>NC_041380.1:67215205-67287334 GCF_002162155.2 Triticum dicoccoides | reverse complement strand
CTTTGTGCCGACACGAGGGAGGGGGGCTACTAGCTACTTTGCTACAGTGAACCTCGGTTGGGGGGCATGCATTCATAGCTTAGGATTCCCTTCGTGCCGACACGAGGGAGGCGGGGGGCTGCTAGCTACTTCACACTTTGATAGGTGAACCTCGGTTGAGGGGGAGGAGGCATGCATTCATAGCTTAGGGTTCCCTTCATGCCGACACGAGGGGGTGCAAGAAATACCGTGCGCTTTGCGAGAGAGGTGCCACATCGAAGTTGCATTTGGTATTTGAAAATCAAACCACCCTTTTGATACATAAATTTGGTCCACATGCAAGTGTGTTCGTGTTCTGACCCTGTCCCGCGTCATTTTTCGCCAAATTTATAAACATTAGACAATTCGGATGACGCAACAGACACGGTTCACTCAAACTAACCGTATGCCACGCCGGTGCACCTGTCACGCACACATCCGCACAGTACATTGGGCTCCACGAGGCTCCCCCTCTCAAAAATATCTGCCCTCCTCGAGGGTTTTTATGTTTCATAACACACAGTTGTTATCTCTGGACCATATGCGATGTTTCTTGTTCCTAATCTTGCCTGCATCCCTAGAAAATATCTGCCCGCCTCGAGGGTTTTTCTGTTTCATAACACACGATTGTTATCTCCGGACCGTGTGCGATGCACTATGATCAAAATTTTCAATAGCCCGGCATTTATCTCCGGCCATTGACTCCCGCATAGTAAAATTTTCAGTACCCACGTCATTTCCTCAAACACCCCACCCCCCTCCACACACACACACCAAAACCTCCTCGAGTGCACACACACACACACACACACACCCTCCCTCTCTCGAAACCCTAGCAAAGTCCCCGCCGCCGCCGCAAGGCCTCCATTGTCAACATCTGCCGGTTTGCCCATGCAGCTTACCCACCGATCTCCATACCCAGGCCGCCTTGAGTTTCTTAGATGTTGCCTGCCAAACGCCCCCTTTCCCACAGATCTCCATCCCCCACTCCAGAGCGTTGCAGCCTAAGCCCAGCTACGCTTCCCGTGGAGCTCGAGGAGTGACTGGCCCAAAAGAGGTGTATAGTCGTCTCTTCGCCCGGCATCGCCGAGGAAGCTGATGACCATTACTGGCAGCAGGCACTCAAGCAACGGGCTAGAGTATGCGGGCATGTCTCATCCGCCGGCTACGACATCGAGGTCATCGACAGCGATGCCTTGAGGCGGGCTGTGTCACAGGTTAAGTGGCCCACCCCCAACCCCTCCGGTTCAACCACCGTCGATCTCATCCATGGCCCCGCCACTGATCTCCTCTGGATCGCTATCAACAATTTGCCATTCTACATCGCCATCGAGCCCCTTTTGTCATTTCTGAAGGACACGTTCTGCGATGCTGGCTTGGGATCCACAGCTTCCAAGTTAGACCTCATCGACAGCGACCACGAGGAGGGCACCCTCTCCGGCTCTTCCAAGGGGAAAGAGCCCATCTGCTCTTCCAAGAGGAAAGCGCCCGTCTGCCACATCAAGGAGGGCACCCTATAGTCGTGCTCTTCCAAGGGGAAGGAGCCCATCTGCGACAACATGGAGCACATCCAGGGTCCGTGCTCTTCCCACGGGAATGAGCCCATCCATGACAAGTTAGGAAACCCATGATTTGTTTTGCCGTGCCTCTTCACAGGGGGAAACCCATGATTTGTTTTGTCGAGTCCCTTTTGTAGTGTAGTGAGAATATGTCCAGTTTTAATTGCTATATCTGGTTGTTTGTAGTATGCCTTATTTATTTCAGTTGTTCACAATGTGATGCTCTATATGTGCAATTATTTACTGTGTAGTACATTTGATCAATCCAATTTTAAACATACCAATCGGAATGCATATATTTGCTTGCAGTTAAGCCTGTTATAGCTAGCACATGCCTCTTTTAAAGTTTTTTGATTGTTCGGTTGTTTGTAGTTAGCATATGTTTAGTTTCAAATGCTATCTTTGGTTGTTCGTAGTATGCCTTGTTTATTCCAGTTATTCACAACATGATGTTCTATATGTGCAAGTATGAACTGTGCAGTTCAATTTCATCAGTACCGGTTTCAACAATACCACTATGAATGGCTACATTTTGTTGCTGCATCTTGTAGTTAACACGCCTTTTCATTTTTATTTAACCATAACCAGTATACTTAGACTGACACAATACCAATTTGAATGACCATGTTTGCTTGTTGTTAAATGTTTGGCCTGTTACAGTTAGCACACCTTTCCACTTGTTTTGCTTTACTAGCGTGCTTAAACCTGCACACTGAAGCTATCTTTTGGAGATTTTTTTGTCTGTCATGTGTAATTTTGGTTGATATTTAGCCTGTTGTGCTTAACATGCTTCTTGATGTACCTACACAGGACAATTTTGGGAACTACTGCTGTTTTCCATCGAGGTTAGTTTCATCCCGTGGCTTATATCTGCTCAATGTTCAGGATATTGATAGCTGGTACCATATAGGTCGGCTGCTGATAAGGGACTAAGCGGTGAATCGGACTTTTAACTGAATATATCTGCAACCCATTTTTCCTTAGGTTAACTAGGGCCATATGTGATATATCTGAGGCTACATAGCAACATGCACTGTACTTAATGTCTAAATATGCAATCCTAGGCTACATAGCAACAAGGAAGAGTGTTACATTAATGTTCTAATGATGTCTAGATATACATAGAAGAGCAGCAGCAGCAACAACAACAACAACAACACAGCCCTGTTTGGATACTGAACTTAGCTAGAGGTTAGAGTTAGTTTCTAGCTCGTTACTAACCCTGAACTAACTCCATCCAAAGAGTTGTTTGGATGGCAGGGTTAGATTGACAATAAATGCACTAGGAGAACTAGCTCCAATTAGCACCTCTTGGGTTGGATACTACTTTTCTTGGATGGGTTATAGATGCAACTAGCTCAAACTAGCCCTCATGTTTAGATATACTTTAGGGCTATTTGAGCCTAAACTAGCTAAAACTAACTGTAACCCTTGGATACAGTAGCAGATAATTTGTAAGAATGAACTAAACTACTTCTGGCCCATAATATAAGATGTTAATTCATCTAATATGTGAGTATATTGGATGTTATAAGGTACTCCCTCCATTCCTAAATATTTGTCTTTTTAGATATTTCAAATGGACTACCACATACGGATGTATATAGACATATTATAAAAGAGTGGTGTACTACATCATTGTGCAATTGTTGTTTAGCTTCTAATATTAACTTGGTGCTTTTAGGTACATATGTCATTGGTAAATATCCGTGTTTCGACCCTTTCTGCGTATGGGGCAATGAGATATCGATGAACCAACATCAAGTGAGGAAGCTGATAAAGATTGTTAGTAAAATGGGTCCAAAGATGGCAATTAAACTATTTGTTTACACTTTATCCAAGACAACAGCGGACTGCAGGATGGTAAGTAAAAACTCTGCAGCCTTCTTTTTACTGCCCATAATGAGTTATGTTAGATGACAATGTCTGAATCTTTTTCCTTTGAAGTGGTTGCCAAAGCAGTTTACTCAAGATGACCTCTCAAACTACATGATTGGTGGGCATGGAAACGTTAAAGTATTTCTACCAGAACACGATGATTATCGAGATGTTTTCATGAAGCCCGTGAAGGATGGGCGGTTGGCCATCACAAGGGGTTTTACTAGAGTCGTGCGTTCCTTCTGCATGGAGGAGGGCACAATATGGGCATTCCGCTTCACCTTGTTCAGCAACCGGAATATATTTCGCCTCTTTCTTTACCGTCTTTAATAGTACAAGTATACAAATGTGGTTCATCATTCTTTATTTGGTTCTTATGTAATTCTTGAACATATGTACCTATGAATCAAATAATGCATTGGTTGTTTGAACCTGATGGATATGAATAAAGTTGTAGCATACATTTAAATTCAAATCCAAATTCGGTACAATTTGCAAAAGAAGCAATTAAATTACGGTGAAATTACGCTCTCCAGGTTGTTACGGCACACACGGTTGGTAAAACACAAATGTTTGCGATATGCACCATAATCGGAGACGGCTCACAGAGAGGAAACGTGTGCAAGCACGCACACAGTTGCCATTTGCAAAGCGTGTGCGATGTCAGAAAATATCACAAACGGTGCGGGCAAACTCAACGTTTGTGTTAGTTGCCTTATCGTACACGATTCGCAACCATGAACTGTTTCTGATGAAGTATGCATCGTAAACATTGCGCCACAGAATAGCGTGTGTGATAGTTGTCATGTACGACGATGTTACAACGGTCCGACGTTTCGTAATCCTATCCAACACTCGTACGACGATTAGCTAATCTTCTTAACGGTGAACTGTTTGTGATGGGCCGCGCATCGTTTGTGATGGGTCGCGCATCGTAAACATAGCACCACAGAATACTGACTGCGATGGCAATGCGAGCAGAAACGAGTAGGAGTACTGTAGGGGCCCTATCCCCGTCGGTGTCTGGGTCGTGTGGGAAGGACCCCCTATCGCCCACACTCACTTGGTGACGGTTCCAAATGCCGTCATGGAAAGGGGTTTTAAACCGTTTGTTTAGGACCGGCGCGCACCAGTGATCGTATTTCTGGCGGATCCACCTTTCATAATTCTTTCATACATGTCAGTCTTGATTTAGTGCACATCCCGGTACACCACCAGAGGCATTCATATAGAGTCATATTTTGTTCTAGTATCGAGTTGTAATTCTTGAGTTGTAAGTTAATAAAAGTGTGATGATCTTCATTATTAGAGCGTTGTCCCATGTGAGGAAAAAAGAGAAAGGCCAAAAAAGTGAAGGCCCAAAAAAGGAGAGAAGGGCCAAATAAAAAAATAGAAGGCCCCAAAAAACAAAACAAAAACAAAAAAAAGAGAAAAAGAGAGAAGGGGCATGATACGTCCATTTTGCATCATGCTTTTATATCAATATTTATTGCATTATGGGCTGTTATTACACATTATGTCACGATACTTATGCATATTCTGTCTTATTTTACAAGGTTTACATGAAGAGGGGGAATGCCGGCAGCTGGAATTCTTGGCTGAAAGAGGAGCAAATATTAGAGACCTAATCTGCACAGCTCCAAAAGTCCTGAAACTTCACGGGAGCACGTTTCAGAATATATATAAACTATTGGGCGAAAGAAGTACCAGAGGGGGGCCACCCACTGTCCACGATGGTGGGGGCGCGCCCAACCCCCCTGGGCGCGCCCCCTGCCTCGTGGGACCCCTGGCAGCCCTCTGATGCCCATCTTTGGCTATATGTAGTCTTTCGTCGAGGAAAAAAATCATAAGCAAGCTTTCGGGAAGAAACTCCGCCGCCACGAGGCGGAACCAATCTAGGGCTCCGGCGGAGCTGTTCTGTCGGGGAAACTTCCCTCTGGGAGGGGGAAACCATCACCAACGATCCTCTCATCGGGAGGGGGTCAATCTCCATCAACATCTTCACCAGCACCATCTCATCTCAAACCCTAGTTCATCTCTTGTATCCAATCTTTGTCTCAAAACCTCATATTGGTACATGTGGGTTGCTAGTAGATTTGATTACTCCTTGTAGTTGATTCTAGTTGGTTTACTTGGTGGAAGATCATATGTTCAGATCCATTATGCATATTAATACCCCTCTGATTATGAATATGAATATGATTTGTGAGTAGTTCCGTTTGTTCCCGAGGTCATGAGAGAAGTCTTGCTATAAGTAGTCATGTGAATTTGGTACTCGTTTGATATTTTGATGAGATGTATGTTGTCTCTCCTCTAGTGGTGTCATGTGAACGTCGACTACATGACACTTCACCATTGTTTGGGCCTAGAGGAAGGCATTGGGAAGTAATAAGTAGATGATGGGTTGCTAGAGTGACAAAAGCTTAAACCCTAGTTTATGTGTTGCTTTGTAAGGGGCTGATTTGGATCCATATGTTTCATGCTATGGTTAGGTTTACCTTAATACTTATTTTGTAGTTGCGGATGCTTGCAATAGGGGTTAATCATAAGTGGGATGCTTGTCCAAGGAGGGACAGTACCCAAGCACCGGTCCACCCACATATCAAATTATCAAAGTACCGAACGCGGATCATATGAGCCTGATGAAAACTAGCTTGACGGTAATTCCTATCTGTCCTCAGGAGCACTTCACTTTATATAAGAGTTTGTCTAGGCTTGTCCTTTGCTACAAAAAGGATTGGGCCAGCTTGCTGCACCTTATTTACTTGCATTACTTGTTACTCATTACAAATTACCTTATCACAAAACTATCTGTTACCGATAATTTGCTTATCATTTCCTTCTGCTCCTCGTTGGGTTCGTCACTCTTACTTATCAAAAAGTCTACAATAGATTCCCTACACTTGTGGGTCATCAAGACTCTGTTCCGGCGCTGTTGCCGGGGAGTGAAGTGCCTTTCGTAGGTGGAATTTGGTAAGGAAAAATTTATATAGTGTGCTGAAATTTACTGTCACTTGTTACTATGGAACATAATCCTTTGAGGGGCTTCTTCGGGGTATCTTCACCCCGACTAGTAGAGAAAAGAGTTGCTCCTCAACCTACTGAACCTAATCTAAGTGAATGAAGTTAATCCTTTTACAGGAGATGGAACATTGCATCCTGATTTGCACCTAATCTAAGTGGATGAAGTTTGTGGATTATTTAAGCTTGCAGGTATGTCCGAGGATGTTATCAAGAAGAAGGTCATCCCTTCATCTTTGAAGGGAGAGGCATTGACATGGTTTAGGCTATGTGATGATATGGGATCATGGAACTACAACCGATTGAAATTGGAATTTCATTAGAAGTTTTATCCTATGCATCTTGTTCATCGTGATCGTAATTATATATATAATTTTTGGCCTCGCAAAGGAGAAAGCATCGCTCAAGCTTGGGGAGGCTTAAGTCAATGTTATATTCATGCCCCAATCATGAGCTCTCAAAAGAAATGATTATTCAAAAAATTTATGCTCGGCTTTCTCTCAGTAATCGCTCCATGCTCGATACTTCTTGTACTGGATCTTTTATGATGAAGACTATTGAATTCAAATGGGATTTATTGGAAAGAATTAAACGCAACTCTGAAGATTGGGACCTCAACGAAGGTAAGGAGTCAGGTATAACACCCAAGTTTGATTGTGTTAAATCTTTTATGGATACCGATGCTTTCCGTGAATTTAGCACTAAATATGGACTTGACTCTGAGATAGTAGCTTCTTTCTGTGAATCCTTTGCTACTCATGTTGATCTCCCTAAGGAGAAGTGGTTTAAATATAATCCTCCCATTGAAGTAAAAGTAGTTGCACCTATTAAAGTTGAAGAAAAGACTATCACTTATAATGATCCTGTTGTTCCCACTGCTTATATTGAGAAACCACCTTTCCCTGTTAGAATAAAGGATCATGCTAAAGCTTCAACTGTGGTTCGTAAGATCAATACTAGAACACCTACTCCCTCTGAGAAAATTAAAGTTGAACCTAGTGTTGCTATGGTTAAAGATCTCTTGGCCGATAATATTGACAGGCATGTTATTTACTTCTGTAATGAAGCTGCTAGAATTGCTAGACCTGATACTAAAAATAAACATAGACCTGTTTTAGGCATACCTGTTATTTCTTTTAAAATAGGAGATCATTGCTATCATGGCTTATGTGATATGGGTGCTAGTGCAAGTGCAATACCTCATTCCTTATACAAATAAATTATGCATGGTATTGGACCTGCTGAGTTAGAAAAATTGATGTTACAATTAAGCTTGCCAATAGAGACACTATTTCACCCGTTGGAATCATTAGAGATGTTGAAGTCTTGTGTGGGAAAGTTAAATATCCTGCTGATTTTCTTGTTCTTGGTTCCCCACAAGATGACTTTTGTCCCATTATATTTGGTAGACCCTTCTTTAATATTGTTAACGCTAAGATAGACTGCAATAAGGATATTGTTTCTGTTGGCTTAGGGGATATGTCTCATGAGTTTAGTTTTGCTAAGTTTCATAGACAACCCCATGATAAAGAATTGCCTAGTAAATATGAAATTATTGGTCTTGCTTCTATTGCCATGCCTCCTAATGATCCTTTAGAGCAATATTTGCTAGACCATGAAAATGATATGTTTATGAATGAAAGAAGGGAAATAGATGAAGTATTCTTTAAACAGGGACCCATTTTGAAACACAACTTGCCTGTTGAAATCCTAGGGGATCCTCCTCCACCCAAGGGTGATCCCGTGTTTGACCTTAAACCTTTACCTGATACTCTTAAATATGCTTATCTTGATGAGAAAGAGATATGTCCTGTTATTATTAGTGCTAACCTTTCAGAGCATGAAGAAAAGAAATTATTGAAAACTCTGAAGAAGCACCATGCTGCTATTGGATATACTCTTGATGATCTTAAGGGCATTAGTCCCACTCTTTGCCAGCACAAAATAAAATTGGAGAAAGATGCAAAACCGGTTGTTGATCACCAATGACGGTTAAATCCTAAGATGAAAGAAGTGGTAAGAAAAGAAATACTAAAGCTTCTGGAGGCAGGTATAATTTATCCCGTTGATGATAGTCAGTGGGTAAGTCCTATCCATTGTGTCCCTAAGAAGGGAGGTATTACTGTTGTTCCTAATGATAAAGATGAATTGATTCCACAAAGAATTGTCACAGGTTATAGAATGGTAATTGATTTCTGAAAACTAAATAAAGCTACTAAAAAGGATCATTACCCTTTACCTTTTATTGATCAAATGCTAGAAATACTACCCAAACACACACATTTTTGCTTTCTAGATGGTTATTCTGGTTTCTCTCAAATACCTGTGTCAAAAGAGGATCAAGGAAAGACAACTTTTACTTGCCCTTTCGGTACCTTTGCTTATAGATGTATTCCTTTTGGTTTATGCAATGCACCTGCTACCTTCGAAAGATGTATGACTGCTATATTCTCTGACTTTTGTGAAAAGATTGTTGAGGTTTTCATGTATGATTTCTCCGTTTAATGAACTTCTTTTGATGATTGCTTAAGCAACCTTGATCGAGTTTTGCAGAGATGTGAAGAAACTAATCTTGTCTTGAATTGGGAGAAGTGCCACTTTATGGTTAATGAAGGTATTATCTTGGGGCATAAAATTTCTGAAAGAGGTATTGAAGTTGATAAAGCTAAAGTTGATGCTAGTGAAAAGATGACGTGTCCAAAGGACATTAAAGGTATAAGAAGCTTCCTTGGTCATGCCGGTTTTTATAGGAGGTTCATTAAGGACTTCTCTAAAATTTCTCGGCCTCTAAGTAATCTCTTACAAAAAGATGTTCCTTTTGTCTTTGATGATGATTGTGTAGAAGCATTTGAAATACTTAAGAAAGCTTTGGTTTCTGCACCTATTGTTCAGCCTCCTGATTGGAATTTACCATTTGAAATTATGTGTGATGCTAGTGATTATGTTGTAGGGGTTGTTCTAGGACAAAGAGTTGATAAGAAACTAAATGGTATTCAATATGCTAGTAAGACTCTAGATAGTGCTCAAAGAAATTATGCTACTACTGAAAAAGAATTTTTAGCAGTTGTGTTTGCTTGTGATAAGTTCAGACCTTATATTGTTGATTCCAAAGTAACTGTTCACACTGATCATGCTGCTATTAAATATCTTATGGAAAAGAAAGATGCTAAAACGAGACTTATTAGATGGGTTCTCTTGCTACAAGAATTTGATTTGCATATTATTGATAGAAAGGGAGCTGAGAACCCCGTTGCAAACAACTTGCCTAGGTTAGAGAATGTTCTTGATGACCCACTACCTATTGATGATAGCTTTCCTGATGAACAATTAGCTGTGGTAAATGCTTCTCGTACTGCTCCATGGTATGCTGATTATGCTAATTATATTTTTGCTAAGTTTATACCACCTAGTTTCACATACCAGCAAAAGAAAAGGTTCTACTATGATTTAAGACATTACTTTTGGGATGACCCACACCTCTATAAAGAAGGAGTAGATGGTGTTATTAGACGTTGTGTACCTGAGCATGAACAGGAATAGATCCTACGCAAGTGTCACTCTGAGGCTTATGGAGGACACCATGTTGGAGACATAACTGCACATAAGGTATTGCAATCCGATTTTTATTGGCCTACTCTCTTCAAGGATGCCCGTAAGTTTGTCTTGTCTTGTGATGAATTTCAAAGAATTGGTAATATTAGTAGACGTCAAGAAATGCCTATGAATTATTCACTTGTTATTGAACCATTGGATGTTTGCGACTTTGATTATATGGGACTGTTTCCTTCCTCTAATGGGTATACTCATATTTTGGTTGGTGTTGATTACATTACTAAGTGGGTAGAAGCTATTCCAACTAGTAGTGCTGATCATAACACCTCTATTAAGAGGCTTAAAGAAGTTATTTTTCCAAGGTTTGGAGTCCCTACATACTTAATGACTGACGGTGCTTCACATTTTATTCATGGCGCTTTTCGTAAAATTCTTGCTAAGTATGATGTTAATCATAGAATTGCATCTCCTTATCACCCACAGTCTAGTGGTCAAGTAGAACTTAGAAATAGAGAGCTTAAATTAATTTTGCAAAAGACTGTTAATAGATCTAGAAAGAATTGGTCCAAGAAACTTGATGATGCATTATGGGCCTATAGAACTGCATATAAAAATCCTATGGGTATGTCCCCATATAAAATGGTTTATGCAAAGGCATGTCACTTACCTCTTGAACTAGAACATAAGGCATATTGGGCCATTGTAGGATCGAAAGTATGTCTAGAGGGGGGTGATTAGACTACTTGACCAAATAAAAACTTATCCTTTTCCCAATTTTAGTTCTTGGCAGATTTTAGCTACTTTGGACAAGTCAAGCAATCTTAACACAATTCAAGCAAGCATGCAAAGAGTATATGAGCAGCGGAAAGTAAAGGGAAGGGTTTGGAGGATTCAAACGCAATAGGAGACACAAATGTTTTTGTCGTGGTTCCGATAGGTGGTGCTATCGTACATCCACGATGGAGACTTCAAACCACGAAGGGTAACGGTTGCACTAGTCCACAGAGGGCTCCACCCATGAAGGGTCCACAAAGAAGCAACCTTGTCTATCCCACCATGGTCGTCGCCCACGAAGGACTTGCCTCACTAGCGGTAGATCTTCACAAAGTAGGCGATCTCCTTGCCCTTACAAACTCCTTGGTTCAACTCCACAATCTTGTCAGAGGCTCCCAAGTGACACCTAGCCAATCTAGGAGACACCACTCTCCAAGAAGTAACAAATGGTGTGTTGATGATGAACTCCTTGCTCGTGTGCTTCAAATGGTAGTCTCCCCAACACTCAACTCTCTCTCACAGGATATGGATTTGGTGGAAAGAGGATTTGAGTGGAAAGTAACTTGGGGAAGGCTACAGATCAAAATTCATATGGTAAGAATGGAATATCTTGGCCTCAACACAAGTGTAGGTAGTTCTCTCTCAGAAAAAGTAAGTTGGGAGTGTAGGTTTGTTCAGATGGCTCTCTCCACGAATGAAGAGGTGGTGGAGGGGTATATATAGCCTCCACACAAAATCTAACCATTACACACAAATTGCCAATCTCGGTGGGACCGAATTGATAAACTCGGTCGGACCGATTCAGCAAAGCTAGTGACCGTTAGGGTTTTCGATGGGACCGACATGCAACTCGGTAGGACCGATATGGTTAGGGTTAGGGCATAACGTAATCTCGGTGAGACCAATTACACAAACTCGGTGAGACCGATTTTGGTAATAAGCTAACCAGAGAGTTGGTCAGGTAAACTAGGTGGGACCGATCGCTCATTTCGGT
Source organism: Triticum dicoccoides (assembly GCF_002162155.2). Taxonomy (NCBI): domain Eukaryota; kingdom Viridiplantae; phylum Streptophyta; class Magnoliopsida; order Poales; family Poaceae; genus Triticum; species Triticum dicoccoides. The sequence continues at coordinate 67,275,538 of NC_041380.1, read as the reverse complement.
GAGACCCAAACGTTACGAAGGGAAAACAGAGAGTTTACATTGCAATCTCGGTGGGACCGATCGCTTATCTCGGTAAGACCGAAATTTTACGAAGGGGAACAGAGAGATTACAATCCCATCTCGGTGAGACCGAGATCCCTATCGGTGAGACCGATTTTCCTAGGGTTTGTGGCAGTGGTTATGACATTTGAACTCGGTGGTGCCGGATAGAAAGAATCGGTGGGGCCAAGTTTGACTTTTGGTTTAGGTCATATGTGGATGTGAGAAAGTAGTAGAGGGTTTTGGAGCATATCACTAAGCATTTTGAGCAAGAGCCTCATTAAGCAACACCTCATCCCTCCTTGATAGTATTGGCTTTTCCTATAGACTCAATGTGATCTTGGATCACTAAAATAGAAAATGTAGAGTCTTGAGCTTTGAGCTTGGCCAATCCTTTGTCCTTAGCATTTTGAGGGGTCCACTTTTCTCATCCATGCCATGCCAAACATTGAGCTTTCCTGAGATATTAATCTTGAAATAGAATTAGCTCAATGAGCTATATGTTGTTAGGAATTACAAAAACCACCTAGGGATAGTTGCACTTTAAATCTCCCCATTTTTGGTAATTGATGACAACATATAGATCAAAGCTTCGACAAATGATAATAAGAATGAAAAACATTGTCGCTTTGAGAAGTATGTGAAAAGCAAGAGCTCCCCCTAAATTTGTGCATAGTTTAAGATTTGCTTTGGACTGCAAATGCACAATGAGTTAGGAACATGGGTTACTCTTCCACGTCACATACATCTTGGTCGAGCGCTCAAAATGATAATAATGAAATACATGCACTCATCACCAAGCAAAGTGAATGATCATATATGGGGATATAAAAGGATAATGTCATCCAACAAGCATTAAGGTAGCATATGATCAAACACATGATCATCCAAGTATCACACAAAAGCATAAAGTATCTCAAACAAGCAAATAAACAAAGTTTAACCACCAAACAAAAAGAGAGAAAAAAAAGAAACACTCTCTCTCAAAGCCTGTGATCTATATATTTTCTCCCCTTTGGCAACAACTTACCAAAAAGTTCATAAAAATGCATAGTGCTAGATCGACTCTCAGGCTTGGTCTTCAGGTGGTGGTGTAGATAGCACGCCAAGGACGAAGGCATCAGTTGATGTAGATGGAGCTGGTGGAGTAGGTGCTGGAGCTGGTGGCACTGAAGCTGTAGCTGGTGCAAATGAAGTTGCTCTGGTGTCTGTGACAGGCAGTGCAGCAGATCTTTGTCCTCTGGGCACTCTAGCAAAAGCATCAGTGGTAGACTTGCCTTTCTTCTCCTGCACTTCATCCTGAAGTTGCTCAACAATGGACTGGATCTCAGTGACCTTCACATCTAAGTCATAGAACTTCTGCTCCATGATCCTCTCCAAGCTCTCTTGGTTTTGAGTCAGGGTAGCCAATCCCTTCTCAATCCTCAGAGTGGAGGCAATCAAGTAGCCAAGCTGATCTTGCTTGCTCTTCAGAAGATACTGAGATGCCTCTTCAGTGGTTGGCATCTTTGCAGCCTTTTCAGCCCTTGCCTTCTCCCTCTTTGCTTTTGCTTGCATAGAAGATGGTTCATTTTCATCCATCACCACAGTGTTGTCCTGAAAGTCTGGGTAGATGGGCATGTGTCCCTTGTCCAAGAGATATGTGTCAGTGCCCATCTTGGAGTTTATTAGCTCCTGGATGTGTGGGGGCATACCCACAACTCCTCTTCTGATCTGCAGCTGTTCTCTTTATGGTTTCCACAATTAGGCTCATGACCTTAAACTTTTGAGGCACGTCAAATATGTGAAGCAAGTTAATTGCATGGCCTCTGATCATCTTGTGATCACCTGACTTTGGCAAGAGAGTGTGCCTGAGGATCCAGTTGATTGTTGGCAAGCATGACAAAAGATAATGTACTGATCCAAACTTGTGTGTCTCAAGAGCAGCATCTGGGATCTCTTTGTACATATGTGCCATGGTGTTATGATCCTTCTTCTTCTTGGCATAGACATCCAAGTCATCTTCACTCTCCTCAGGAGCATTCATCAAATTTGCCCATTCTGCAACCGTTGACTGGTACCTAGTACCTTCAGACATCCAGACAATCCTTCCGTCTGGGTAGAAATGAGCTGTGGAGTAGAACTGCATAATGAGCTCATCATTCCACTTTGTGAGCTTCTGAGCCACAAACTCATCGACTCCACATGCCTTGAAGCTGTCATACACACCGGGGAAGTGATCCTCATTTTCCTCAATGAATTTCCAATCGACCCATCTCATGTCACACACTATGGGCTTCTTGTCAAGTAAGATAGTCTCATAGAAGTCATGTTGTTCCTTTGTATGGAACATGTAGTCCACAACAGTCCTTCTCTTGGTGACATATGGATCAGACTCTCTCCATAGCCTTAAACCTGAATCCTTCCTGATTTTCATGTTGTATGCAACTGGGTGAGCATCATTGTGATCTGGAATTTTGGGCTTCAACTTCCTCAAAACGACAGAATCATCATCTTCTTCAGCAGCTTGAGGCACTAGGGCCTTGTTCTTCTCCTCAGCGGGGATGTTCTTGGTGCTCCTCTTGGGTTTTGGGTTTTGACATGGGAATTCTCTTGGCAAGAACCTTTTGCTTCATTCCTGGCTTAGTGGCAATAGCTGTGCCATATTCCTTTTTCAGGAGTTTCTTCTTTGAGGTGCCTCTTCCTCAATAGCCACATAGTCCTCATCCTCGGAATATGAGGTTTTCTTCTTTCTGGTCCTAGTGGCTGCCTTAGGCAAGTTGCTGGGTGTACTTCTGCTTCCTTCATCAAAGCTGCTAGAGGGACTAGTGCCCTCACTCATGTTCACTTGCTCCTCAGACTTGTTCTGTCTGTCACTCTGATCTGACATGATGCAAACACTGACAGCAGACCCTGTGAATAGATTATAGATGAGGTAGATTTGATAAGCATCACAAAGTACAGAGGTTTTTGCAAAAGAATGAGTTAAAAACTTAGTTTTAGTTTTCCACAGAAAGCATTTCGGATCTACCGATTTGAAAACTCGGTGATACCGAAGCAGCTTTTGGAACCTAAACTAGTGAACTCGGTTAGACCGAGTCACAGTTCGGTGGTACCGAGACTGCTAGGGTTTCACAAAGTATTGAACTCGGTCACACCGATTTGCAATTCTCGGTCAGAGTGAGAATCACATGTGCAATGGCCTTAGCCAAATCGGTGAACCGATTTCAACAACTCGGTTGGCCCGAGATGATTTCGGCGGAAACCTAACCCTAAATTTTCAATCCACAACTAAACTATGGAGTAATTTCGCTGGATAGAGTGATCTCAATCGTGGCAAGATACATGGCAAAACAATGTGCTAAGAACCGGAGGGGGAATATCACAAGGATCAAGTCCATACCCTAAGTGTGGCGATGGACTTGCTACGGCGACAATGGCGGAGACGATTCCCGTTGACAGCGGCGGAAACCAGCGGTGGGAGGCAGCTGGCGATGAGGAGGACGATCCAGAGACCCAGGGAGGCAGAGCAGGCTGAGCGCGGGCGAAGGGGTTCAGAAATTTTTCCAAATTTTGGTCCGCGGATATATATAGCCTGACTCTGTCGGTGTGACCGAGTGGAACAACTCGGTGGCACCAAGATTCATAACTTCAAGCAGTTACTGAAACTCGGTGTGACCGAAAAGTTCAAATCGGTTGCACCGAGATTGAAAGCCTAAATCGACTTAGTGATGTCGGTATGACCGAAATGGATGAATCAGTCAGACCGAGACGCACAAAGAAGTTTTGGATTTTTAAGTCTATGACGAAACGGGGACTCCGAGTGCTCCTCACACAGAGTGGTTCGAATCTGACTTGATCAAACTTTGTGATGTAGCATGAATAGAGTTTGAGACGAGAAAAGCATAGATAGCTAGAGAAGATTCTTAGGCATTATTGTCCATCCACTTGGCAAAAGAAAAAGGAACCAAACAATCAAAACAACAAGTGGATGTCCTCGAATGAGTAAATTATGCAACCAACATGCTCACACAATAAAATGGCAAATGAAATATGTGGCAAAACATGCACAACCAATTCTAGCATCTATCAAGCAATTGGCGATGACTAGGTCATCTATATATGGGTATATTGACTTAGGAGTCAAATGAGAACATTTGATCATAGGACATACTCATCATTTAAGCACAAATGGGGTTACCGTTGTTACATAAAGCATTGTTGTGCTCACACCATTAGAGTTGATTTAGCTCAATTTTAGAGTAAAGCTCCCCTAGATGTGAGATCCCCCCTAAGAGGGATGACTAACCTTGGGTTTTGTCGATGATGATTTGATGTAGGTGTTGAAGATGTGGATGCTCAATGTTGATGTAGATCATTTGGAGCAATCCTTTGGAGTGACTTGCACTTTCAATACCTACATGGGTTAGTCCCACAAGGAACAAACAAGGATGTCCAAAGACGTAGAGTGATGCACACACAAGATGATGTCTATGAAAGCATTAGGTTACCTTGTCCCTTGTCTTACCAACAAGAGGGTTTGTGACTCCTTGAACTAGTGCAAGATGTGGAAGTTGATTGCACTTGTTCTTGCCAAAATGATAAGAGTGAGGTATGTTGGCGGAGTCACCCTCAAGAACTCTCTAGTTCTTATTCTTCGGGATCCACATCATCTTGATGGGAATCCTTGGAGTTGTAGTCGTACTTTATGAAGTAGAAATTGATGTAGTCTTGGGAACCCACTTGACCAAGGCCTTGGGTGCTTCTTCAAAAGCATCAATTTCCTCTTGAAGCTTATTCTTGCCTTTTTGCTTGTGGTCTTGTGGTGGAAGATCATCTTGAGCTTGTGTCCCCTTGAAGGAAGTAGGATCATACTTCTCTTGTTGAGGAACAAACTTCGTCTTGGGGTATTGATCTTCTTCCCACTCAACTCCATTGGCATTGAACTTTCGTTCAAAACCAACACCTTGGTTCTTCCGGTGCCTTCCTTGCTTGCGTACAATTTCCTCGAATTGCTTACTCCTGGCAAGGCTCTTGTAAACACCTTTCTCTATAATTCCCTTCAATAAGCTATTTTCTTGCTCAAGTGTAACTTGGCTAAGAGAATCATTAGTGGAATCAAGATAACTACTAGAAGCAACAACATTAGATTTAACATGATTATTGTCACTACTAGAGGAAGAATCTTTCTTGTTCTTGTTACTAGACTTGACTTGAGGCATGTAAGTGGATAAGAGTAAACGCTTGGCAATGTAAGAAGAAATTTTCTTGCAAAGATCATCATTGATTGCCTTTAAGAACTCATGATCTTTCTCAAGGTTGAGCTTTTCAAAACATAATTTCTCATGAGTCCTTAAAAGTTCTCGATGATCTCCTAAGATAGTTTCATGAGCTAACTTAAGAGTGTTTAGTTCTTTATTTAGAAACTCAATCTTCTCCTTATAGTTGTCATTCGTTTTATCTTGATTAGGATTATTAATTGATGTTTCATCATAGTATTCATCACTAGAGTTGTCAACAAGTAAATCATCATCACCTAACAAGTCATCTTCATCACTATTGAAATCAACATACTCGGGGTGTGATACCTTTGGGCCTTTAGCCATGAAGCATCTTCCAAGTCCTTCATTTGGTGAATCAAATATGTCGTAGGAGTTGGTTGACACAAGTGCTAGACCGGCAACACCTTCATCTTGAGTATATTTAGAGTTGGAGTGATTGTCGGAGTCGGAGCCAGATACCCATTCACCAACATGAGCTTGATGTCTTCGTTTTGTGTAGCTCCTTGATGACTTGTCCTTCCTTTCTGAATCTTTGCTTCTCCGGGATGTTCTTTGTTCATAACGATCATCTCTACTCCTTCTCTCTCTTGATGGTGATTCTTCTCTTCTACTTCTTCTTTTTGGAGAATCTTGTCTTCTTTTGTAGGGTGTCGTACACTCATTGGAATAGTGTCCGGGTCTACCACAATTGTAGTAATTTCGCTCTCGACTAGAAGATCTTTTGTCATTGTAGGACCTTGACTTGGAACTTCTCTCTTTGCTTCTACTCTTGCAGAACTTGTTGAAGTTCTTCACCATTAGGCTCAATTCTTCATTGAAGGTTTGTTTCTCACTTGATGATGTGGGAGCTTCACATGAGGCTTTGTAAGCACCACTTGACATGTTATGGAGCTCCTCCTTATCCTTGAGTGACATCTCATGAGCAACAATTCTTCCAATGACTTCCGTTGGCTTGAGATCTTTGTAATTGCGCATCATTTGGATCAATGTGCATATGGTATCATATTTTCCATCCAAAGCTCTTAGGATCTTCTTGATGATGAATTTGTCGGTCATCTCTTCACTTCCTAAGTCAGCGATCTCATTTGTGATAAGAGCAAGCCTAGAGTACATTTCAGCGACACCTTCACCATCCTTCATTTTGAACTTGTCAAGTTGACTTTGAAGCACATCCAACTTGGATTCCTTGACGGAGTCGGTACCTTCATGCATATCAATCAAAGTATCCCAAATTTCCTTTGCATTCTCAAGATGGCTGATTTTGTTGAATTCTTCGGGGCACAATCCGTTGAAGAGGATATCACAAGCTTGAGCATTGTATTGCAGCATCTTCAACTCTTCCGCGGTAGCTTCACAGTCCGGTTCTCTCCCGTCAAAGAATTCACCTTGCAAGCCAATACACACAATAGCCCATATGGCGGGGTTATGTCCAAGAATATGCATTTTCATCTTATGCTTCCAACTAGAAAAATTAGTACCATCAAACTAAGGACCTCTATGGTGGTAGTTTCCCTCGCTAGACGCCATACTCTCCTAGGTTGTGAAACCAAGGCTATGACTTCCAAAAGCTTTGAAAATCAAGGCAAATTGAGACCAAAGCTCTGATACCACTTGTAGGATCGAAAGTATGTCTAGAGGGGGTGATTAGACTACTTGACCAAATAAAAACTTATCCTTTTCCCAATTTTAGTTCTTGGAAGATTTTAGCTACTTTGGACAAGTCAAGCAATCTTCACACAATTCAAAAAAGCATGAAAAGAGTATATGAGCAGAGGAAAGTAAAGCATGCAACTTGCAAGAATGTAAAGGGAAGGGTTTGGAGGATTCAAACGCAATAGGAGACACATATATTTTTGTCGTGGTTCCGATAGGTGGTGCTATCGTACATCCACGTTGATGGAGACTTCAACCCACGAAGGGTAACGGTTGCGCGAGTCCATGGAGGGCTCCACCCACGAAGGGTCCACGAAGAAGCAAGCTTGTCTATCCCACCATGGTCGTCGCCCACGAAGGACTTGACTCACTAGCGGTAGATCTTCATGAAGTAGGAGATCTCCTTGCCCTTGCAAACTCCTTGGTTCAACTCCACAATCTTGTTGGAGGCTCCCAAGTGACACCTAGCCAATCTAGGAGACACCACTCTCCAAGAAGTAACAAATGGTGTGTTGATGATGAACTCCTTGCTCTTGTGCTTCAAATGATAGTCTCCCCAACACTCAACTCTCTCTCACAGGATATGGATTTGGTGGAAAGATGATTTGAGTTGAAAGCAACTTGTGGAAGGCTAGAGATCAAGATTGATATGGTAAGAATGGCATATCTTGGCCTCAACACAAGTGTAGGTAGTTCTCTCTCAGAAAAAGTAAGTTGGAAGTGTAGGTCTGTTCTGATGGCTCTCTCCATGAATGAAGATGTGGTGGAGGGGTATATATAGCCTCCACACAAAATCTATCCGTTACACACAAATTGCCAATCTCGGTGGGACCGAATTGATAAACTCGGTCGGACTGATTCAGCAAAGCTAGTGACCGTTAGGGTTTTCGGTGGGACCGACATGCAACTCGGTAGGACCGATATGGTTAGGGTTAGGGCATAACGTAATCTCGGCGAGACCAATTACACAAACTCGGTGAGACCGATTTTGGTAATAAGCTAACCAGAGAGTTGGTCAGGTAAACTCGGTGGGACCAATCGCTCATTTCGGTGAGACCGAAACATTACGAAGGGAAAACAGTGAGTTTACATTGCAATCTCGGTGGGACCGATCGCTCATCTTGGTAAGACCGAAATGTTACGAAGGGAAACAGAGAGATTACAATCCCATCTCGGTGAGACCGATTTGCCTAGGGTTTGTGGCAGTGGCTATGACATTTGAACTCGGTGGCGCCGGATAGAAAGAATCGGTGGGGCCGAGTTTGAATTTTGTTTTAGGTCATATGTGGATGTGAGAAAGTAGTTGAGGGTTTTGGAGCATATCACTAAGCATTTTGAGCAAGAGCTTCATTAAGCAACACCTCATCCCTCCTTGATAGTATTGGCTTTTCCTATAGACTCAATGTGATCTTGTATCACTAAAATAGAAAATGTAGAGTCTTGAGCTTTGAGCTTGAGCCAATCCTTTGTTCTTAGCATTTTGAGGGGTCCACTTTTCTCATCCATGACATGCCAAACATTGACCTTTCCTGAGATATTAATCTTGAAATAGCATTAGCTCAATGAGATATATGTTGTTAGGAATTACCAAAACCACCTAGGGATAGTTGCACTTTAAATCTCCCCGTTTTTGGTAATTGATGACAACATATAGATCAAAGCTTCGACAAATGATAATAAGAATGAACAACATTGTCGCTTTGAGAAGTATGTGAAAACCAAGAGCTCCCCCTAAATTTGTGCATAGTTTAAGATTTGCTTTGGACTGTAAATGCACAATGAGTTAGGAACATGGGTTACTCTTCCACGTCACATACATCTTGGTGGAGCGCTGAAAATGATAATAATGAAATACATGCACTCATCACCAAGCAAAGTGAATGATCATATATGGGGATATAAAAGGATAATGTCATCCAACAAGCATTAAGGTAGCATATGATCAAACACATGATCATCCAAGTATCGCACAAAAGCATAAAGTATCTCAAACAAGCAAAGAAACAAAGTTTAACCGCCAAACAAAAAGAGAGAGCAAAAAGAAACACTCTCTCTCGAAGCCTATGATCTATACATTTTCTCCCCCTTTGGCAACAAGTTACCAAAAAGTTCATAAAAATGCATAGTGCTAGATCGACTCTCAGGCTTGGTCTTCAGGTGGTGGTGTAGATAGCACGCCAAGGAAGAAGGCATCAGTTGATGTAGATGGAGCTGGTGGAGTAGGTGCTGGAGCTGGTGGCACTAAAGTTGTAGCTAGTGCAGATGAAGTTGCTCCGGTGTCTGTGACAGGTACTGCAGCAGATCTTTGTCCTCTGGGCACTCTAGCAAAAGCATCAGTGGTAGACTTGCCTTTCTTCTCCTACACTTCATCCCGAAGTTGCTCAACAACGGGCTGGATCTCAGTGACCTTCACATCTAAGTCATAGAACTTCTGCTCCATGATCCTCTCCAAGCTCTCCTGGTTTTGAGTCAGGGTAGCCAATCCCTTCTCAATCCTCAGAGTGGAGGCAATCAAGTAGCCAAGCTGATCTTGCTTGCTCTTTAGAAGATACTGAGATGCCTCTTCAGTGGTTGGCATCTTTGCAGCCTTTTCAGCCCTTGCCTTCTCCCTCTTTGCTTGTGCTTGCACAGAAGATGGTTCATTTTCATCCATCACCAAAGTGTTGTCCTCAAAGTCTGGGTAGGTGGACATGTGGTTCTTGTCCAAGAGACATCTGTCAGTGCCCATCTTGGAGTTGATTAGCTCCTGGATCTGTGGGGCATACCCACAACTCCTCTTCTGATCCGCAGCTGTTCTCTTTATGATTTCCACAATTAGACTATGAGCCTAGGGGAAAGGAGGAGACGAGCTTAGATGAAGATGAAGTCCCATTACCTCAACCTGGGGACATGCATGTGGTGTTCAAAAAGTCAAGCCTCCCGAATAGAGCAAAGAAACCTAAGATCGAGTTTATCCCTTTTCGTCTCTTGCAGGAGAACAAACAAGAACTATGCAAAAAGGTATTAAGCCTTGAGCGGGAGATCGAGGACCTAAGGGATCAAAATTCTATCCTCAAGCGCAAATTAAGGAAGAGGCACACGTCATCAACAACTCCATCATCGCCACCTCCTAGGAAGGAGACATAAACACATGGGTATGGGCACTCCCCTTGGCAACTGCCAAGCCTGGGGAAGTGCCCCGGTATTGTATCACCATCACACTTTTATCTTGACCGTTTTTTTAGTTCGATCCTTTTGGTAATACCTTGATCTAGTAGAATAAAGTTTTAGTATGATCTAGTTCTTTAGTTTTGCTTTATGATCCTTCTATGTAATCGAGTCTGTGAGCTATACATAATAAAGATTAGTGTTGAGTCAAGGGCTTGATTATCTTACTATGATCTTGAGGGAATAAAATAAAAGAGAAGAAATAAAAAAATAAAGAGATCATATGGATCTTATGGAGAGTAATGACTTCACTTATAAAGAGTATGATGAATAAAAATTGTTGAGAGTTGACAAGCATAGTTTTGGCCATCGTTGCAATTAATAGTAAGTAATAAAGAAAGAGAGGTTTTCACATATAAATATACTATCTTGGACATCTTTTATGATTGTGAGCACTCATTAAAATATGACATGCTAAAGAGTTGAGGTTGGACAATGAAGACAATGTAATGGGTTATGTTTTCTTACATCTGAAATAAATTATATTGTCATGGATCATCCAACATGTTGAGCTTGCCTTTCCCTCTCATGCTAGCCAAATTCTATGCACCAAGTAGAGATACTACTTGTGCTTCCAAATATCCTTAAACCTAGTTTTTCCATGAGAGTCCACCATATCTACCTATGGATTGAGTAAGATCCTTCAAGTAAGTTGTCTTCGTTGCAAGCAACAAAAATTTCTCTCTAAATATGTATGATTTATTAGTGCGGAGAAAATAAGATTTATACGATCTTGTGATGTGGAAGAAATAAAAGCGACAGACTGTATAATAAAGGTCCATATCACAAGTGGCAATATAAAGTGACATTCTTTTACATTAAGACTTCGTGCATCCAACCATAAAAGCACGTGAAAACCTCTGCTTCCCTCTGCAAATGGCCTATCTTTTATTCTTGTATTATACTTCATATAAGAGTCACGGTGATCTTCACCTTTCCTTTTTACATTTTATCCTTTGGCAAGCACAATGTGTTGGAAAGATCCTGATATATATATAGCTAATTGGATGTGACTTTTCATGAACTATTATTGTTGACATTACCCTTGAGGTAAAAGGTTGGGAGGCAAAACTATAAGCCCCTATCTTTCTCTGTGTTCGATTAAAACTTCATAACGACAACTATCACGCGAGTGTTAGCAATTGTGAAAGACTAAATGATGGTTGAGTATATGGACTTGCTGAAAAGCTCTTACTAACTCTTTCTGATGTTATGATAAATTGCAATTGCCTCAATGACTGAGATTCGAGTCTGTTTGTTCTCAATGAAGTTTCTGATTCATACTTGTAATTGTGATTGAATTGTTACTTTAGCATAAGATATCATATTACAATATATATGTTGTTGTTCTAGGAATGATCATGATGCCCTCATGTCCGTATTTTATTTTATAGACACCTCTATCTCTAAACATGTGGACATATTTTTTGATTTCGGCTTTCGCTTAAGGACAAGCGAGGTCTAAGCTTGGGGGAGTTGATACGTCCATTTTGCATCATGCTTTTATATCGATATTTATTGCATTATGGGCTGTTATTACACATTATGTCACAATACTTATGCATATTCTCTCTTATTTTACAAGGTTTACATGAAGAGGGGGAATGCTGGCAGCTGGAATTCTGGGCTGAAAGAGGAGCAAATATTAGCGACCTAATTTGCACAACTCCAAAAGTCCTGAAACTTCAAGGGAGCATGTTTCGGAATATATAAAAAATATTGGGAGAAAGGAGTACCAGAGGGGGGCCACCTACTATCCATGAGGGTCGGGGGTGCGCCCTACCCCCTAGGCGTGCCCCTTGCCTCATGGGCCCCCTGGCAGCCCTCTTATGCCCATCTTTGGCTATATGGAGTCTTTTGTCGAGGAAAAAAATCATAAGCGAGCTTTCGGGAAGAAACTCCGCCGCCACGAGGCGGAACCAGTCTAGGGCTCCAGCGGAGCTGTTCTGCCGGGGAAACTTCTCTCCGGGAGGGGGAAATCATCACCAACGATCCTCTCATTGGGAGGGGGTCAATCTCCGTCAACATCTTCACCAGCACAATCTTATCTCAAACCCTAGTTCATCTCTTGTATCCAATCTTTGTCTCAAAACCTCAGATTGGTACCTGTGGGTTGCTAGTAGTGTTGATTACTCCTTGTAGTTGATGCTAGTTGGTTTACTTGGTGGAAGATCATATGTTCAGATCCATTATGCATATTAATACCCCTCTGATTGTGAATATGAATATGATTTGTGAGTAGTTCCGTTTGTTCCGGAGAAGTCTTGCTATAACTAGTCATGTGAATTTGGTATTCGTTTGATATTTTGATGAGATGTATGTTGTCTCTCCTCTAGTGGTGTCATGTGAACGTTGAATACAAGACACTTCACCATTGTTTGGGCCTAGAGGAAGGCATTGGGAAGTAATAAGTAGATGATGGGTTGCTAGAGTGACAAAAGCTTAAACCCTAGTTTATGCGTTGCTTCGTAAGGGGCTGATTTGGATCCATATGTTTCATGCTATGGTTAGGTTTACCTTAATACTTCTGTTGTAGTTGTGGATGCTTGCAATAGGGGTTAATCATAAGTGGGATGCTTGTCCAAGGAACGATAGTACCCAAGCACCGGTCCACCCACATATCAAATTATCAAAGTACCAAACGCGAATCATATGAGTGTGATGAAAACTAGCTTGACGATAATTCCCATGTGTCCTCGGGAGCGCTTTACTTTATATAAGAGTTTGTCTAGGCTTGTCCTTTGCTACAAAAAGGATTGGGCCATCTTGTTGCACCTTATTTACTTGCATTACTTGTTACTTGTTACAAATTACCTTATCACAGAACTATCTGTTACCGATAATTTCAGTGCTTACAGAGAATACCTTACTGAAAACTGCTTATCATTTCCTTCTACTCCTCGTTGGGTTCGACACTCTTACTTATCGAAAAGGCTACGATAGATCCCCTACACTTGTGGGTCATCGGGGCAATGTTATTGTCCTTTTTCCACACTTGTGCTTCAAAGTAGCACCATGATCTTCATGATAGAGAGTCTCCTATGTTGTCATTTTCATATACTAGTAGGAATTTTTCATTATAGAACTTGGCTTGTATATTCCAACGATGGGCTTCCTCAAATGCCCTAGGTCTTCATGAGCAAGCAAGTTGGATGCACACCCACTTAGTTTTATTTTGAGCTTTCATACACTTATTGCTCTAGTGCATCCGTTGCATGGCAATCCCAACTCACTCACATTGATATCTATTGATGGGCATCTCCATAGCCCATTGATAAACCTAGTTGATGTGAGACTATCTCCTTCTTTTTGTCTTCTCCACAACCACCATCTATTCCACCTATAGTGCTATGTCCATGGGTCACGCTCATGTATTGCGTGAAAGTTGAAAAAGTTTGAGAACATCAAAAGTATGAAACAATTGCTTGGCTTGTCATCGGGGTTGTGCATGATTTGAATATTTTGTGTGATGAAGATGGAGCATAGCCATACTATATGATTTTGTAGGGATAACTTTCTTTGGCCATGTTATTTTGAGAAGACATGATTGCCTTGTCAGTATGCTTGAATTATTATTGTTTTTATGTCAATATTAAACTTTTGCTTTGAATCTTATGGATCTTAATATTCTTTCCACAATAAAGAAGATTGCATGGATAAATACGTTAGGTAGCATTCCACATCAAAAATTTTGTTTTTATCATTTACCTACTCGAGGACGAGCATGAATTAAGCTTGGGGATGCTTGATACGTCTCCAACGTATCTGTAATTTTTTATTATTACATGCTATTATATTATCTATCTTGGATGTTTTATATGCATTTATATGTTATTTTATATGATTTTTGGGACTAACCTACTAACCTAGAGCCAAGTGCCAGTTTCTGTTTTTTCCTTGTTTTTGAGTTTCACGGGAAAGGAATATCAAACGGAGTCCAATTGACCTGAAACTTTACGGTGATTGTTCTTGGACCAAAAGAAGCCCACGGAGTACCGGAGTTGGGCCAGAAGAGTTACGAGTCATCCACAAGGGTGGAGGGCGCCCCCACCCCCCTAGGGCACGCCCTCCGACCTTGTAGTTGTCTCGTGGAGCCCCGTGACTTGCTCTCGACGCCAACACCTCTTATATATCCCCAAACCTCCAGAACAAAACCTAGATCAGGAGTTTCGCCGCCGCAAGCCTCTGCAGCCACCAAAAACCAATCGGGACCCTGTTCCGGCACCCTGCCGGAGGGGGAAATCATCACCGGTGGCCATTTTCATCATCCCAGTGCTCTCCATGACTAGGAGGGACTAGTTCACCCTCGGGGCTGAGGGTATGTACCAGTAGCTATGTGTTTGATCTCTCTCTCTCTCTCTCCCTCTCTCTCGTGTTCTTGATATGGCACGAACTTGATGTACCACGAGCTTTGCTATTATAGTTGGATCTTTTGATGTTTCTCCCCCACTACCTTCTTGCAATGGATTGAGTTTTCCCTTTGAAGTTATCTTATCGGATTGAGTCTTTAGGGATTTGAGAACACTTGATGTATGTCTTGCATGTGCTTATCTGTGGTGACAATGGGATATTCATGTGATCTACTTGATGTATGTTTTGGTGATCAACTTGCCGGTTCTGTGTGTTGGAAATATGCCCTAGAGGCAATAATAAATTAGTTATTATTATATTATATTTCATTGTTCATGATAATCGTTTATTATCCATGCTAGAATTGTATTGATAGGAAACTCAGATACATGTGTGGATACATAGACAACACCATGTCCCTAGTAAGCCTCTAGTTGACTAGCTCGTTGATCAATAGATGGTTACGGTTTCCTGACCATGGACATTGGATGTCGTTGATAACGGGATCACATCATTAGGAAAATGATGTGATGGACAAGACCCAATCCTAAGCCTAGCACAAGATCGTGTAGTTCATACGCTAAAGCTTTTCTAATGCCAAGTATCATTTCCTTAGACCATGAGATTGTGCAACTCCCAGATACCGTAGGAGTGCTTTGGGTGTGCCAAACATCACAATGTAACTGGGTGGCTATAAAGGTGCACTACGGGTATCTCCGAAAGTGTCTGTTGGGTTGGCACGAATCGAGAGTGGGATTTGTCACTCCGTGTAAATGGTGAGGTATCTCTGGGCCCACTCGGTAGGACATCATCATAATGTGCACAATGTGATCAAGGATTTGATCACGGGATGACGTGTTACGGAACGAGTAAAGAGACTTGCCGGTAACGAGATTGAACAAGGTATCGGGATACCGACGATCGAATCTCGGGCAAGTATCGTACCGATAGACAAAGGGAATTGTATACGGGATTGATTGAATCCTTGACATCGTGGTTCATACGATGAGATCATCGTGGAGCATGTGCGAGCCAACATGGGTATCTAGATCCCATTGTTGTTTATTGACCGGAGAGTTGTCTCAGCCATGTCTGCATGACTCCCGAGCCCGTAGGGTCTACACACTTAAGGTTCGATGACGCTAGGCTTTATAGGGAAAGTATGTACGCGGTTACCAAATGTTGTTCGGAGTCCCGGATGAGATCCCGGACGTCACAAGGAGTTCTGGAATGGTCCGGAGGTAAAGATTGATATATAGGAAGTATGATTTTGGCCACTGGAAGTGTTTCGGGCACCACCGGTAGTGTACCGGGACCACCGTTGGGGTCCGGGGGTCCACCGGGAGGGCCGGGGCCACCGGCCCCGGAGGCCGACATGGGCCAATAGTGGGAAGGGACCAGCCCCTAGGTGGGTTGGGGCGCCTCCCACCAAAGCCCAAGGCGCCTCCAAGAGGGGAGGGGGCAAACCCTAGGGCAGATGGGCCCTAAGGCCCACCCCAGATGCACCTCCCCCTCTCCCCCTTATGGCTGCCACCCTTGATGGGATCAGGGGCTGCCGCACCCCTTGGGGTGGGAACTCTAGAGGGGGTGCAGCCCCCTCCCCTCCCCCTATATATACTTGAGGTATGGGGGCTGCCCAACACACGATTCGATCTCTCTCTTGGCGCAGCCCTACCCCTCTCCCTCCTCGTCTCTCGTAGTGCTTGGCGAAGCCCTGCTGGAGTCCCGCGCTCCTCCACCACCACCACGCCATCGTGCTGCTACTAGACGGAGTCTTCCCCAACCTCTCCTTCTCACCTTGCTGGATCAAGGCGTAGGAGATGTCACCGGGCTGCACGTGTGTTGAACGCGGAGGCGCCGTGGTTCGGCGCTTAGATCGGAATCAACCGCGATCTGAATCGCTACGAGTACGACTCCTTCATCCGCATTCTTGCAACGCTTCCGCTTAGCGATCTACAAGGGTATGTAGATGCACTCCCCTTCCCCTCGTTGCTAGATTACTCCATAGATTGATCTTGGCGATGCATAGAAAATTTTAAATTTCTGCTACGATCCCCAATAGTGGCATCATGAGCTAGGTCTATGCGTAGTTTCTATGCACGAGTAGAACACAAAGCAGTTGTGGGCGTCGATATTGTCAATTTACTTGCCATTACTAGTCTTATCTTGATTCGGCGGCATCGTGGGATGAAGCGGCCCGGACCGACCTTACACGTATGCTTATGTGAGACTGGTTCCACCGACTGACATGCACTAGTTGCATAAGGTGGCTAGTGGGTGTCTGTCTCTCCCACTTTACTCGGATCGGATTCGATGAAAAGGGTCCTTATGAAGGGTAAATAGAAATTGGCATATCACGTTGTGATTTTGGTGTAGGTAAGAAACATTATTGCTAGAAACCTATAGCAGCCACGTAAAAACTTGCAACAACATTTAAAGGACGTCTAACTTGTTTTTGCCGCATGTGCCGTGTGATGTGATATGGCCAAAAGGATGTGATGAATGATATATGTGATGTATGAGATTGATCATGTTCTTGTAATAGGAATCACGACTTGCATGTCGATGAGTATGACAACCAGCAGGAGCCATAGGAGTTGTCTTAATTTATTTATGACCTGCATGTCAACATAAACGTCATGTAATTACTTTACTTTATTGCTAAAGCGTTAGCCATAGTAGTAGAAGTAATAGATGACGAGACAACTTCAAGAAGACATGATGATGGAGATCATGATGATGGAGATCATGGTGTCATGCCGGTGACAACGATGATCATGGAGCCCCGAAGATGGAGATCAAAAGGAGCAAAATGATATTGGCCATATCATGTCACTATTTGATTGCATGTGATGTTTATCATGTTTTACATCTTATTTGCTTAGAACGACGGTAGCTTAAATAAGATGATCCCTCACTAAAATTTCAAGAAAAGTGTTCCCCCTAACTGTGCACCGTTGCGAAGGTTCGTTGTTTCGAAGCACCATGTGATGATCGGGTGTGATAGATTCTAACGTTCGAATACAACGGGTGTTGACGAGCCTAGCATGTACAGACATGGCCTCGAAACACATGCGATACACTTAGGTTGACTTGACGAGCCTAGCATGTACAGACATGGCCTCGGAACATGGAAGACCGAAAGGTCGAGCATGAGTCATATAGAAGATGCGATCAACATGAAGATGTTCACCGATGTTCAGTAGTCCGTCTCACGTGATGATCAGACACAGCCTAGTTGACTCGGATCATCTTTCACTTAGATGACTAGAGGGATGTCTATCTGAGTGGGAGTTCATTAAATAATTTGATTAGATGAACTTAATTATCATGAACATAGTCTAAATTGTCTTTGCAAATATGTTGTAGATAAATAGCTCACGTTGTAGCTCCCTGTTTCAATACGTTCCTAGAGAAAGACCAAGTTGAAAGATATTGTAAGCAATGATGCGGACTGGGTCCGTAGTCCGAGGAGTGTCCTCACTGCTACACAGAAGGCTTACGTCTTTGATGCACCGCTCGATGTGCAAACCCCTACAACATCGTCTGTGCATGTTGTGAACACCTGACAGACACATCCTGATGACTACTTGATAGTTTAGTGCACCATACTTTACGGCTTAGAATCGGGATTCCAATGATGTTTTGAACGCCATAGAACATATGAGATGTTCCAAGAGCTGAAATTGGGATTTCGGGCTCATGCCCGTATTGAGAGGTATGAGACCTCTGACAAGTTCTTTGCCTACAAGATGGAGGAGAATAGCTCAGCTAGTGAGCATGTGCTCAGAATGTCTGGGTGCTACAATCACTTGAATCAAGTGGGAGTTAAACTTCTAGATAAGCCAGTGATTGATAGAGTTCTCTAGTCACTATCAGTAAGCTACTAGATCTTCGTGATGAACTATGACATGCAAGGGATGGAGTTGATCCCAGAGCTATTCGCTGTGCTTAAGACCGCAAAAGGTAGAAATCAAGAAGGAGCATCAAGTGATGATGGTTTAACAAGACCACTGGTTTCAAGAAGGACAAGGACTAGAAGGGAAACTTCATGGATGGAAAACCAGTTGCCGCTCCAGTAAAGGAACCCAAGGTTGAACCCAAACCCGAGACTAAGTGCTTCTATTGTAAGGGGAACAGTCCCTGGTAGAGGAATTACCCCAAATGCATGGTAGATAAGAAGGCTGGCAACTTCAACAAAGTATATACGTGGTATTAATGTGTACCTCACTAGTACTCCTGGTAGCACCTGGGTATTGGATACCGGTTCAGTTGCTATTATTGGTGGCTTGAAGCAAAAGCTACGGACTAAACGGAGACTAGCGAAGGGCGAGGTGACGATGTGTGTTGGAAGTGTTTCCAAAGTTGATGAGATCACCATCGCACACTCCATCTGCCTTCGGGATTAGTATTGAACCTAGATAAATGTTATCAGGTGTCTACGTTGAGCATGAATATGACTAGATCATGTTCATTGCAATACGGTTATTCATTTAAGTTAAGAATAATGGTTATTCTATTTACATGAATAATACCTTTCATGGTCATGCACCCTATGTGAATGGTTCATTGAATCTCGGTCGTGGTAATACGCATGTTCACGCCAAAAGATGTAGAGTTAATAATGATAGTACCACTTTCTTGTGGCACTGCCGCTTAGGTCATATTGGCGTAAGATGCATGAAGAAACTCCATGTCGATGGATGTTTGGAGTCACTTGATTTTGAATCGCTTGACACATGCGAGCCATGCCTCATGGGCAGGATGACTAAGACCCCGTTTTCAGGTACAATGAAACGGGCAAGTGACTTGTTGGAAATCATACGTGCTGATGCGTGTGATCCAATGAGAATTGAAGCGTGCGGTGGATATCGCTATTTTCTCGTCTTCACTGACGATTTGAGTAGATATAGGTATATTTACTTAATGAAGCACAAGTCTGAAACGTTTGAAAAGTTCAAGCGATTTCGGAGTAGTTAAGAATCATCATAACAAGAAGATCATGTTCCTACGATCTGATCAAAAGGGCATTTTCTGAGTTGTGAGTTTGGCAATCACTTAAGACATTGTGGAATTGTTTCATAGTTGAAGCCACCTGGAACACCACAGGGTAATGGTGTGTCCAGACGTTGTAATCGAACCTTATGAGTTATGGTGCGATCTATGATGTCTCTTACCGATCTACCGTTTTGATTTTGAGGATATGCGTTAGAGACAGCTGCATTGACTTTAGATAGGACACCATCTAAGTCCGTTGAGATGACGTCGTATGAATATGGTTTGGCAAGAAACCAAAGTTGTTGTTTCTTAATGTTTGGGGCTGCGATGCTTAAGGCTTCAGCCGGAGAAGCTCGAACCCAAAAGCGGACAAACACATCTTCGTAGGATACCCAAAGGTAACAGTTGGGTATACCTTCTATCTTAGATCCGAGGGAAAATTGTTTGTCGCTAAGAACGGGTCCTTTCTCGAGAAGGAGTTTCTCTCGAAAGAATTGAGTGGGAGGAAGATAGAACTTGATGAGGTTGTCGAACCTTTACTTCAACCAGAGAGTGATGCAACACAGAAAGATGTTTTCTGTGGCGCCTATGTCTGTTGAATAGGAAGTTAATGATAGTGATCATGAAGCTTCAGATCAAGTTGCTATCGAACCTCGTAGGTCGACAAGGATATGTACTACTCCTGAGTGGTACGGTAATCCTGTCTTAGATATCATGTTGTTAGACAACAATGAACCTACGAGCTATGGAGAAGCGATGGTGGGCCCGTATTCCAACAAATGGTTAGAAGCCATGAAATCCGAGATAGGATCCATGTATCAGAACAAAGTATGGACTTTGGTAGACTTGCCCGATGATCGGCAAGCCATTGAGATAAATGGATCTTTAAGAAGAAGACGGACGTGGGCGGTAATGTTACCGTCTATGAAGCTCGACTTGTGGGAAAGAGTCTTTTCACAAGTTCAAGGAGTTGACTACGATGAGAATTTCTCACCCGTAGCGATGCTTAAGTCCGTCGGAATCATGTTAGCATTAGCTGTATTTTTCGATTATGAAATCTGACAAATGGATGTCAAAACAAGTTTTCTTACCAGTTTTCGTAAGAAAAAGTTGTATGTGATACAATAAAAGGTTTTGTCGATCCTAAGTATGCTAAAAGGTATGATGGCTCCAGCAATCCTTCTATGGACTAGAGCAAGCATCTCAGAGTCGGAATATATGCTTTGATGGAGTGATCAAAGCTTTTAGGTTTATACAATGTTTGCTAGAAACTTGTATTTACAAGAAAGTGAGTGGGAGCACTACAACATTTCTGATAAGTATATGTGGATGACATATTGCTGGTTCGAAATAATGTAGAATTTCTGGAAAGCATAAACGGTTGTTTGAAGAGTGATTTTCAAAGGAAGACCTGGATAAAGCTGCTTACAGATTGGGCATCAAGATCTATAGAGATAGATCAAGACGCCTGATGATACTTTCAAAGAACGCACACCTTGACATGTTTTTGAAGGGGTTCAAAATAGATCGGTCAAAGAAGGGGTTCTTACCTGAGTTGTAAGGTGTGAAGTTGAGTAAGACTCAAAGCTTGACTAGACAGAAGAAAGAGGAAGGAAGAAGGTCGTCCCCTATGCTTTTGTCATAGGCTCTATACGGTATGCCATGCTGAGTACCGCACCAGATGTGTGCCTTACCACATGTCTGGCAAGAGGGTACAAAGGTGATCTAGGAGTAGATCAGCAGATATCGGTCAAAATTATCCTTAGAGGAATAAGGAAATGTTTCTCGGATATGGAGGTGAAGAAGAGTTCGACGTAAAGAGTTACGTTGATGCAAGCTTAACACCTATCCAGATAGCTCTGAGTAGAGATACCGGATATGTATAATGGAGCAACAATTTGGAATAGCTCCAAGTGGAACGTGGTAGCAGCATCTACGACATGACATAAAGTTTTGCAAAATACATAGGGATCTGAATATTGCAGACCCATGGACTACAACCTCTCTCACAAGCATAACATGATCAAACCCAGAACTCATTGAGTGTTAATCACGTAGTGATGTGAACTAGATTATTGAGTCTAGTAAACTCTTTGGATGTTGGTCACATGGCCATGTGACCTGTGAGTGTTAATCACATGGCGATGTGAACTAGATTATTGACTCTAGTGCAAGTGGGAGACTGTTCGAAATATGCCCTAGAGGCAATAATAAATTGGTTATTATTATATTATATTTCATTGTTCATGATAATCGTTTATTATCCATGCTAGAATTGTATTGATAGGAAACTCAGATACATGTGTGGATACATAGACAACACCATGTCCCTAGTAAGCCTCTAGTTGACTAGCTCGTTGATCAATAGATGGTTACGGTTTCCTGACCATGGACATTGGGTGTCGTTGATAACGGGATCACATCATTAGGAGAATTATGTGATGGACAAGACCCAATCCTAAGCCTAGCACAAGATCGTGTAGTTCGTATGCTAAAGCTTTTCTAATGCCAAGTATCATTTCCTTAGACCATGAGATTGTGCAACTCCCGGATACCGTAGGAGTGCTTTGGGTGTGCCAAACATCACAACGTAGCTGGGTGGCTATAAAGGTGCACTACGGGTATCTCCGAAAGTGTCTATTGGGTTGGCACGAATCGAGACTGGGATTTGTCACTCCGTGTAAATGGAGAGGTATCTCTGGGCCCACTCGGTAGGACATCATCATAATGTGCACAATGTGATCAAGGAGTTGATCACGGGATGATGTGTTACGAAACGAGTAAAGAGACTTTCCGGTAACGAGATTGAACAAGGTATCGGGATACCGACGATTGAATCTCGGGCAAGTATCATACCGATAGACAAAGGGAATTGTATACGGGATTGATTGAATCCTTGACATCGTGGTTCATCCGATGAGATCATTGTGGAGCATGTGGGAGCCAACATGCGTATCCAGATCCCACTGTTGGTTATTGACCGGAGAGTTGTCTCAGCCATGTCTGCATGACTCCCGAGCCCGTAGGGTCTACACACTTAAGGTTCGATGACGCTAGGGTTTATAGGGAAAGTATGTACGCGGTTACCGAATGTTGTTCAGAGTCCCGGATGAGATCCCAGACGTCACGAGGAGTTCCGGAATGGTCCGGAGGCAAAGATTGATATATAGGAAGTATGGTTTTGGCCACCGGAAGTGTTCCGGGCACCGCTGGTGGTGTACCGGGACCACCGGAGGGGTCCGGGGGTCCAGCTGGAGGGGCCACCGGCCCCGGAGGCCTACATGGGCCAATAGTGGGAAGGGACCAGCCCCTAGGTGGGCTGGGGCGCCTCCCACCAAAGCCCAAGGCGCCTCCAAGAGGGGAGGGGGCAAACCCTAGGGAAGATTGGCCCTAAGGCCCACCCCAGGTGTGCCTCCCCCTCTCCCCCTTGTGGCCGCTACCCTAGATGGGATCAGGGGCTGCCGCACCCCTTGTGGTGGGAACCCTAGAGGGGGCGCAGCCCCCTCCCCTCCCCCTATATATACTTGAGGTATGGGGGCTGCCCAACACACGATTCAATCTCTCTCTTGGCGCAGCCCTACCCCTCTCCATCCTCGTCTCTTGTAGCGCTTGGCGAAGCCCTGCCGGAGTCCCACGATCCTCCACCACCACCACGCCGTTGTGCTGCTGCTGGACGGAGTCTTCCCCCAACTTCTCCTTCTCCCCTTGCTGGATGAAGGCGTAGGAGACGTCACCGGGCTGCACGTGTGTTGAACGCGGAAGCGCCGTGGTTCGGTGCTTAGATCGGAATCAACCACGATCTGAATCGCTACGAGTACGACTCCTTCATCCGCGTTCTTGCAACGCTTCAGCTTAGCGACCTACAAGGGTATGTAGATGCACTCCCCTTCCCCTCGTTGCTAGATTACTCCATAGATTGATCTTGGCGATGCGTAGAAAATTTTAAATTTCTGCTACGATCCCCAACACTGTGACCTTGTGAACTTATGCATAGGGGTTGGGACATGTTTTCGTCTTGACTCTCCGGTAGAAACTTTGGGGCACTCTTTGAAGTTCTTTGTGTTGTTCGAATAGATGAATCTGAGATTGTGTGATGCATATCGTATAATCAAACCCACGGATTCTTGTGGTGACATTGGAGTATCTAGGTGACATTAGGGTTTTGGTTGATGTGTGTCTTAAGGTGTTATTTTAGTATGAACTCTAGGGCTATTTGTGACACTTATAGGAATAGCCCAACAGATCGATCAGAAAGAATAACTTTGAGGTGGTTTCGTACCCTACAACAATATCTTAGTTTGTTCTCCGCTATTAGTGACTTTGGAGTGACTCTTTGTTGCACGTTGAGGGATTGTTATACGATCTAATAATGTTATCATGGTTGAGAGAACTTGCACTAGTGAAAGTATGAACCCTAGGCCTTGTTTCGAAGCATTGCAATACCATTTTTGCTCTTTTTTTTACTAGTTACCTTGTTGTTTTATATTTTCAAATTACAAAAACCTATTTCTACCATCCATATTGCACTTGTATCACCATCTCTTCGCCGAACTAGTGCACCTATACAATTTACCATTGTATTGCGTGTGTTGGGGTCACAAGAGACTCTTTGTTATTTGGTTGCAGGTTTGTTTGAGAGAGACCATCTTCATCCTACGCCTCCCACAGATTGATAAACCATAGGTCATCCACTTGAGGGAAATTTGTTGCTCTCCTACAAAACTATGTACTTGGAAGCCCAACAACGTTTACAAGGATAAAGTTGTGTAGTAGACATCAATCCCGCACCCCCACCATCTCTTGTTGTTATAAATGAGGGGGAAGGGCGCGGCGGAAACGCCCACGCACGCACCCCCGCTCCACCTTCCCTCGTCTTCTTCTCATGAAGCCCGGGAAGACCTCTGCCGTAGCGCGCGGCCGCCGCCCGAGCGCTCACTTGCAACGCCCGTCGGTCGTCACGCGCACGCGCACGCGCACGCACACGCTGCACTTTCTCCTACATTGTTGCGCCCGCGCCCTTGGCGAGCGTTGTGGCACCCCAGCTCAGAGCGACCGGTTTACCATGCATTGCCGGCCCAGAGACCATGTCTTCTGGCAACACACAGCATCTTGGTACAGAATAACAACCTCTTTATCGATGCTTGCGGAACAGAGTTACATTACAACAGTTGTCGAGGCCAAGCGGCACACTCGGTGTGGCTGAACAATATGTACATTATTTAGTGAACATTAAGGGGCCTCGATCCGAACAACTACGTGGCAGAGGAATAACATCGTGGCGGAAGCTCCATATCATAGGGACACCGATGTGGACACGATCTAGACTCAAACAACGCTCCTTTCCAATGGTACTTTCCTGAAATCTGGCATGACACATCAGGTCAGTACATTGAATGTACTTGCAAGCTCACAACTGGCATAATCATAATGACAAACAATATCATGCTATTTAACCAATTATTAAAAATGCAACACTATATGTCAACATGTTGTGATCATGCTCGAACGTACCTCGGGACAGCTTACCAACCGTGATCAGCTCTAGATCACAAACACACCAGCAAAGTGGTCTTTCTCAAGGACAACTCGCGATCCTTACGGTGATCACAACCATGACCATCATTTGGTCCCAAATGCCTTGATGGCCTTTCTGCCATCCATCAACAATGCAAAGTTCATAGCTTAGTGTGCAATTTTTATTAAACGTTGACTCATGGTGGGACCTACTACGAGGTGTCCGTAATCGTCGACTCGGCTATTGATAGATTACACACTCTGCAGAGGTAGCACACTGTACCCACACCACGGAACCCATGGCCTCGCACTCCCATTCGGGTGGACCAACGACATTCCGTCAAAACCCCTCCATTGCCACAGCACTCTCCCGGCCACTCCGACCCAAATACCCAACGAGCTGGTCCTGGGTGGCCCCGTGTCTACCAAAGACACCCCGACCATCGTCGTGGTCAAAACACTCCCACTCGGGGGCTCGGTACCATAATCTCATCAACGAGCACACAAGATTATGTCTGCTTACCGGGCCAGGGCAAGCACAACATAACCTTCCCTAGATGGAGGCACCGACCAGAGGCCGTGTCAATGGACCGAATCAAGGCCTTCCCACAAAGGCAAATGTGGTTGCACTGGAAAGAAACTCGATTCAGCGGCACCATGACCCAGTCAACGGTATGTTCAAGTTGAGTTATATTCAGGTTTAACTTTAAACTAAAAATGATCAGTGTCATAGCATGCCATGAAATGCAAAACAACACATGCACCATATAGTGATAAAAGTGACCAATGTCATCCTTATACACACCAGGCATAACGCCAACAACTCAAATTACTCTACTTGCTTAAATAACTCACAACTTAACCAAAATATTTTGCAACAAGTTTTATTGATTTCTTACGCAAGAAAGTAACTCCGATAAATTTCTCATATGCTTATCAAAATGATTTCACTATCAACAACTCTTACTTTCTGTATCACTAAGTTGGGTTCAAACATTCTGTAAGACAAGTAATATGATTAAACAAGTATTTAACAGAACATTTTCTAACAAAATTTTATCAATATAAGAGGGCAAAAGGATAGCTTTAAATAATTGCTAACATGCATAACAAAATTATTTCTAACATCCCCTCAAATAAATCTTATCTTGCTTTATCCACTAAACTAGTTTCATCCATTCTATAAATCAAGCATAACAACTAACCAATATTTAACAGAATATAAGTAACTCCATAATCATTTAAATGCATGGATTAATCATTTCATTTAAGTAAGAAAATCACAAATATTGAAATGGCACCATGAAAATGTTGTTGTGGCTTGCCTTAGTGTAGATGAGGTTCACATGCCTCCTGGTGATCCTCAAGACAAGCTTCACGTTCTGAAAATAGTTTTAATCACAAAAAGAAAATATCAAGAACTCTTCTGAAAATCATCAGAAATTCTAGACAGCTCAGACAAATCTCATCTTTGGTGAGCTGCTAGATTTCTTATCAAAGAACACAATGCAAAAAGAATCAATTCATTTGGACTTATGGTTGAAAAGTTATAACTGTTTGAAGTGTTCGGTAAATTCAAATGAATTTGAATAAAAGAAATAGACTGGGGGTGATGTCGAAGGCGTAAAGCCCAGGGGCGCCACCACTCGTACCGCTTCACACGCATACTGAGTGGCTGACTAGAGGGCCACGCTAGTCAGGTGGGGGAAGAGGGAGAAGGAAACAGAGGGGGCCACAGCTTCGTCGGAGCTCTCACCGGAGACGAGGGCTCCTTGGCCCAAACGAGAGGGAGGGATGGCAAGAGGGGGTTGAGGCGCACCTGCCCGTACCCATAGCGTAGCTAGGGGCGGTCAGACGGCGTCGGAATTAACCTTGCAAGCGGAGGTAGAATGTGGAGGTCACCGGAGTTGAGGAAGACGGTGAGCAGAGGCCACTCTAGGGGCTCCAAGCGGGCGAGACGGCCTCACCGAAGAGAGGCGGAGGCCTTGGAGGGGTCGTCCAGGCCTGGGGCTGGAGCTACTACGGCGACCAGAGGGGATCGTCGGCGAGCTTGAGCTTGGGGACGGCGGCCCGAGGCCTGCCCGGCCAGGCTCCAGCTTCCTACTCGATCGTGGGGTCTGTGTGAGTGCTGGATGGTGCTTGAGGAGGCTGGGGAGGGCTCTATTTATAGACGAGCGGCGAGGGTACTCTGGGCTCCGCCGGTGGACACATGTCCACGGCGCCCGGCGACGAGCGGCGTTAGTGTGAGAGGGAGAAGGCGATGGAGGTCATGCGGCCACTATGGGCGGGCGGAGACGAGCACAGGATCAAGAGGATGGCAACGAGCACAGTGCACTCCGCGCTGTTGGGCTGGCCGGACCTTGCCCGTGCTCGCTGCGGCGAGCTCCGGCGTCGGCGACTGCCAGGGAGTTAAGAACGTTGAGACGATGATGGTGGCGAGGGTTGGCATGGTTGGACGGGCAGGGAAGCGAGCACGCGAGCAACAGAGGCTCAGGCACGTCATAGAGCGCGTCGGCTGCATGCCAGCACGCCTGGACGAACATGGTCACCGCGTGAACTATGACATCAGGTCGATCTAAGCAAAAACTCAATGTCTGGCATGTTGTTCATGGTAGTTTTGAATGTTACCACAATTTGGTTTGGATCCAGGTGCAGTAGTGAAGTTTTCACACACCAAGTAAGTTTCTGGTTAGTAAGTTGGTGATGTTACTGTGGTCAAATGGCTTGGAGTTAGAAGCTGTGCTTTGGAGGCTAGTGATAAGTTACTAAGGTAAAGATGCACAAGAAAGTTCAGGTCAAATGGAGCAAGTAAAATGGTAGTTGCTGTAGAAACCACCATTTTTGTCCAGAATAGAAAAGATTTTTTGTAGCAAAAATATTCCAAAAAGTGATGAAATATTTTTGCTTAGGAAGGTGCACTAGGGTTCACAGAATATTTGTGAATTATCTTAGATTTTTCTGAGCCATAAAAATTGGGGTTGCTTTGAAGCAAACAAATCTGGCTTAGGGTTTTTGGAAAGAAAATGAATATTTTTAATTTAAGAAAAATATTCCAAAGATTATTTTTGGGTGGGTCAGAAGTGAAATGAGATTTAGGAGGGAAGTGAAGCACTTGGGTGACAGCCAAGGATGCCCAAGTGTTTTAGTTCATTTGAAGATTCAGAAACTCCAAGTTCAAAAAATTTCAAATGAAAAATCAAGCAAATAAGAAAGGGCAAAACCCAGGCTGTCATAAACCTCCCCCACTTAGAATGAATCTCGTCCTCGAGATTCGGTTGCTTGGGAAAACCACTCTGGATATTGCTTCCTAAGGAATTCTTCCTGCTCCCAAGTTGCTTCTGACTCTGTGTGATGCTCCCACTGAACCTTGTAAAATTTTCTCACTTTACTGCGAGTGACCCTTTCCATCTAATCCAAAATTTTGAACGGTCTTTCTTCATAACTTAAATCTTTTTCCAATTCTATCTCAGTCGTTGTAGTTATTTTCTCAAGCGGGGATATGCATCGTCTCAATTGCGAAACATGGAACACGTTGTGTATGTCTGCCAATTCCGGGGGTAGTTCCAGTTGATATGCAACAGTTCCCACTCGAGACATAATCGGGAATGGACCAATGAATCTGGGTTCCAGCTTTCCACGAGTCTAAAATCTCTTTACTCCTTTCATAGGAGTGACTCGGAGGTATGCGTGTTCTCTGGATTCAAAACTAACTTGCCGATGTTTGGCATCATAATAACTCTTCTGTCGAGATTTGGCCAATTGCAGTCTGTCTTGGATTTCCCTAACTTGTTTCTCAGCTTCCATCATGAGATCCGTTCCGAAGATACGGCTATCTCCTGTCTGAGACCAATTTAGAGGAGTGGGGCACTTACGGCCATACAGAGCTTCGTATGGTGACATCTTTAGACTAGTTTGGAAACTGTTGTTATAAGAAAACTCGGCATACGACAAGCAGTCTTCCCATTTAGCACCTTTGGCTAGCACACATGCTCGCAACATATCTTCGAGTATTTGGTTTACCCGCTCTGTCTGTCCATCTTTCTGAGGGTGATAGGAAGTACTACATTTCAGTGTTGTCCCCAAGGCTTGATGGAGACGGGACCAAAAAGCGGAGGTAAACAAAGAACCTCGGTCGGAAGTGATAGTTCGGGGTACTCCATGAAGACTGACGATCCTGGATACATATAGTTGTGCAAGTTCATTTGCTATGTATCTGGTGCTGATCAGAATGAAATGAGCAACCTTGGTCAGAGTGTCTATTATAACCCAGATTGCATCCTTGCCTCGCTGAGTCCTAGGCAATCCTGTGATGAAATCCATGCAAACATCATCCCATTTCCACTGTGAAACTGGCAGCGGTTGGAGAAGTCCGACTGGCTTCTGATGATCTGCTTTCACCTTGTTGCATATGTCGCAATAGGCTACAAAATAGGCAATGTCTTTCTTCATTTCATCCCACTAGAATATTTGTCTAAGGTCCTCATACATTTTCGTACCTCCCGGGTGAATGGAATATGCGGATTCGTGGGCTTCTGATAGGATTTTATTCTTCAAGTCCGGTTGATTTGGCACACAAATGCGTCCACGAAATCGGAGGGTACCGAATTTGTCCTTGGAGAAGTTAGAGGCCTGCTTTGCCATCTGGCCCTTGGCACGTCTTTGTAGGTTGGTGTCAGCTGGCTGTGCCTTGCAGATCTCCATCTCAAGTTGGGGGTAACTTCCAAAATATTAGCGAGGTCAGCCTCTATGATGACCAAGTTGAGCTGAGCGATCTCCTCTTGGAGTTTGGTGGGCAATGATTTTAACATGACATTTAAGCTGACGGGCTTTCGACTGAGCGCATCAGCAACAATGTTGGCTTGCCTGGATGGTAATTTATTCCAAGGTCATAATCCTTGACCAACTCTAACCATCTTCGCTGACGGAGATTTAAATCTGGCTGAGTGAAAATGTACTTGAGGCTTTTGTGGACGGTAAAATTTTGGCACCTTTTTCCAATGAGGTAATGTCTCCAAATTTTTAATGCATGAACCACTGCAGCCAATTCCAAATTATGAGTAGGATAATTTCCCTCATGAGGTCGTAGCTGTCGTGATGCATATGCTACTACCTTGCTATCTTGCATCAACACGCAACCAATACCTTGTCTGGAGGCATCACAGTACACATCAAAGCTGCGATAAATGTCTGGAAGAGTCAATACAGGTGCGGTTATCAGTCGTATCTTCAGCTCATTAAAACTCTTCTCACAATCCTTTGTCCACTTAAACTTTGTATCCTATTTTAGCAGCTCCGTCATGGGTTTAGCAATTTTGGAAAACCCTTCAATAAAATGACGATAGTATCCAACTAATCCGAGGAAACTCCAGATCTGTGTCACGGTCGTGGGTGGTACCCAATCGAGCACATCCTTTACTTTGCTTGGGTCCACGGCTATACCTTCGGCGGATAGTACATGTCCGAGAAACCCAACTTGTTTGAGCCAAAATTCGCACTTACTGAACTTGGCGTATAGCTGATGGTCGCGGAGCCGTTGTAGTACTGCTCGGAGGTGATCCTTGTGTTCTTCTTCACCCTTGGAGTAAATGAGGATGTCATCGATGAAGACTACCACGAATTTGTCGAGGAAGTCCATAAATACTTTGTTCATCATATGCATGAAGAAAGCAGGGGCGTTGGTGAGACCAAAGGACATCACGGTATATTCGTAAAGACCGTACCGAGTAGTGAATGCGGTCTTAGGAATATCTTCCTTTTTAATCTTGAGCTGATGATATCCGGTCCGTAAATCGATTTTAGAGAATACCTTAGCCAACTAAGCTGATCAAACAGATCATCAATCCTTGGCAGCGGGTATTTATTTTTTATGGTGACCTCATTCAGCTGGCGGTAATCTATGCACATACAGAGACTACCATCCTTTTTGCCCACGAAAATTGTAGGTGATCCCCATCGTGAAGAGCTGGGACGAATATAACCTTTCTGGAGTAATTCGTCAAGCTGTTTCTTTAGCTCCACTAATTCTGATGAGGGCATCCGGTAATACTTCTTGTATAACGGTGCGGTTCCGGGCACAAGATCTATGGCAAACTCCAGTTCCTGATCTGGTGGCATGCCTGGCAGTTCTTCTGGAAACACATTAGGGTACTCACTGACCACAGGAATAAATTCCAATTCAACCACAGCATTGCACACTAATTCTGGCTTGGGTATATTCTTGCGAGCATAGAATTTGGTGAGCTGCCCATCCAGACTGGTCAGATTGACTTCTCGGGTTGCGCAGTTTATGCAAACTTGATATTTGGTCAACCAATTCATACCCAATATAATATCCAACTTTTCAGACTCAAGGATTATTAGAGATGTTGGAAAGCGGACCCCGTTGATATTGATCTCCAGATCACGGCAGACCAGATTGCTCTTGATTATGGATCCCGGGGTTTGTACCAGCATATTTTTGCCCAAAATTGTGCAAGGAAAATTGTTTTGGGCGGCAAAACTTCGAGAAATAAAAGAATGGGAAGCCCCAGAGTCAAATAAAATTATGGCAGGTATGTCATTAACAGAAAACATACCAATGACGACTTCTGGCTTTTCTTGGGCTTCATCGGCGGAGATATGATGCACACGTGCCCGGTGAAGTTTTGCTGGTTTGGCCGCGACTCCATAAAATTGACCTGCGGTCGGCTTAGGGCATTTGTCTTGTTGTTCTTGGGGCACTTCTTGGCATAATGTCCATGGTGCCCGCAAATGAAACAAGAATTATTGCGCTAACGCTCCTCATGCATTGGATTGGTCACAATATTTTTGACTTGAGTGGTGGTCTTGTTAACATTCTGCTGCCAATTTGTCCTGTATTCCACCTAAGTCTGCTGCCAGGTACGAGCCTTTTGCACATGTGGCCCATCTTTCTTTGGCTCAAACTTGCGCTTGTTGTCATTAGCAGGCCTATTATCTGATATCAGCTTGTGCTCCCGTTCAGCAATGAATGCCTTCTCCACCAGAGTTTGGAAATCCGTGAAATCAAACATACTAAGAGCACACCGAAGTTGTGGATTTAAACCTCCAAGAAATCTGTCAATCTTCCTTTCTTCGGTGGCCACGTCATACAGAGAGTAATGGGCCAAATGATTGAATTTTTGCAGATATTCAGCCACAGACTGATTTCCTTGGACGAGCGCGAGAAATTCACGCTGCTTGGCCTTCATAACTCCAGTAGGGATATGATATTTTTGGAACTTATCCTTAGATTTCTCCCAGGTGATTTCCTCATCGATCCGCCACATGGCCTTTGTATTTTCCCCCCATATGGCAGCTGCGCCTTCAAGGTAATGAGTTACAAATGGAACTTTATCATTTCCTTTAGTACGGGCGATCTCAAGCTTTTTCTCCATTGTGTGTAACCAATCGTATGCATCCATTGGGTCAACAATCTGACTGAAACAGGGTGGATTGGTCCTCTGAAAGTCTGACAGCTTTGAGTGATGACCATTTCGGTTTCCATTCTGTCCAACCATAGCTTGAACACTTCTCAATATTTTAATCAGATCATTGTTCCTTTTTTCTTCAAACATACGCAGAATTTGCTCGGTGGAGGGAGGATCAGGCGGTGGAGGTGGTGGCTGAACGTACGGCTCAGGAGAATGTCCTTCCTGTCGTGCGGAACAACAAACAGGAGTTCCCTCACGAATGTTGCTACTGCTGCCTCCCCATGTCATCCTACTGTGAATTTTTCCCAAGACAACACAGTCGAGATGAGAAACACCCAAAAATAAAATTGGGGAAAAGCCAGCGACAAATCCCAGAAGAAAGCAGAAGAGCGAAAAATACGGCGAATAAAGTCTCAACATAATTATACATAGACTCATACATGAAAAGTAAACAACATGACTGGTTCACTACTCTCATACAGGCAACGAAACATCATGACTCATATGACTACATCCATACATCATCCAGACAACTACGAATACTCAAAGAGACTACTGCTCTACTGGTGCTGCGGCGTCCTCCCCTGAAGTGGTCTCTTATCCCGAACTGACGTGGTTAACGGAAACCTCTGGGTTAAAGGTAACACGACGGCGCTGCCTCGAGAGCTCTCCCTCAGGGGCAGGGGTAGGATGAAGCATCGGGGCTACAGGGGTAGCGAGAAGTGAGACCCACTTGGCAGGAGTATTGAGAGGGTTCGCGGCCGAGACGCCCGTGCTACTCGAGGGAGTAACCGGTGAAATAGGGGAGCTAGAACTGACTGGGAGATAAGGGGTAAATCCCAGTGAAGACGGAGTAGTGGCGGATCTAGAAGTGACCAAAGTAGTGGCTAAAGCAGTATGAGTACGAGTACGAGTCAGCTCTCGAGCCAGCTCATGGATCATGAGATAGCTAGCAGTGATATAACGAGCAAGGTGGCTAGCAACACTATCAGATTCCGGATCAATGAGAGGGAAATGGACATGACCGTTGTCGTGCAGAGATGGGTAGTAGTAGAAACCTAGGTGGTTCTGCATTCGGACCTCGTTGTAGCGAAGCTCGACAAGGACCTCGAATGCAGCGAACTAGACAGCTTGAGAAGCGGTGGAGGCATAGACGCTCCGAGAAGTGCGAGTGTGAGAGCTGGAATCGGAACTAGTGTGCAGAGTGACCACTGCGTGATACTCATATACTAAATCAGCTAGATGCTCCCGGTACACAAGAAAGACTGGGTCGTCTACGAGAGGATACAGCCTATGCCACACGTTGCGAAGGAGGTGCGGTGACGTGTACGGCATCAGCTGCAACTGGCACGGATACGGCACCGGAGCCATCTACACCCACAACCATTAGCAAGTTAGCATTAAAATATATAAACCGAATGCATGCAACTCAATAATCAGCACAAATTACTACCGGTACTCAACTAAAACTCGTATCTAGCGCATCCTAGTCTAGCGTGGCCTACAGTCAGCGCGGCTCTGATACCAAGCATTGTGGCACCCCGGCTCAGAGCGACCGGTTTACCATGCATTGCCAGCCCAGAGACCATGTCTTCTGGCAACACACAACATCTTGGTACAGAATAACAACCACTTTATTGATGCTAGCGAAACAGAGTTACATTACAACAACTGTCGAGGCCAAGCGGCACACTCGGTGCGGCTGAACAATATGTACATTACTTAGTGAACATTAAGGGGCCTCGATCCAAACAACTACGTGGCCACGCAATAACGTCGTGGCGGAAGCTCCATATCACAGGGACACCGATGTGGAGACGATCTAGACTCGAACAGCGCTCCTTTCCAACGATACTTTCCTGAAATCTGGCATGACATGCCAGGTCAGTACATTGAATGTACTTGCAAGCTCACAACTGGCATAATCATAATGACAAACAATATCATGATATTTAACCAATTATTAAAAATGCAACACTATATGTCAACATGCTGTGATCATGCTCGAACGTCCCTCGGTACAGCTTACCAACCGTGATCATCTCTAGATCACAAACACACCACCAAAGTGGTCTTTCTCAAGGACAACTCGTGATCCTTACAGCGATCACAACCACGACCATCATTTGGTCCCAAATGCCTCGATGGCCTTTCTTCCATCCATCAACAATGCAAAGTTCATAGCTTAGCGTGCAATTTTTATTAAACATTGACTCGTGGTGGGACCTACTACGAGGTGTCCGTAACCGTGGACTCGGTTATCGATGGATTACACACTCTGCAGAGGTAGCACACTATACCCACACCACGGAACCCATGGCCTCGCACTCCCATTCAGGTGGACCAACGACATTCCGTCAAAACCCCTCCATTGCCACAACACTCTCCCGGCCACTCCGACCCAAATCCCCAACGGGCTGGTCCTGGGTGGCCCCGTGTCTACCAAAGACACACCAACCACCGTCGTGGTCAGAACACTCCCACTCGGGGACACTCCCACTCGGGGACTCGGTACCATAATCTCATCAACAAGCACACAAGATTATGTCTGCTTACTGGGCCAAGGCAAGCACGACATAACCTTCCCTAGATGGAGGCACCGACCAGAGGTCGTGTCAATGGACCGAATCAAGGCCTTCCCACAAAGGAAAATGTGGTTGCACTGGAAAGAAACTTGATTCAGCGGCACCATGACCCAGCCAACGGTATATTCAAGTTGAGTTATATTCAGGTTTAACTTTAAACTAAAAATGACCGGTGTCATAGCATGCCATGAAATGCAAAACAACACATGCACCATATAGTGATAAAAATGACCGATGTCATCCTTATACACACCAAGCATAACATCAATAACTCAAATTACTCTACTTGCTCAAATAACTCACAACTTAACCAAAATATTTTGCAACAAGTTTTATTGATTTCTTACGCAAGAAAGTAACTCCGATAAATTTTGCATATGCTTATCAAAAAGATTTCACTATCAACAACCCTTACTTTCTTTATCACTAAGTTGGGTTCAAACATTCTGTAAGACAAGTAATCTGATTAAACAAGTATTTAACAGAACATTTTCTAACAAATTTTTATCAATCTAAGAGGGCAAAAACATAGCTTTAAATAATTGCTAACATGCTTAACAAAATTATTTCTAACATCACCTCAAATAAATCTTATCTTGCTTTATCCACTAAACTAGTTTCACCCATTCTGTAAATCAAGCATAACAACTAACCATATTTAACAGAACATAAATAACTCCATAATCATTTAAATGCATGGATTAATCATTTCATTTAAGTAAGAAAATCACAAATATTGAAATGGCACCATGAAAATGTTGTTGTGGCTTGTGTTAGTGCAGATGAGGTTCACAAGCCTCCTGGTGATCCTCAAGACAAGCTTCACCTTCTGAAAATAGTTTTAATCACAAAAAGAAAATATCAAGAAAACTTCTGAAAATCACCAGAAATTCTAGACAGCTCAAAAAAATCTCATCTTTGGTGAGCTGCTAGATTTCTTATCAAAGAACACAATGCAAAAAGAATCAATTCATTTGGACTTATGGTTGAAAAGTTCTAACTGTTTGAAGTGTTCTTTAAATTCAAACAAATTTGAATAAATAAATAGACTGGGGGTGACGTCGAAGGCGTAAAGCCCAGGGGCGCCACCACTCGTACCGCTTCGCGCACGTACTGAGTGGCTGACTAGCGGGCCCTGCTAGTTAGGTGGGGGAAGAGGGAGAAGGAAACAGAGGGGGTCGTGGCTTCGCCGGAGCTCTCGCCCACGACGAGGGCTCCTTGGCCCAAACGAGAGGGAGGGATGGCAAGAGGGGGTTGAGGCGCACCTGCCCGTACCCGTAGCGTAGCTAGGGCGGTCGGACGGCGTCGGAATCAACCTCGCAAGCGGAGGCGAAACGTGGAGGTGGCCGGAGTTGAGGAAGACGGCGAGCAGAGGCCACTCCAGGGGCTCCAAGCAGGCGAGACGGCCTCACCGGAGAGAGGCGGAGGCCCTGGCGGGGTCGCCCAGGCCTGGGAGGGGCTGGAGCTACTGCGGCGACCAGAGGGGATCGCCGGCGAGCTCGAGCTCGGGGACGGCGGCCCGAGGCCTGCCCGGCCGGGCTCTAGCTTCCTACTCGATCATGGCGTGTGTGTGAGTGCTGGATGGTGCTCGAGGAGGCTGGGGAGGGCTCTATTTATAGGCGAGCGGAGAGGGTTCTCCAGGCTCCGCCGGTGGACACCTATCCACGGCGCCCGGCGACGAGCGGCATCAGTGAGAGAGGGAGAAGGCGATAGAGGTCACGCAGACACTATGGGCGGGCGTAGACGAGCACAGGATCAAGAGAATGGCGACGAGCACAGTGCGCTCCGCACTATTGGGCTGGCCGGACCTTGCCCGTGCTCGCTGCGGCGAGCTCCGGCATTGGTGAGCGCCAGGGAGGAGTTAAGAATGTTGAGACGATGATGGTGGTGAGGGTTGGCATGGTTGGGCAGGCGGGGAAGTGAGCACGCAAGCAATAGAGGCTCGGGCGCGTCGCAGAGCGTGTCGGCTGCATGCCAGCATGCCTGGACGAACGCGGTCACCGCGTGAACTATGACATCAGGTCGATCTAAAGAAAAACTCAATGTCTAGCATTTTTCATGGTAGTTTTGAATGTTACCACGATTTGGTTTGGATCCAGGTGCAGTAGAGAAGTTTTCACACACCAAGTAAGTTTCTGGTCAGTAACTTGGTGATGTTACTGTGGTCAAATGGCTTGGAGTTAGAAGTTGTGCTTTGGAGGCTAGTGACAAGTTACTAAGGTAAAGATGCACAAGAAAGTTCAGGTCAAATGGAGCAAGTAAAGTGGTAGTTGCGGTAGAAACCACCATTTCTGTCCAGAATAGAAAAGATTTTCTATAGCAAAAATATTCCAAAAAGTGATGAAATATTTTTGCTCGGGAAGGTGCACTAGGGTTCACAGAATATTTGTGAATTATCTCAGATTTTTCTGAGCCATAAAATTTGGGGTTGCTTTGAAGCAAACAAATCTGGCTTAGGGTTTTTGGAAAGAAAATGAATATTTTTCATTTAAGAAAATATTCCAAAGATTATTTTTGGGTGGGTCAGAAGTGAAATGATGATTTAGGAGGGAATTGAAGCACTTGGGTGAAAGCCAAGGATGCCCAAGTGTTTAAGTCCATTTGAAAAGATTCAGAAACTCCATGTTCAAAAAAACTCAAATGAAAAATCAAGCAAATAAGAAAGGGCAAAACCTAGTCTGTTACAAGCTCTGCCATTGGCGCGGCCGAATGGACCTTGGGAGGGCTCCGAGACCACCGAGGCCAACATTCAGTACCCCCGCGACACCAAGTGGTTGCCGGCGGCGACGGTGGTGGCAGCGCGCGCGGCAGGCGAAGAGATCGAGCCGGTGCCGTAGGAGGGTGCGTACATGGTATTCTTTTCCTACTTCGTGCGCGGGTTCGGCCTTGCCGCAAGCCTCTTCTTGCGCTCCTTCCTAGACTTCTTCGGGTTGCAGCTGCATCACCTCGGTGCCAACACTGTGCTGCAGCTCGCTGGGAATGCCACGCTCTGTGAGGGCTACCTAGGCTTGATGCCTGACACGGAGCTATGGGCCCGGCTTTTCGTCCTCAAGCAGCAAGGGCCGGCAGCCGGCGTCATGTCCGACTGCGGGGCCGCCATAGTCTCAGCCCGGTCAAATGGGTCGTTCCCCAAGATGCCCCTTGAAGAGTCTACCAAGAAGTGGCAGAACATGTTCTTCTACATGTGTAACATCAACCTAAAGGCGGAATGCATCAACCTGCCTGATACTTCTTGAGTTTGCGTTGGTTTTTCCCTTGAAGAGGAAAGGGTGATAGAGCAAAGTAGAGATAAGTATTTCCCTCAGTTAGAGAACCAAGGTATCAATCTAGTAGGAGACAATGCACAAATCACCAATACCTGCACAAACAATCAAACACTTGCACCCAACGCGATAAAGGGGCTGGCAATCCCTTCATAGTCACTTGCAAAAGTGAGATATGATAGACATAGATAAAACTAAACAAAAGATAAACTAAATATTTTTGGGGTTTTTTGGTTTATAGATCGGAAAGTAAAAGATTACAAAATAGTAGATTGGAAACTTATATGATGGAAAATAGACCCGGGGGCCATAGGTTTCACTAGAGGCTTCTCTCAAGATAGCAAATAATACGGTGGGAACAAATTACTGTCGAGCAATTGATAGTAAAGCGCAAAGTTATGATGATATCCAAGGCAATGATTATGAAATATAGGCATCACGTCCGTGTCAAGTAGACCGACTCATGCCTGTATCTACTACTATTACTCCATACATCGACCGACTCCTGCCTGCATCTAGAGTATTAAGTTCATGAAGAACAGAGTAACGCTTTAAGTAAGACGACATGATGTAGAGGAATAAACTCAAGCAATATGATGTAAACCCCATCTTTTTATCCTCGATGGCAACAATACAATACGTGCCTCGCTACCCCTAATGTCACTGGGTGAGGACGCCACAAGATTGAACCCAAAGCTAAGCACTTCTCCCATTGCAAGCAAAACCAATCTAGTTGGCCAAACTAAACTGATAGTTCGAAGAGAATTACAAAGATATCAAATCATGCATAAAAGAATTCGGAGAGGATTCAAATAATATTCATAGATAAGCTACATAAATCCACAATTCATCGGATCTCGACAAACACACCGCAAAAGAGGATTACATCGGATAGACCTCCAAGAACATCAAGGAGAACATGGTATTGAGAATCAAAGATAGAGAGAAGAAGCCATCTAGCTACAAGCTATGGACCGGAAGGTCTGAGGTAAACTACTCATACTTCATCGGAAGGGCAATAGAGTTGATGTAGAAGCACTCCGTGATCGAATCCCCCTCCGGCAGGATGCCGGAAAAGGCCCCAAGATGGGATCTCGCGGGAACAGAAGGTTGCGGCGGTGGAAAAGTGTTCCTTGTTCATGTATTACGCCACAATATGCACCATATTGACTTAAGCGATT
The DNA here is from genome assembly GCF_002162155.2 of Triticum dicoccoides. NCBI lineage: Eukaryota > Viridiplantae > Streptophyta > Magnoliopsida > Poales > Poaceae > Triticum > Triticum dicoccoides. Next base: position 67,236,057 of record NC_041380.1, on the reverse strand, counting down.
TGCAAGCTGGGTTGCCTCGCTCCTGTGTTTACCCCTACATTCCCGATTGTTCGGCTAGGGAGTAAAGGGAGCACCTCTGCGATTGTCACGATCGGGTCGCCCGAGCCGGACCTCAGACTGGGTGAAGCCGAAAGCTAGCGCTCTTATAGTTTTCAATGATGGTCGGCACACAACGGAACTCATGAGTACAAAAAATCTATTGCACAAGTCTCATAATAACAATGAGCACCGAAGAAAGGTATCGGTGGGGGTACTATTTTCTTCCAAGATGCTCCTTACACTTCATGGTAATATAGCATAAGTTCCCTGAGCGCACTTTGTCTGTTACAGCCTTATGGCCTGATTGTCTGGTTATTGGAAACACCGTCGATATTCTCGACCGATGGAATACATAACACTTTTTGGTCCTTGACCGAAGAGGGAGAAGCTGACGGTCAGTTAAGACACGTTTAAAGTTCGGTTCAACATAGATATGGTATAAGTACTTCGGTACATGCAATCATTCTTCTACCCAAGTCACTTGGGGGCTCTTAAGTTTATTTGAGCCGTTTTATAATAAGTGTTCTTCTTCTTCTTAGTCGTTGCAAAATTTTATTATTATTATTCATCACTCCTTTTTTCGACACGAGTGTGCGGTCACTAGCCGGGGAGCCTAATTTCTCTCACAAAGCCGCTAGAGTTTAGTTTGCTAAACTGGCCTGATGAGAAGTACTCCACCCTCGGGATAGAAGGTTGAAGCCGTAGGCTGACCCGCTCGAAGTCTTGAGATAGGATGTATCATGTTAAAGCACGACAGAAGCACTTCTTTTTTCTAAGACCAACTTTCGGATTGGCATCGAACACTTGATATTGTTCAGACGTCATGTTTTTACTAATGTTTCTTGGTTTTCCAAGCTTTTTGGCACTTTTAAACTATTTGTTCTTTTCTAGCATTAGTCTCGCAGTGCAACACCGGACACCTTTAGGGATTCGGCAAAAACATTCTCAGATATTGCTATATATGCATCGGTTTCGAATTGTGTCTTCGGTCAATAGTTGGGTTGCCCGGCTCCGGCACTTTCTTCCTACGTTCTGTTTTGTTCGGCTAAGTGTGCAAAGGGAGAACCACTGCGATTGTGCTTCCAGCTCACATGGTTAAGCACCTCAGTGGAGAAAGCCGAAAACTGACTTTCACAATAAGCGTAAACTGGTCAGCGATCCGATGACTATGTTAAATGATGGGCCGTTCATAACATTGGCCGAAGTGTTTACGGCTTGACCCTGACTGTCGTCGAACACTACCGGGGGCTATTAACTGGCCTCCCAAACTAAATCCTCAATATTTTTCTCTTACATTAGAGCTGAGGTTTAATGATCATGCTTAGCATGACAACCCAAAGAAAGGAACCGATAGCGGGACTATTTTTGTTTGGAAGACATTTCTTCTATTAAACAATAATATAACTCTCTGCGTACCTTTGTTTACAAAACCGCATGGCCAGATTGCCTTGTTTGTTGTAAATCTTTACCCTCATAAAGGCTTTATAAAGTAGGACAAACACTCCTCGGCTACTGGCCGAGGAGGTGGAAGCCGATGGTCGGTCAACAAAGTTTTGTACAATGCGGATTCGAGCATTAATGACGTAAAGTACTTGGATACATAGAGTCATTACACATAATTTGTGATTTTACTATGGATATTGATCCTTAATTCGGCCTCCCGTGCCCGCATTAAGTCTCAGGGGCTACTGGGCTTCGGGATTATTATTTACAAATATTAAAGGGGCACATTGATCCCCTGATCTGGTGTTACCACCCGACCAGTGTCTCGGGGGCTACTGCATTGCTTGTCCAATGCAGAAAATTTTATGTGCAATATAGTTTCCGAGGAGATTTTGATCCTCAGGTTGGTCGGCCGCACCCAACCTGAGTCTCGAGGACTAAGCACGCCGCTTTTAGTGTCCCGAAGTATTCTGCCGAGCTTGGACTTGATCCTCAGGCCAATTTTGCAAATCAACCTGAGTCTCAGCGGCTACTGGGATCAGCGGTCTTACGTCATCCTTCAGGTGCATCTCGGTTTTTAGACCGATACACACCTTGAGGGCTATTGGCTATATATCTCGGCAAAGAATAAATTGCACCAATAAAAAATATTCACAAAAATCGGCCCACATTCGGGCTGGTGCACCACCTCGGAAGCAGCCCGGCATAAAGCTTGGGCGCTAGTGGCTGGCTCCATAGAGGGCATTTCCGGCATTAAGCTCGGCTAAACTCCTTCAAACTTCTTTGAACCAAGGTGATTTACGACACCTCGGATATACAGTCCGGCGTTGGAGCTCGGATACATAGTCCGGTGTTGGAGCTCGGATACATTCCGGCATTAGAGCTGGGAAGCGGTCCGTAGTTGGTGCTCAGTTGCAAAAGATACCTCGAATACAGTCCGGCGTTGGAGCTCGGACGCAAGAGGACGCTACCGCCCAGGAACAACTTCAAACCTGAGGTGTGGCATAAAAATAACAAGGCATTGGTAAAGGCCGGAAACTTAAAGGGGCTCCTCGGATACCCGACGTGTAAACTCGTCGAATGCATTTTGGCGATCCTCAAGATCGAAGATAAAGAAGATTGTTGAACCAGTTTTCAAGACCGACGACCGAAGATGAAGAATAGTTCGGAAGAATCAAGGAGCGTCCCTAACTTGAAGACCAGTTTAGGGGGCAACTGACGATGTCCTGGACAAGGGGGTACTCACCATGTCGTCTCCTGATCTATTAGATTGGGCCGAGGCCCCCCATGGCCGTATACTCATGGGCCAGTTCGGACAGCTGCCGCATACAAGGAAGATTCCACAAAGACTTGGCGATCAAGACAAGGACTTCTCCCCACCAGCGTATTCGGCTAGGACTCTTGTTAACCTAGGCCTCTGGTGCATTATATAAACTAGGGCCAGGCTAGTCGATAGAACATATAGAACAACAATCATACCATAGGCTAGCTTCTAGGGTTTAGCCTCTCTGATCTCGTGGTAGATCAACTCTTGTACTACCCATATCATCAATATTAATCAAGCAGGACGTAGGGTTTTACCTCCATCAAGAGGGCCCGAACCTGGGTAAAACTCCGTGTCCCTTGCCTCTTGTTACCATCCGGCCTAGATGCACAGTTTGGGACCCCCTACCCGAGATCCGCCGGTTTTGACACCGACATGGATGCCTCTGGTGGTTCGGGAATATATGTGAATATATAGGGGAAGATCTAGGTCAGGGGGTCACCGAGGGGCCCACAAGGTAGGGGGCGCGCCCTCCGCCCTTGTGGCTGCCTCGTGGCTCTTCTGACTTGCACTCCAAGTCTCCTGGGTGTCTTCTTGTCCAAGAAAAATCATCGTGAAGGTTTTATTCCATTTGGACTCCATTTGGTATTCCTTTTCTGCGAAACTCAAAAACAAGGAAAAACTGAGACTGGCACTGGGCTCTAGGTTAATAAGTTAGTCCCAAAAATAATATAAAATAGCATATTAATGAAGGAAATATGCCCTAGAGGCAATAATAAAGTTGTTATTTATATTTCCATATATCATGATAAATTTTTATTATTGACCGAAGATGAGTCTCAGTCATGTCTACATAGTTCTCAAACCCGTAGGGTCCGCACGCTTAACGTTCTGTGATGATTTGTATTATGAGTTATGTGATTTGATGACCGAAGTTTGTTCGGAGTGCCGGATGAGATCGACGACATGACGAGGAGTCTCAAAATGGTGGACACGTAAATATCGATATATTGTAAGGCTATATTCGGACATCGGAAAGTTTCCGAGTTATTCGGGTATTTTTCACAGTACCGAAGAGCTACGGGAATTTTATTGGGCCTTAATGGGCCATACGGGAAAGGAGAGAAAGGCCTCAAGGGTGGCCGCGCCCCTTCCCCATGGACTGGTCCGAATTCGACTAGGGAAAGGGGGCGCCCCCTTCCTTCCTTCTCCTTCTCCCTTCCCTTTTTCCTATTCCATGTGGGAGGTGGAATCCTACTAGGACTAGGGAGTCCTAGTAGGACTCCACACTTTGGGTGCGCCCTATGAGGGCCGGCCTCCTCCTCCCTCCATCCTTTATATACGTGGCCAGGGGGACCCCATAGACACAAAAGTTGATCATTGATCCCTTAGCCGTGTGCGGTGCCCCCTCCACCATAATCCACCTTGGTCATATCATCGTAGTGCTTAGGCGAAGCCCTGCGACGGTAGGATCATCATCACCATCATCACGCCGTCGTGCTGACGAAGCTCTCCCTCGACACTCAGCTGGATTGAGAGTTCATGGGACGTCACCAAGCCGAACGTGTGCAGATCACGGAGGTGTTGTACTTTCGGTACTAGGATCGGTCGAACGTGAAGATGTGCGACTACATCAACCGCGTTATCATAGTGCTTCCGCTTATGGTCTACGAGGGTACGTAAACAACACTCTCCCCTCTCGTTGCTATGCATCACCATGATATTGCATGTGCGTAGGAATTTTTTTGAAATTACTACGTTCCCAACAGTGGCATCCGAGCCAGGTCTATGCGTAGATGTTATATGCATGAGTAGAACACAAAGGAGTTGTGGGCGTGGGTATATACATATTGCTTGCTGTCACTAGTTGTTTCTTGATTCAGCGGTATTGTTGGATGAAGCGGCCCAGACCGACATTACGCTTACGCTTACGCGAGACTGGTTCTACCGACGTGCTTCGCACACAAGTGGCTGGTGGGTGTCAGTTTCTCCAACTTTAGTTGAATCGGATTCAATGAACAGGGTTCTTTCTAAAGATCAAAAGGCAATCACTATACCGCGTTGTGGTTTTTGATGCGTAGGTAAGAACGGTTCTTGCTCAGCCCGTAGCAGCCACGTAAAACTTGCAACAACAAAGTAGAGGACATCTAACTTGTTTTTGCAAGGCTTGTTGTGATGTGATATGGTCAAGACATGATGAGATATAAGTTGTTGTATGAGATGATCATCTTTGTTGAAGTTATCGGCAACTGGCAGAAGCCTTATGGTTGTCTCTTTATTGCATAAGATGCAAGCGCCAAATAATTGCTTTACTTTATCACTATGCGATAGCAATAGTTGCAAGCGAAATAGTTGGCAAGACGACCATGTGATGACACGTTGATAGAGATCAAGATGATGGAGATCAAGATGATGGAGATCATGGTGTCATGCCGGTGACGATAGAGATCATGATGGTACTTTGGAGATGGAGATCAAAAAGGCACAAGATGATCATGGCCATATCATGTCACATATTTTGATTGCATGTGATGTTTATCCTTTATGCATATTATTTTGCTTAGTTCGGCAGTAGCATTACAGGATGATCTCTCACTAAATTTCAGGGTATAAGTGTTCTCCCTAAGTATGCAACGTTGCGACAGTTCGTCGTGCCGAGACACCACATGATGATCGGGTGTGATAAGCTCTACGTTCATTTACAATGGGTGCAAGCCAGTTTTGCACATGCGGAATACTTGGGTTAAACTTGACGAGCCTAGCATATGCAGATATGGCCTCGGAACACTGGAGACCGAATGGTCAAGCGTGAATCATATAGTAGATATGATCAACATAATGATGTTCACCATTGAAAACTACTCCATCTCACGTGATGTTCAGACATGGTTTAGTTGATTTGGATCACGTGATCATTTAGATGACTAGAGGGATGTCTATCTAAGTGGGAGTTCTTAAGTAATATGATTAATTAAACTTTAATTTATCATGAACTTAGTCCTGATAGTATTTGCATAACTATGTTGTAGATCAATAGCTCGCGATGTAGCTCCCCGTTTTTTGATATGTTCCTAGAGAAAAACTATGTTGAAAGATGATAGTAGAAATGATGCGGACTATGTTTGTGATCTGAGGATTATCCTCATTGCTGCACACAAAAATTATGTCCTTGATGCACCGCCAGGTGACAGACCTATTGCAGGAGCAGATGCAGACATTATGAACGTTTGACAAGCTCGGTATGATGACTACTTGATAGTTTAGTGCACCTTGCTTTACGGCTTAGAATCCATACTTCAAAAATGTTTTGAACGCCACGGAGAATATAAGATGTTCAAAGAGTTGAAATTGGTATCTCATACTCATGCCCGTGTCAAGAGGTATGATACCTCTGACAGTACTTTGCCTACAAGATGGAGGAGAATAGCTCAACAAGTGAGCATATGCTCAAAATGTCTGAGTACTACAATCACTTGAATCAAGTGGGAGTTAATCTTCCCGATAAGATAGTGATTGACAGAGTTCTCTAGTCACTATCACCAAGTTACTAGAACTTCATGATGAACTATAATATACAAGGGATAATGGAAACGATTCCCAAAGATCTTCGCGATGCTGAAATCAGCGAAGGTAGAAATCAAGAAAAAGCATCAAGTGTTGATGGTTGACAAGACCACTAGTTTCAAGTAAAATGGCAAGGGAAAAGAAAGGGAACTTTAAGAATAATGGCAAGCAAGTTGCCACTCCCATGAGAAGCCCAAAGCTAGACCCAAGCCTGAAACTAAGTGCTTCTACTACAAAGGAAATGGTCACTGGAAGTGGAACGGCCCTAGATACTTGGTGGATAAGAAGGATGGAAAAGTAAACAAAGGTATATTTGATATACATGTTATTGATGTGTACTATACTAGTGTTTATAGCAAACCCCTCGGTATTTGATACTAGTTCCGTTGCTAAGAGTAGTAACTCGAAACGGGAGTTGCAAAATAAACAAAGACTAGTTGAGGACGAGGTGACGATGTGTGTTGGAAATGATTCCAAGGTTGATAAAATCAACATCGCACACTCCCTTTACCTTCGGGATTAGTGTTGAACCGAAAATAAATGTTATTTGGTGTTTGCGTCGAGCATAATATGATTGGATCATGTTTATTGCAATACGGTTATTCATTTAAGTCAAAGAATAATTTTTATTCTGTTTACATGAATAAAACCTTCTGTGGTCATACACCCAAGGTGAATGGTTTATTGAATCTTGATCGTAGTGATACACATATTCATAATATTGAAGCCAAAAGATGCAAAGTTAATAATGATAGTGCAACCTATTTGTGCCACTGCCGTTTAGGTCATATTGGTGTAAAGCGCATGGAGAAACTCCATGCTGATGGACTTTTGGAATCACTTGATGCTTGTGAACCATGCCTCATGGGCAAGATGACTAAGACTCTGTTCCCCGGAACAATGGAGCGAGCAACTGACTTATTGGAAATAATACATACTGATGTATGTGATCCAATAAGTGTTGAGGCTCACGACAGGTATCGTTATTTTCTGACCTTCACAGGTGATTTGAGCAGATATGGGTACATCTACTTAATGAAACATAAGTCTGAAACATTTGAAAAGTTCAAAGAATTTCAGAGTGAAGTGGAAAATCATCGTAACAAGAAAATAAAGTTTCTACGATCTGATCGCGGAGGCGAATATTTGAGTTACGAGTTTGGTCTTCATTTGAAACAATGTGGAATAGTTTCGCAACTTACGCCACCTGGAACACCACAGCATAATGGTGTGTCTGAATGTTGTAATCGTACTTTATTGGATATGGTGTGATCTATGATGTCTCTTACTGATTCACCACTATCGTTTTGGGGTTATGCATTAGAGACAGCTGCATTCACGTTAAATAGGGCACCATCTAAATCCGTTGAGATGACACCGTATGAACTATGGTTTGGCAAGAAACCAAAGCTGTCATTTATTAAAGTTTGAGGTTGCGATGCTTATGTGAAAAAGTTTCAAACTGATAAGCTCGAACCCAAATTGGAGTAGTGTGTCTTCATAGGATACCCAAAAGAAACTGTTGGGTACACCTTCTATCATAGATCCGAAGGCAAGATATTTTATTGCTAAGAATGGATCCTTTCTAGAGAAGGAGTTTCTCTCAAAAGAAGTGAGTGGGAGGAAAGTAGAACTTGATGAGGTAATTGTACCTTCTCCCGAATTGGAAAGTAGTTCATCACAGAAATCAGTTCCAGTGATTCCTACACCAATTAGTGAGGAAGCTAATGATAATGATCATGAAACTTCAGATCAAGTTACTACCGAACCTCGTAGGTCAACCAGAGTACGGTCTGCACCAGAGTGGTACGGTAATCCTATTCTGGAAGTCATGTTACTAGACCATGACGAACCTACGGACTATGAGGAAGCGATGATGAGCCCAGATTCTGCAAAATGGCTTGAGGCCATGAAATCTGAGATGGGATCCATGTATGAGAGCAAAGTATGGACTTTGATTTACCTGCCCGATGATCGGTGAGTCATTGAGAATAAATGGATCTTCAAGAGGAAGACGGACGCTGATAGTAGTGTTACTATCTACAAAGCTTGAATTGTCAGAAAAATGTTTTCGACAAGTTCAAGGTGTTGACTACGATGAGATTTTCTCACTCGTATTGATGCTTAAAAGACTGTCTGAATCATGTTAGCAGTTGCCGCATTTTATGAAATCTGGCAAATTGTTGTCAAAACTACATTCCTTAATGGATTTCTTAAAGAAGAGTTGTATATGATGCAACCAGAAGGTTTTGTTGATACTAAAGGTGCTAACAAAGTGAGCAAGCTCCAGCGATCCATCTATGGACTGGTGCAAGCATCTCAGAGTTGGAATATAAGCTTTGATAAATTGATCAAAGCATATGGTTTTATACAGACTTGCGGTAAAGCCTGTATTTACAATAAAGTGACTGGGAGCACTATAGCATTTCTGATAAGTATATGTGAATGACATATTGTTGATCGGAAATAATGTAGAATTTTCTGGAAAGCATAAAGGAGTGTTTTAAAGGAGTTTTTCAAAGAAAAGACCTCGGTGAAGCTGCTTACACATTGAGCATCAAGATCTATAGAGATAGATCAAGACGCTTGATAAGATTTTTCAATGAGTACATACCTTGACAAGATTTCGAAGTAGTTCAAAATGGAACAGTCAAAGAAGGAGTTCTTGCCTATGTTGCAAGGTGTGAAGTTGAGTAAAGACTCAAAACCCGACCACAGTAGAAAAAATAGAAAAAAGAATGAAAAGTCATTCCCTATGCCTCAATCACAGGTTCTATAAACTATGCTATGTTGTGTACCAATCCTATTGTATACCTTAGCATGATACTGGCAAGGGAGTACAATAGTGATCTAGGAGTAGATCACTGGACAGCGGTCAAAATTATCCTTAGAGGATTAAGGAAATATTTCTCGGTTATGGAGGTGATAAAAGAGTTCGTCGTAAAGAGTTATGTTGATGCAAGCTTTTTACATCGTCTAGATGACTCTAAGTCTCAATCTGGATACATATTGAAAGTGGGAGCAATTAGCTAGAGTAGCTCCATGCAGATTATTGTAGACATAGAAATTTGCAAAATACATACGGACATGAATGTTGCAGACCCGTAGACTAAACTTCTCTCACAAGCAAAACATGATCACTCTTTGGGTATTAATCACATAGAGATGTGAACTATATTATTGACTCTAGTAAACCCTTTGGGTATTAGTCACATGAAGATGTGAACTAATCACATAAAGATGTGAACTATTGGTGTGCAATCACATGATGATGTGAACTAGACTATTGACTCTAGTGCAAGTGGGAGACTGAAGGAAATATGCCCTAGAGGCAATAATAAAGTTGTTATTTATATTTCCTTATATCATGATAAATGTTTATTATTCATGCTAGAATTGTATTAACCGAAAACTTAGTTCATGTGTGAATACATAGACAAACAGAGTGTCACTAGTTTGCCTCTACTTGACTAGCTCATTGAATCAGTTATGGTTATGTTTCCTAACCATAGACATGAGTTGTAATTTGATTAACGGAATCACATCATTAGAGAATGATGTGATTGACTTGACCCATCCGTTAGCTTAGCATGATGATCGTTTAGTTTGTTGCTATTGCTTTCTCCATAACTTATACATGTTCCTATGACTATGAGACCATGCAACTCTCGAATACCGAAGGAACACTTTGTGTGCTACCAAATGTCACAACATAACTGGGTGATTATAAAGGTGCTCTACAGGTGTCTCCGATGGTGTTTGTTGAGTTGGCATAGATCGAGATTAGGATTTGTCACTCTGATTGTCGGAGAGGTATCTCTGGGCCCTCTCGGTAGTGCACATCACTATAAGCCTTGCAAGCAATATGACTAATGAGTTAGTTGCAGGATGATTCATTACGGTACGAGTAAAGAGACTTGCCGGTAACGAGATTGAACTAGGTATTGAGATACCGACGATCGAATCTCAGGCAAGTAACTAACGATGACAAAGGGAACAACATATGTTGTTATGCGGTTTGACCGATAAAGATCTTCATAGAATATTTAGGAACCAATATGAGCATCCAGGTTCCGCTATTGGTTATTGACCGGAGATGAGTCTTGGTCATGTCTACATAGTTCTCGAACCCGTAGGGTCCGCACGCTTAACGTTCTGTGATGATTTGTATTATGAGTTATGTGATTTGATGACCGAAGTTTGTTCGGAGTCCCGGATGAGATCAATGACATGACGAGGAGTCTCAAAAGGGTTGAGACATAAAGATCGATATATTGGAAGGCTATATTCGGACATCGGAAAGGTTCCGGGTGATTCGGTTATTTTTCGGAGTACCGGAGAGTTACGGGAATTCGTATTGGGCCTTCATGGGCCATAGGGGAAAGGAGAGAAAGGCCTCAAGGGTGGCCGCGCCCCTTCCCCATGGACTGGAACGAGTTGGACTAGGGAAAGGGGGCGCCTCCTTCCTTCCTTCTCCTTCTCCCTTACCTTTTGCCTATTCCATGTGGGAGGTGGAATCCTACTAGGACTAGGGAGTCCTAGTAGGACTCCACACTTCGGGCGCGCCCTATGAGGGCCGGCCTCCTCCTCCCTCCATCCTTTATATACGTGGCCACGGGCACCCCATAGACACACAAGTTGATCATTGATCCCTTAGCCGTGTGCGGTGCCCCCCTCCATCATAATCGACATCGGTCATATCATCATAGTGCTTAGGTGAAGCCTTGCGATGGTAGCATCATCATCACCATCATCACGCCGTCGTGCTGACGAAGCTCTCCCTCGACACTCAGCTGGATCGAGAGTTCGTGGGATGTCACCGAGCCGAACGTGTGAAGAGCACGGAGGTGTCATACTTGCGGTACTAGGATCGGTCGATCGTGAATATGTGCGACTACATCAACCACGTTGTCATAACGCTTCCGCTTACGGTCTATGAGGGTACGTAAACAACACTCTCCCCTCTCATTGCTATGCATCACCATGATCTTGCGTGTGCGTAGTAAATTTTTTGAAAGTACTAGGTTCCCCAACAATTACTGCATATAAAGCATCCAAAGCAGATAATATAATAGCATGGAACAATCAAAAATTATAGATACGTTGGAGACGTATCAAGCATCCCCAAGCTTAATTCCTGCTCTTCCTCGAGTAGGTAAATGATGAAAACATAATTTTTGATGTGGAATGCTACCTAACATATTTATCCATGTAATTTTTCTTTATTATGGCATGAATGTTCAGGTCCATAAGATTGAAAACAAAATTTTAATATTGACATAAGAACAATAATACTTCAAGCATACTAACAAGGCAATTATGTCTTCTCAATATAACATGGCCAAAGTGCTTATCCCTACAAAATCATATAGTCTGGCTATGCTCCATCTTCATCACACAAAATATTCAAATCATGCACAACCCCAATGACAAACAAGCAATTTTGATGTTCTCAAACCTTTTTCAACTTTCACGCAATACATGAGCATGTGATACGTCTCCAATGTATCTATAATTTTTTATTGCTCCATGCTATATTATCTACTGTTTTGCACAATATTGGGCTTTATTATCCACTTTTATATTATTTTTACGACTAACCTATTAACCGGAGGCCCAGCCCAGAATTGTTGTTTTTTGCTTATTTCAGTGTTTTGAAGAAAAGGAATATCAAACGGAGTCGAAACAGAATGAAACCAACTGGAGAAGTTATTTTTTGAAGGAAAGCTACCGGAAAAACATGGAGTGCATGTCAAGAAAAGAACGAGGGAGCCACGAGGTAGGGGGCGCGCCCTCCACCCTCGTGGGCCCCTCGTGGCTCACCTGACGTATCTCTTTCACCCATATATACCCACGTACCCTAAAAACATCGGGAGCACAATAGATCGGGAGTTTTGCTGCCAGAAGCCTCCGTAGCCACCGAAAGCCAATCTAGACCCATTCCGGCACCCTGCCAGAGGGGGCAATCCTTCTCCAGTGGCAATCTTCATCATCCCGGTGCTCTCCATGACGAGGAGGGAGTAGTTCTCCCTCGGGGCTGAGGGTATGTACCAGTAGCTATGTGTTTGATCTCTCTCTCTCTCTCTCTCTCTCTCGTGTTCTTGAGGTGATACGATCTTGATGTATCGCGAGCTTTGCTATTATAGTTGGATCTTATGATGTTTTCTCCCCCCTCTACTCACTTGTAATGGATTGAGTTTCCCCTTTGAAGTTATCTTATCGGATTGAGTCTTTAAAGATTTGAGAACACTTGATGTATGTCTTCACGTGCGTATCTGTGGTGACAATCGGATACCACGTGATTCACTTGATGTATGTTTTGGTGATCAACTTGCGGGTTCCGCCCATGAACCTATGCATAGGGGTTGGCACACGTTTTCGTCGTGATTCTCCGGTAGAAACTTTGGGGCACTCTTTGAGGTTCTATGTGTTGGTTGAATAGATGAATCTGAGATTGTGTGATGCATATTGTATAATCATGCCCACGGATGCTTGAGGTGACATTGGAGTATCTAGGTGACATTAGGGTTTTGGTTGATTTGTGTCTTAAGGTGTTATTCTAGTACGAACTCTAGGGCTGTTTGTGACACTTATAGGAATAGCCCAACGGATTGATTGGAAAGAATAACTTTGAGGTGGTTTCGTACCCTGCCATAATCTCTTTGTTCGTTCTCCGCTATTAGTGACTTTGGAGTGACTCTTTGTTGCATGTTGAGGGAGAGTTATGTGATCCAATTATGTTATTATTGTTGAGGGAACTTGCACTAGTGAAAGTATGAACCCTAGGCCTTGTTTCAACGCATTGAAATACCGTTTACGCTCACTTTTATCATTTGTTACCTTGCTGTTTTTATATTTTCAGATTACAAAAATTATTATCTACCATCCATATACCACTTGTATCACCATCTCTTCGCTGAACTACTGCACCTATACAATTTACCATTGTATTGGGTGTGTTGGGTACACAAGAGACTCTTTGTTATTTGGTTGCTGGGTTGCTTGAGAGAGACCATCTTCATCCTACGCCTCCTACGGATTGATAAACCTTAGGTCATCCACTTGAGGGAAATTTGCTATTGTCCTACAAACCTCTGCACTTGGAGGCCCAACAACGTCTACAAGAAGAAGGTTGTGTAGCAGACATCAAGCTCTTTTCTGGCGCCATTGCCGGGGAGGTTAGCGCTTGAAGGTATATCTTTAGATCTTGCAATCGAGACGTTTAGTTTCTTGTTTTATCACTAGTTTAGTTTATTTAAGAAAACTATAAAAAATGGAATTGAGTTTACCTCATACGCTTCATCTTTTTAATATCTTTCGTGAGTATGATGGAAAGGAAAATTGTGCTCAAATACTAGAAGAAGAATTACATAGAATGCTTGGCATAAAATATGTGAATGATGAGCATGATTGTAATGTTGTTAGTATGAATTCCTTGAATATCCATGATGCTAATGATATGCAAAGCCACAAGCTTGGGGAAGCTATGTTTGATGAAGATGATATTTTTTGTCCCCCAAGTTTTGATGAGCAAATTTACTATGATGAAAGCATGCCTCCTATCTATGATGATTATTGTGATGACACGTATGCTTTAAAGAATAATTACAACCATGAAACTTGTCATCTTGATCTTAATTTTCAATCACATGATAATTATTTTGTTGAGTTTGCTCCCACTAATATGAATGAGAAGAATTTTGCTTATGTGGAGAGTAATAAAATTTCTATGCTTGTAGATCATGAAAAGAATGCTTTAGGTGCTGGTTATATTGTTGAATTAATTCATGATGCTAATGAAAATTATTATGAGGGAGGAATATATGCTTGTAGGAATTGCAACAATATCAAGTTTCCTCTCTATGTGCTTAAAGTTTTAAAGTTATGCTTGTTTTACCTTCCTATGCAAGTTAATTCTTGTTCCCATAAGTTGTTTGCTCACAAAATCCCTATGCATAGGAAGTGGGTTAGACTTAAATGTGCTAGTCATATTCTTCATGATGCTCTATTTCTGTTTCAATTCTTATCTTTTATGTGAGCATCATTGAAATCATCATGCCTAACTAGGGGAGTTAAACGATAGCGCTTGTTGGGAGGAAACCCAATTTTATTTTTATTCCTTGTTTTTGCCCCTGTTTAGTAATAAATAATTTATCTAGCCTCTGTTTGGGTTGTGTTTTTTGTGTTTAATTAGTGTTTGTGCCAAGTAGAACCGTTAGGAAGACTTGGGGAAAGTCTTGTTGATCTTGCTGTAAAAAACAGAACTTTAGCGCTCACGAGAATTGCTGCCATTTTTTATTGGAGAGTGATATTTAGTTAATTCTTTTTGCAGATGATTAATAGATAAATTACTCAGGTTCAGCAGTTTATTTTAGAATTTTTGGGGTTCCATAAGTATACGTTTGATCCAGATTACTACAGACTGTTCTGTTTTTGACAGATTCTGTTTTCTATGTGTTGAATGCTTATTTTGATGAATATATGACTAGTATCGGAGGGTATGAACCATAGAGAAGTTGGAATATAGTAGATATTACACCAATATGAATTTAGAATGAGTTCACAACAGTAACTAAGTGGTGATTTATTTTCTTATACTAACGGAGCTTACGAGTTTTCTGTTAAGTTTTGTGTTGTGAAGTTTTCAAGTTTTGGGTAAAGATTCGATGGACTATGGAATAAGGAGTGGCAAGAGCCTAAGCTTGGGGATGCCCAAGGCACCCCAAGGTAATATTCAAGGACAACCAAAAGCCTAAGCTTGGGGATGCCCTGGAAGGCATCCCCTCTTTCGTCTTCATTCATCGGTAACTTTACTTGGAGCTATATTTTTATTCGCCACATGATATGTGTTTTGCTTGGAGCATCATTTTATTTCATTATGTTTTGCTCTGTTTGAATAAAATACCAAGATCTGGAAATATTAAATGTTAGAGAGTCTTCACATAGTTGCATAATTATTCGACTACTCATTGATCTTCACTTATATCTTTCGGAGTAGTTTGTCATTTGCTCTAGTACTTCACTTATATCTTTTTAGAGCACGGTGGTGGTTTTATTTTTAAGAAATAGATGAACTCTCGTGCTTCACCTATATTATTTTCAGAGTCTTAAATAGCATGGTAATTTTCTTAAATAATCCTAATATGCTAGGCATCTAAGAATAGTAAAAACTTTCTTATGAGTGTGTTGAATACTAAGACAAGTTTGATGCTTGATGATTGTTTTGAGATATGCAGGTAATAATATCAAAGTCGTGCTAGTTGAGTAGTTGTGAATTTGAGGAATACTTGTGTTGAAGTTTGCAAGTCCCGTAGCATGCACGTATGGTAAACGTTGTGTAACAAATTTGAAACATGAGGTGTTATTTGATTGTCTTCCTTATGAGTGGCGGTCGGGGACGATCGATGGTCTTTTCCTACCAATATATCCCCCTAGGAGCATGCGCGTAGTGCCAAGGTTTTTGATGACTTGTAGATTTTTGCAATAAGTATGTGAGTTCTTTATGACTAATGTTGAGTCCAAGGATTATACGCACTCTTACCCTTCCATCCTTGCTAGCCTCTTCGGTACCGTGCATTGCCCTTTCTCACATTGAGAGTTGGCGCAAAATTCGCCGGTGCATCCAAACCCCGTGATATGATACACTCTTTCACACATAAACCTCCTCATATCTTCCTCAAAACAGCCACCATACCTACCTATTATGGCATTTCCATAGCCATTCTGAGATATATTGCCATGCAACTTTCCATCATTCCGTTCATCACGACACATTCATTATTGTCATATTGCTTAGCATGATCATGTAGTTGACATCGTATTTGTGGAAAAGCCACCGTTCATAATTTTTCATACATGTCACTCTTGATTCATCGCAATCCCGGTACACCGCCGGAGGCATTCATATAGAGTCATCTTTTGTTCTAGTATCGAGTTGTAATCATTGAGTTGTAAATAAATAGAAGTGTGATGATCATCATTTTCTAGAGCATTGTCCCAAGTGAGGAATAAACAAAGAAGAAGCGAAAGGCCATAAAAAAGAGACGGCCCAAAAAAAGAGAAAGGCCATAAAAAAGGAAGAGAGAAGGCCCAAAAAATAAAAATAAAATGAGAAAAAAAGAGAGAAGGGACAATGCTACTATCCTTTGCCACACTTGTGCTTCAAAGTAGCACCATAATATTCATGAAAGAGAGTCTTTTGTTTTGCCACTTTCATATACTAGTGGGAATTTTCATTATAGAACTTGGCTTGTATATTCCAACAATGGGCCTCCTCAAGTGCCCTAGGTCTTCATGAGCAAGCAAGTTGGATGCACACCCACTTAGTTTCTTTTGTTGAGCTTTCATACATTTATAGCTCTAGTGCATCTGTTGCATGGCAATCCCTACTCCTTGCATTAACATCAATCGATGGGCATCTCCATAGCTCATTGATTAGCCTCGTTGATGTGATACTTTCTCCTTTTTGTCTTCTCCACATAACCCCCATCATCATATTCTATTCCACCCATAGTGCTATGTCCATGGCTCGCACTCATATATTGCGTGAAACTTTGTAGATTTGAGATTACTGAAGTATGAAACAATTGCTTGGCTTGTCATCGGGGTTGTGCATGATGAGAGCATTCTTGTGTGACGAAAATGGAGCATGACTAAACTATATGATTTTGTAGGGATGAACTTTCTTTGGCCACATTATTTTGAGAAGACATGATTGCTTAGTTAGTATGCTTGAAGTATTATTATTTTTATGTCAATATGAACTTTTATCTTGAATCTTTTGGATCTGAATATTCATGCCACAATTAAGAAGAATTACATTGAAATTATGCCAAGTAGCACTCCGCATCAAAAATTCTGTTTTTATCATTTACCTACTCGAGGACGAGCAGGAATTAAGCTTGGGGATACTTGATACGTCTCCAACGTATCTATAATTTTTGATTGCTCCATGCTATATTATCTACTGTTTTGGACAATATTGGGATTTATTATCCACTTTTATATTATTTTTGGGACTAACCTATTAACCGGAGGCCCAGCCCAGAATTGTTGTTTTTTGCCTATTTCAGTGTTTTGAAGAAAAGGAATATCAAACGGAGTCGAAACGGAATGAAACCAACTGGAGAAGTTATTTTTGGAAGGAAAGCTACCGGAAAAACTTGAAGTGCATGTCAGGAAAGGAACGAGGGAGCCACGAGGCAGGGGGCGCGCCCTCCACCCTCGTGGGCCCCTCGTGGCTCCCCTGGCGTATCTCTTTCACCCATATATACCCACGTACCCTAAAAACATCAGGGAGCACAATAGATCGGGAGTTCCGCCGCTAGAAGCCTCCATAGCCACCGAAAGCCAATCTAGACCCGTTCCGGCACCCTGCCGGAGGGGGCAATCCTTCTCCGGTGGCCATCTTCATCATCCCGGTGCTCTCCATGACGAGGAGGGAGTAGTTCTCCCTCGGGGCTGAGGGTATGTACCAGTAGCTATGTGTTTGATCTCTCTCTCTCTCGTGTTCTTGAGGTGATACGATCTTGATGTATCGCGAGCTTTGCTATTATAGTTGGATCTTATGATGTTTTCTCCCCCCTCTACTCACTTGTAATGGATTGAGTTTCCCCTTTGAAGTTATCTTATCGGATTGAGTCTTTAAAGATTTGAGAACACTTGATGTATGTCTTGCCGTGCGTATCTGTGGTGACAATGGGATACCACGTGATTCACTTGATGTATGTTTGGTGATCAACTTGCGGGTTCCGCCCATGAACCTATGCATAGGGGTTGGCACACGTTTTCATCATGATTCTCCGGTAGAAACTTTGGGGAACTCTTTGAGGTTCTATGTGTTGGTTGAATAGATGAATCTGAGATTGTGTGATGCATATCGTATAATCATGCCCACGGATACTTGAGGTGACATTGCAGTATCTAGGTGACATTAGGGTTTTGGTTGATTTGTGTCTTAAGGTGTTATTCTAGTACGAACTCTAGGGCTGTTTGTGACACTTATAGGAATAGCCCAACGGATTTATTGGAAAGAATAACTTTGAGGTGGTTTCGTACCCTACCATAATCTCTTCGTTCGTTCTCCGCTATTAGTGACTTTGGAGTGACTCTTTGTTGCATGTTAAGGGATAGTTATGTGATCCAATTATGTTATTATTGTTGAGGGAACTTGCACTAGTGAAAGTATGAAACCTAGGCCTTGTTTCAACGCATTGCAATACCGTTTACGCTCACTTTTATCATTTGTTACCTTGCTGTTTTTATATTTTCAGATTACAAAAACTATTATCTACCATCCATATACCACTTGTATCACCATCTCTTCGCCGAACTAGTGCACCTATACAATTTACCATTGTATTGGGTGTGTTGGGGACACAAGAGACTCTTTGTTATTTGTTTGCAGGGTTGCTTGAGAGAGACCATCTTCATCCTACGCCTCCTACGGATTGATAAACCTTAGGTCATCCACTTGAGGGAAATTTGCTACTGTCCTACAAACCTCTGCACTTGGAGGCCCAACAACGTCTACAAGAAGAAGGTTGTGTAGTAGACATCAGCGTGAGCCATGGACATAGCACTATAGGTGGAATAGAATATGGTGGTTGTGGAGAAGACAAAAAAGAGGGAGATAGTCTCACATCAACTAGGCATATCAACCGGCTATGGAGATGCCCGTCAATAGATATCAATGTGAGTGAGTAGGGATTTCCATGCAACGGATGCACTAGAGCTATAAGTTTATGAAAGCTCAAAAGAAAACTAAGTGGGCGTGCATCCAACTTGCTTGCTCGTGAAGACCTAGGGCAATTTGAGGAAGCCCATCATTGGAATATACAAGCCAAGTTCTATAATGAAAAATTCCCACTAGTATATGAAAGTGACAACATAGGAGACTCTCTATCATGAAGATCATGGTGCTACTTTGAAGCACAACAGTGGAAAAAGGATAGTAACATTGCCCCTTGTCTCTTTTTCTCTCATTTTTTTGAATAGGCTTCTTTGGCCTCTTTTATTTTTTTCTAAAATCTATAGACTCATCCCGACTTGTGGGGGAATCATAGCTTCCATCATCCTTACCTCACACGGGACAATGCTCTAATAATGATGATCATCACACTTTTATTTACTTACAACTCAAGAATTACAACTCGATACTTAGAACAAAATATGACTCTATATAAATGCCTCCAGCGGTGTACCGGGATGTGCAATGACTCAAGAGTGACATGTATGAAAGAATTATGAAAGGTGGATTTGCCACAAATACGATGTCAACTACATGATCATGCAAAGCAATAGGACAATGATGGAACATGTCATAATAAAACGGAACGGTGGAAAGTTGCTTGGCAATATATCTCGAAATGGCTATGAAAATACCATAATAGGTAGGTATGGTGGCTGTTTTGAGGAAGGTGTATGGTGGGTGTATGGTACTGGCGAAAGTTGCGCGACACTAGAGAGGTTAGCAATGGTGGAAGGGTGAGAGTGCTTATAATCCATGGACTCAACATTAGTCAAAAAGAACTCACATACTTATTGCAAAAATATATTAGTCATCGAAACAAAGTAATACACACATGCTCCTTGGGGGATAGATTTGTAGGAAAAGACCATCACTCGTCCCCGACCGCCACTCATAAGGAAGACAATCAATAAATAAATCATGCTCCGACTTCATCACATAACGGTTCACCATACGTGCATGCTACAGGAGTCACAAACTTTAACACAAGTATTTCTACCATCCACAATTACTCACTAGCATGACTCTAATATCATCATCTTTATATCTCAAAACAATCATAAGGAATCAAACTTCTCATAGTATCAATGCACTTTATGTGAAAGTTTTTATTATATTCCCTCTTGGATGCCTATCATATTAGGACTAAATTCATAACCCAAGCAAATTATCATGTTGTATAAGAAGACTCTCAAAATAATATAAGTGAAGCATGATACTTCACAAATTTATATAAAATAAAGCCATCGTCGTGCTCTAAAAAGATATAAGTGAACCACTGGAGCAAAATTGCCTAGCTCAAAAGATATAAGTGAAGCACATAGAATATTCTAATAAATCACGATTCATGCGTGTCCCTCTCAAAAGGTGCATACAGCAAGGATGATTTTAGCAAAATAAAAAGTAAAGACTCATATCATACAAGACGCTCCAAGCAAAACACATATCATGTGGTGAATAAAAATATAGCCTCAATTAAAGTTACCGATAGACGAAGACGAAAGAGGGGATGCCTTCCGAGGCATCCCCAAGCTTAGACTCTTGGTTGTCCTTGAATATTACCTTGGGGTGCCTTAGGCATCCCCAAGCTTAGACTCTTCTCACTCCTTATTCCATAGTCCATCAAATCCTTACCCAAAACTTGAAAACTTCACAACACAAAACTCAACAGAAAATCTCATAAGCTCCGTTAGTATAAGAAAAGAAATCAGCATTTTTGATACTGTTTTGAACTCATTCTTTATTTATATTGGTGTAATATCTACTGTATTCCGTCTTTTCCATGGTTCATAC
>NC_041380.1:67186350-67214964 GCF_002162155.2 Triticum dicoccoides | reverse complement strand
CCCATAGATTCATCAAAATAAGCAAACAACACATAGAAAATAGAACAGTCTGTAGTAATCTGTAACTCTCAAATACTTCTGTATCTACAAAAATTCTGAAAAATTAGGACAATATAGGAAATTTGTATATTAATCTTCTTCAAAAAAGAATCAGTATTTGATCACGATTCTGCTAAAAATGATAATTTTTTTCCTGGGCGTAAAAGTTTCTGTTTTTCAGCAAGATCAAAACAACTATCACCGTAAGCCATCCTAAAGGTGTTACTTGGCAGAAACACTAGTTAAAACACCAAAACACAATTACTATAGAGGTAATAATGTGTATTTTATTCAAGAACAGTAACAAAACAAAAAACTCAAAAATAAAATTGGGTCGCCTCCCAACAAGCGCTATTGTTTAACGCCCTTAGCTAGGCATAAAACATAGATCTAGGTATTGTCATCTTCTCCCTTTTGGTAGTAAAGAGATAATTTCTTATCCAGAGAATTCATCTTTCTATTTTTTGAAAGCACATGGCCATTAATAATAGAATAAAGATTAAGCACACTCCGAAAAATTGCATCTAACCTAGCCTTCATCTCTTTGATTATTTCATTTTGATAAAAGCACATAAGAGTAGTTGATTCAACATTTTTACCTTTGGAGTTCCCAAATATGGTTTTCATCTTTTCATAAGTATCAAAGGCATCTCCCCAAGGAAACCATTATCAAAAATAGAATCCAAAAGTTGTTTAAGAGAAAGAGGCAAACCAACATAAAAGCTTCTCAGATATATCTCAATATGATGTTGAGGCACATGGCTAGCTTGAATCCTTAATAGTCCATCCCAAGCGTCTTTCAAAGATTCATCAAGCAAGTAACAAAAATTCCAGGATCATCTTCATCAAAATTGTTTAAATTATTCATAACAACCTCGGAAGGTCTTTCCGTAGCATCATTATTTATGAGCTTAGAAAAAGCGGAGGGGCTATCCAAAGTATTAAAACTCGGGAGAAAACCCTTAACCCTTTTTAGGTCAGCCACAGCGAAAGAAAGAAGAATTTAGGGAAACAAGAGAGTGGCGAGAGAAAAGGCAAATCTTTTCGAAAATCAATTTAGAAGTGGGGAGAGGAAAACGAGAGGCAAATGGCGAATAATGTAATGCAAGAGATGAGAGTTTTATAATGGGTACTTGGTATGTCTTGAGTTGGCGTAGATCTCCCCGGCAACGGCGCCAGAAATTCTTCCTGCTACTTCTTGAGCTTGCGTTGGTTTTTCCCTTAAAGAGGAAAGGGTGATGCAGCAAAGTAGAGATAAGTATTTCCCTCAGTTAGAGAACCAAGGTATCAATCCAGTACGAGACAACGCACAAATCACCAATACCTACACAAACAATCAAACACTTGCACCCAACGCGATAAAGGGGTTGTCAATCCCTTCACGATCACTTGCAAAAGTGAGATCTGATAGAGATAGATACAACTAAACAAAAGATAAAGTAAATGTTTTTGGAGTTTTTTGGTTTATAGATCAGAAAGTAAAAGATTGCAAAATAGTATATCGGAAACTTATATGATGGAAAATAGACCCGGGGGCCATAGGTTTCACTAGAGGCTTCTCTCAAGATAGCAAATAATATGGTGGGTGAACAAATTACTGTCGAGCAATTGATAGAAAAGCGCAAAGTTATGACGATATCCAAGGAAATGATTATGAAATATAGGCATCACGTCCATGTCAAGTAGACCGACTCATGCCTGCATCTACTACTAGTACTCCAGACATCGACCGACTCTTGCCTACATCTAGAGTATTAAGTTCATGAAGAACATGGTAACACTTTTAAGTAAGATTACATGATGTAGAGGAATAAAATCAAGCAATATGATGTAAACCCCATCTTTTTATCCTAGATGGCAACAATACAATGCGTGCCTCGCTACCCCTACTGTCACTGGGTGAGGACATGATACGACTCCAACGTATCTATAATTTTTGATTGCTCCATGCTATAGTATCTACTCTTTTGGACATTATTGGGCTTTATTATCCACTTTTATACTATTTTGGGGACTAACCTATTAATCGGAGGCCTAGCCCAGAATTGTTGTTTTTTGCCTGTTTTAGGGTTTCAAAGAAAAGGAATATCAAACGAAGTCCAAACGGAATGAAACCTTCGGGAACGTGATTTTCTCAACGAATAAGACTCAGGAGACTTGGACCCTACGTCAAGGCACAAGAGAGGAGGCTACGAGGTAGGGGGCACGCCCACCCCCACCAGGCGCGCCCTCCACCCTCGTGGGCCCCCTGTTGCTCCACCGACGTACTCCTTCCTCATATATATAACTACGTACCCCAAACGATCAGATACGGAGCCAAAATCCTAATTCCACCGCCGTAACTTTCTGTATCCACGAGATCCCATCTTGGGGCCTATTCCGGAGCTCCACCGGAGGGGGCATCGATCACGGAGGGCTTCTACATCAACACCATAGCCTCTCTGATGAAGTGTGAGTAGTTTACTTCAGACCTACGGGTCCATAGTTAGTAGCTAGATGGCTTCTTCTCTCTTTTTGGATCTCAATACAATGTTCTCCCCCTCTCTTGTGGAGATCTATTCGATGTAATCTTCTTTTTGCGATGTGTTTGTTGAGACCGATGAATTGTGGGTTTATGATCAAGTCTATCTATGAATAATATTTGAATCTTCTCTGAATTCTTTTATGTATGATTGGTTATCTTTGCAAGTCTCTTCGAATTATCAGTTTGGTTTGGCCTACTAGATTGATCTTTCTTGCAATGGGAGAAGTGCTTAGCTTTGGGTTCAATCTTGCAGTGTCCTTTCCCAGTGACAGTAGGGGCAGCAAGGCACGTATTTTATTGTTGCCATCGAGGATAACAAGATGGGGTTTTATTCATATTGCATGAGTCTATCCCTCTACATCATGTCATCTTGCTTAAGGCATTACTCTGTTTTTAACTTAATACTCTAGATGCATGCTGGATAGCGGTCGATGAGTGGAGTAATAGTAGTAGATGCAGGCAGGAGTCGGTCTACTTGTCTCGGACGTGATGCCTATATACATGATCATGCCTAGATATTCTCATAACTATGCTCAATTCTGTCAATTGCTCAACAGTAATTTGTTCACCCACCGTAGAATACTTATACTCTCGAGAGAAACCACTAGTGAAACCTATGGCCCCCGGGTCTATCTTTATCATATTAATCTCCTACTACTTAGTTATTTCCTTTGCTATTTACTTTGCCTTTATTTTACTTTGCATATTTATCACAAAAATACCAAAAATATTATCTTTATCATATCTATCAGATCACGCTCTCGTAAGTGGCCTTATAGGGATTGACAACCCCTATTTGCGTTGGTTGCGAGGATTTATTTGTTTTGTGCAGGTACGAGGGACTCGCGCGTAG
Organism: Triticum dicoccoides; assembly: GCF_002162155.2. Classification (NCBI taxonomy): domain Eukaryota; kingdom Viridiplantae; phylum Streptophyta; class Magnoliopsida; order Poales; family Poaceae; genus Triticum; species Triticum dicoccoides. The sequence goes on along the minus strand of NC_041380.1, from coordinate 67,211,548 downwards.
CCTCCTACTGGATTGATACCTTGTTTCTCAAAAACTGAGGGAAATACTTACGCTACTTTGTTGCATCATCCCTTCCTCTTCGGGGAAAACCAACGCAGTCTCAAGAGGTAGCAGGACACTGCAATATTGAACCCAAAGCTAAGCACTTCTCCCATTGCAAGAAAAAACAATATAGTTGGTCAAACTAAACCGATAGTTCGAAGAGAATTACAAAGATATCAGATCATGCATAAAAGAATTCAAAGATGATTCAAATTATATTCATAGATAAGCTGATCATAAATCCACAATTCATCATATCTCGACAAACACATCGCAAAAGAAGATTACATCAGATAGATCTCCAAGAACATTGAGGAGAACATGGTATTGCAAATCAAAGAGTGTCGATGTACTAGAATAGGGGTACCCTAGTACCCCGAACTTGTGCACGGGCAGTTGCAGCACCCCGCGGCAAAGGCTTGCCGGGCGAACGCCAAGATCCCCCAAGGTTACCTTGGAGCCATCCAAGAACAAAGTATTTAAGCTAAGGTGACAAAACCCCGGCAAGAGGAGCTTGCCGGGAAGGCCAACCAAGGCGCTCCAAGGAACTTGCCGCGACGCGCCACGTGCTCCGGCAAGGCAACAATGCCCCGGCAAGGGGAGCTTGCCGGGAAGACTAAATAAGGTACCCTGAGGCCCGGTGAGCGACGAGCTTCTGGACCCGGCGAGATAACAACAGCGGCAAGGCGTTTGCCGCGGCAGGCAGCCACTCTGCGCCCACGCTCCAGCACATCCACCAACGTGTCGCTCTGGGGGCCTCTCCGGGCGTGCGTGGCGGGAGGCTGTGCAGCCAGCGGTGCGCAGTGGCATGCGAAGCTGACAAGATCGCCATCGTGGCGAACGGTGGCACCCCTAACGGTCCTTTTCTGCACTGTTCGGGCGACTCAGACGGGCATTTAATGCCCTTGTCCCCTGCCGTCAGGGTTAGGTAGGGTGCGCTGTACAAGCAACTGTATCAACTACCTCGCTTTTTACGTTTTTACCCTCCTCTGCGTTGCCACCTGTCGGTGACCCCTTTAGCGTATAAAAGGAGGCCCATGCGCAACGTAGAGGAGGTTCGGACAGTTTGCTTCGATTCATTCATAGCCCAGAAAACATCACACTCTCTCGCTCGAGAGCAAGAACACCAGATAATACAACCAGACAAGCAGCAGTAGGAGTGTTATCTCTCCGGAGAGCTCCGAAGCTGGGTAAACTGCTCGTGTGCCTCGCCTCGATCTGCTCTTCGTGCGACCTCCGCCCCCCGCCGAACCGAAAGGGGCCCGGTCCGCCGTCCCCATAGGTGTTCGTGGATCAGTTTCCCCGACATCTTTGGCGCGCCAGGTAGGGGGTGTTGAGATTGTGTGAACCAGATCCGGCGTTCACACGAGCTAGATCTTTATTCCCTTCATCAACATGCCACCGAAGAAGAAGACTTCGGCGGCAGCCACTCCATCCACGTCACTTCCGCCACCGTTGGAGCAAACGAGTGGTGGGATGGACGCCGGCGGAAGAAAGGACGTCGACGAGGAAGCTCATGATGCCGCCAGATCCAAGAACAAGGCTGCACAAACCTCGGCGACTGTACATGTTCCACGCCACTCTCAGGAGGCGCAAGATCAACAGCGTCATGGCACTAGTAGTGCCATACGCATGATAGCCCAAGACCAAGCTGGTGGATCTCGGGGTGCTCAAGACCAGCATGCACGCCAGCGTGCTGGCACGAGTGGGGCACGATCGCATGGACGGGATACTGCTCCTTCTAACGTAGTTAGAAGTTCGAGCACGTCCCGCTCCTCGCGTCGTCCACCACTGCTACCCACCACTCCAGCAGAAGCTTTGGCACGAGCTCAACTTCTCCTAGATTACCCTCCGACGTTGGACAAGATCGACGAATGGAGAGCCACCATTCAGAGTCTCATCGGCTACGCCAACGGCGACACTCCACGGCGACCGAGCGCGTCGCCGCCATGGCAGGGCCGCCGGACGCGAGCCGATGGCGACGAAACGGGCGGAGGTGCAACTACCATGCAATCACCGCCCCGAAGGCCAAGATCGCCGACTCGCCGGATCCACCTCGACAGCGACTCCACTGCATCGTCGGATCCACGAGCTCGTCGCGATCAGCGCCAAGTTCTTCATGATCGACAACAAGAAGACGCTCGAACCCGCATCGAGCGCCGAAGAGAAGCGCGACGTCAATCCGACAAGCGCGCTGGGCCCTCTGTTGACATGCATGCGCCAGGGGAACCAGGCGATCTGCCGTACGCGGTAGGTTGTCCTGCGTTCACTCGTGAGCTGCGGCAAGTCCAGTGGCCCAGTACAAAGAACTTCAAGCCAGACGTACCAGAGAAGTACGACGGCAAGACGCATCCGTCAGAGTTCCTCAGCATCTACACCATTGCGGTGCAGGCTGCCGGGGGACGGGATGACAAGATCCTTGCCAACTACTTCCCGCTGGTACTCAAGCCCAACGTCAGATCCTGGCTCATGCACTTGCCGGACAACTCCATATCCTCTTGGGCTGATCTGTGCCATCAGTTTGTCGGCGCCTTCACAGGCGGACACAAGCCTCATGGCCAGGAGAGTGATCTTCATCTGCTCGCCCAGAAGGAAGGAGAGCCCCTGTGCAAGTACATTCAGAGATTCAGTAGTGTGCAACACAACATCCCAGACGTCCACCCTGCCGCGGTGATCAGCGCGTTCCATCAGAACATGCGGAACCGCAAGATGCGGGAGGAAATGGTGATGTGCAAGATCAGGGACGTCAGTGAGTTATATGCACTGGCCGACAAGTGTGCGCGTGCTGAGGAAGGGAGGAGACTCCCCGGAGAAAATATAGGAGCGGGAGGATCTGACAGTGAAGATGCTGCCCGACAAGGAAAAACCGGCGGCGAAACAACAGAAGGAGGAAAGGCAAAGAAGTGCTAGTTGTTGAGCAGTCCGGCAACGGTGGCGGCGCCAAGGAAGCCAAAACTGGTGACTCCGGCAAGGAGGTTGCCGTGGAGGTGGCGGTCGCCCACAAGCAGGACGGCACCAACAAGCAGTATTGCAAGATTCACCGCACCAAGGGCCATGATCTTCAGAACTGTAAGAAAGTCGAGCAGCTTGTTGAGCAACAGAAAGCTGAATACGAGCGGCGCGACAAGGAGAAGGCCCAGGAAGGAGCTGGTGGATCCGGCAAGAAACGTCCCGGCCGAGGAGGACGCCGCGGCAAGGCCAAGCAGCGGCAAGGAGACAGACCTCCTCGCGGCCGCGACAAGGATGAAGATGACGGCGACGATGAAGATATGGATGATGAGGAGACTGATGAGCAGGAGTTCCAGAAAGCCACAGAGGTCCTGTGCGTTGACGGTGGTGCTTCTCTGCATGCCTCGCACCGCCAGCTCAAGCAGTGGGTGCGGGAAGTTAATGCAGCAGAACCACCCGTCGAGTCACGCAAGCCTCTGAAATGGTCCGGCACGCCTATCATCTTTGATATTGAGGACCACCCGGATCGCATAACTGCGGTCGGGTGCTTGCCGATGTTGGTTTCACCAACAATCTGCAACCTCAAGGTCACTAAGATGCTAGTTGACGGCGGGGCCGGCTTTAACCTAATCTCCTCTGCGGTGCTCCAGAAGCTCCAGATCCCTGACAGCGAGCTCGAAGAGACCGGCATATTTCAAGGAATCAATCTGGGAAGGAGCAAGCCAAAGGGAAAGATCACGTTGCCGGTAACATTTGGCAGTGAGCTGAACTTCAGGACTGAGAGGGTCACGTTTGACATTACCGACTTTCCATTACCTTACAATGGAATCCTTGGCCGTCCGGCACTCGCCAAGTTCATGGCAGCCTCTCACTATGCGTACAACGTACTAAAAATGCCAGGCCCAATAAGTGTCATCTCTGTCCCTGGCGACAAGAAGGATGCTCTTATCTGTGCCGACAAGATCTACCGGGAAGCAGCAGCCGCAGCAGAACACAGGACACTTGTCGCTGAAGCTCCCGGGGGGAAGAAGAAGACCAAGTCCGACAAGAGCTCTGATGCCTACTCCGGAAAGCGCACCTCTTCGGAGTGCTGCGCTACCGTCGAGGACGCACCATCGAGCTCCACCAGCAAGTGTAAGAAGGCAATGGCAGCTCCACCTGAGACCAAGAAGGTGTCCGCCAAGGAGGATGGCGCTGGTGGTACCTTCACCATCAGCGCCACTCTTGACCCCAAATAGGAAAGCGCGCTCGTTGCTTTCCTGCGGGCGGATGTCGACGTGTTTGCGTGGCAACCGTCTGATATCCCCGGTGTTCCCAGGAAAGTAATTGAGCACCACCTTGCCGTCTGTCCTCATGCACGGCCCGTCAAGCAGAGAGTCAGGAAGCAGGCAGTAGAGCGCCAAGAATTCATAGCAGAAGAAATCAAGAAATTGGAAGCAGCAGGCCTTGTCAGAGGAGTGCTCCATCCCACGTGGTTGGCCAATCCTGTTGTTGTGCGCAAGGCTAACGGGAAATGGAGACTTTGTATTGACTTCACTGATGTTAATAAAGCTTATCCCAAAGACCCATTTCCCTTGCCGCGTATTGACCAGATTGTTGACTCCACAGCCGGATGTGATTTGCTTTCATTTCTTGATGCATACTCAGGATACCATCAGATCTTCATGGCAGAAGAAGATGAAGAGAAAACCGCATTTATCACCCCGTGTGGCACGTACTGCTTCATACGGATGCCTTTCGGTTTGAAGAATGCTGGTTCAACATTCGCAAGGGTAGTCCACCATGCTTTTGAGCCGCAAATACACAGAAATGTGGAAGCTTACATGGATGACATAGTGGTCAAGAGCAAGAACAAGGTGACCCTGATTCAAGATTTAGACGAGACATTTGCAAATCTGTGCAAGATCAACCTCAAGCTCAACCCCGAGAAGTGCGTGTTTGGAGTCCCTTCCGGCAAGCTTCTCGGGTTCTTCGTGTCTCAGCGGGGAATTGAAGCCAATCCCGACAAGATCAAAGCCATTGAGCAGATCGATGCACCAAAGCGTGTCAAGGATGTACGAAGGCTTGCCGGTTGCGTGGCTGCTCTCAGCAGGTTTATCTCTAGATCTGCCGAGCGCGCCCTGCCATTTTTCAAAATTTTGAAAAAGGCAGGTCCAATGAAATGGACTCCGGAAGCGGAGGCTGCGCTGCAGGACTTGAAGAGATACCTGTCCTCCACTCCAACGCTTGTCGCACCTAAGCCGCAAGAGAAGTTGCTGCTGTATATAGCGGCAACCAATCAAGTGGTTAGTGTTGCGTTAGTGGCGGAGAGGGAGGCGGATGATGAGCCAGCAACCACGGCAGACCCATCCAGCGACAAGCAGGGGGCTTCGCCGACAAGCTCTGGTCCCGAAAAACATGGGTTTGCACAGGAACATGATAAGATGCCAAGGAGAATGGTGCAGCGCCCAGTTTACTTTGTCAGTTCTCTTCTGCAGGGGGCTAGATCAAGGTACTCTGGTGTGCAGAAGTTGCTTTTCGGCCTCCTCATGGCCTCAAGAAAGTTGCGCCATTACTTCCAAGCACATGAGATCACAGTCGTCACTCGCTTTCCGCTGAAGAGGATACTGCAAAATCCAGAAGCAACGGGCAAGATTGTCGAGTGGGCGCTGGAACTGTCAAGCTTTGGCCTCAAGTTTGAGAGCACTTCAACTATCCAAAGCAGAGCATTGGCAGAGTTCATAGCAGAGTGGACGCCAACCCCAGATGAAGAAATTCCAGAAACAAGCATCCCCGTCAAAGAGGCAAACAAAGAGTGGCTGATGTACTTTGATGGTGCCTTCTCGCTGCAAGGCGCCGGTGCAGGTGTGCTGCTTGTCGCACCCACCGGAGAGCACCTCAAGTACGTAGTCCAGATGCACTTTCCCAAAGAGCAAGCAACCAACAATACTGCAGAGTATGAAGGATTACTTGCCGATCTCAGAATCGCAGCAGACCTTGGGATTAAGAAGCTCATTGTCAGGGGGGACTCACAGCTTGTCGTCCGACAAGTGAACAAGAACTACCAGAGTCCGTTGATGGAAGCGTATGTCGATGAAGTGAGGAAACTAGAAGAGCACTTTGACGGCCTACAAATGGAAAATATCCCAAGAGTTAAGAATGATATTGCTGACGGCCTGTCAAAGTGCGCCGCACTAAAGTTACCTGTGGAACCAGGGATCTTTGTGCTTAAGTTGACTCAACCATCCGTAACACCATCAACTGGACAAAGCAAGAAGAGGAAGTTGGTTTCTGGTGACTACTTTCCAGCAGAGCTCCCCGAAGCCGCCGCCAAGAAAGTCCCCAAGATCAACACCAAGGATGCTGAGGGGCAGTCTGCTCCGGCAAGCCTTATGGTTTGTTCCGTTGAAGCAGACGCTCCGGACAAGTTTTGCTCCGGCAAGCTTGCCGGGGAACATCAAGCTCCGGCAGGACCACAAGTTCTTGCCATAGAAGCGGATGTTCCCGCAGCAACAGATGCGCCTTTAGTCCTTGTTGTCGAGCCACAAGCTCCAGCATGGGCACAGCAGATTGTCCACTTCCTTCAGACAGGAGAACTTCCCGAAGAACAAGAAGAAGCGGAAAGAGTAGCCCGGCAGTCAAGTATGTACCAGTTTGTCGATAGCATACTGTACAGAAGAAGACTCAACGGTGTGAAATTGAAGTGTATTCGCCGGGAAGATGGACAAAAGCTGTTGGCGGAGATACATGGAGGCATATGTGGCCACCACATTGGTGCAAGAGCACTTGCCGGCAAAGCTTTCCGGCAAGGTTTCTTTTGGCCGACAGCCCTTCAGGATGCAACTGCACAAGTAACCGAGTGTGAAGTGTGCCAGTTCCACTCCAAATAGATACACCAGCCAGCTCAAGCTCTCCAGACAATCCCTTTATCCTGGCCATTTTCGGTCTGGGGGCTCGATATCCTCGGCCCTTTCCCCCGAGCTGTCGGGGGCTTTGAGTACTTGTACGTCACAATCGACAAGTTCGCAAAGTGGCCGGAAGTGCAGCCAGTGAGGAAGGTGACAGCACAGTCAGCAGTCAAGTTCTTCAGGTCGATTGTTTGCCGTTTCGGGATCCCTAACAGGATCATCACCAACAACGGCACGCAATTCACGAGCCGCACCTTCATGCAGTACGTCCAAGACCTTGGCGCCAAGGTCTGCTTCGCTTCTGTTGCTCATCCAAGAAGCAACGGTCAAGAAGAGAGGGCAAATGCTGAAGTGCTGCGCGGGCTCAAGACCAGAACTTTCGACAGGCTGCACAGGTGAGGAAGGAACTGGATCGAGGAGCTGCCGGTGGTTCTTTGGTCGATCAGAACGACGCCAAATCGAGCCACTGGCCAGACACCTTTCGCTCTAGTCTATGGAGCAGAGGCAGTTCTCCCCACGGAACTCGTATACGGATCACCTCGAGTGCTTGCTTATGATGAGCTTGAGCAAGAACAGCTGCGGCAAGACGACGCGCTGCTCCTTGAGGAAGATCGTCTTCAGGCTGCTGTACGAGCTTCTCGATACCAGCAAGCTTTGCGCCGCTATCATAGCCGCAAAGTTAAAGCCAGAAGCTTCGAGGAAGGCGACCTTGTTCTTCGGCGCATTCAGTCCGCCAAGAATTCCAACAAGTTGACGCCAAAGTGGGAAGGCCCTTATCGGGTGAGACGAGTCACAAGGCCTGGCGTTGTCCGCCTTGAGACCGAAGATGGCGTTTCGGTGAGCAACTCCTGGAACATAGAACATCTTCGTAAGTTTTTCCCACAAGGCGCGGTTGCCGGAACCCGTTCCGGCAACCACCTTTTGTACAAGTCTTGCCGCTGTTGCATGTAATCCTTTGTACAAAGCCAGGCGCAGAGCCCGCGCATAAGTAAAACCCCATGTGCTCCGCACAGCTTGTCCATTTCATGCGTTAGTTCCTTTCTTGCATGCGATTATCTGACACTTTGTGCAGCACCTACATCCGGTAAGCAGTAACGAGCCGAAGAGCTCCATATTATTATTTTCTCTTCTTTCTTTTTCTTTTAAAGGAAAAGAAGGTTCTCTCGCACACAAGTTTGCCGGGGGGGAAGGAGAAGATTGTGGTATGGGCAGGGCATCGTTCAAGCAAAGACTTGCCTTACCGGGAAGCAAATGATAGAAAAGCTAAGTTGCCAAAGTTTGAGCAATCACTTCGTTCAAGCAAAGACTTGCCTTACCGGGAAGCAAATGACAGAAAAGCTAAGTTGCCAAAGTTTGAGCAATCACTTTTTAAATTTTTGAGTTATCTTCCTCGAACGACCCTGCTTTGTATGGAAAACCTGTGCGCGGAGGAACCAACTCGTGGCTAGTTGCGCCCTTACTTTGTTTCGGGTCCGCTCAACAGCTTAAGCGTGCTGCATCTAGTCGTGACAAGGTTTCTTGTCAGAAGCAGCGCCGCCAGCATGCTGCTGAAGTTCCGCACTCAGCACTCGCGGCTCGGGCGCCTGCGCCGACAAGTTCCCTAGAAGCATAGGGTAAAAACATACAAAGGAAAAGAATCTAGTAGAGGAAATAACATTGCAATTGATAGACAGAAATAAAGTTATATTACAAGATAACTTGTCGCAGCTCTAACAGACTGTTTTCATAACATGATTAGCAGCGACAAGGGAGAAGAAGAAATGGGCGGCCTAATCTACGCGTCCGCCCTCGACTCTCTTGATCTCGCTCACCTTGTCCACAATGGGTGCGACAAGGGCCTTGAGTGCATCCAGATCGGCGTCAGGCGGCAAGGACCTGAGGGCGTTGGTGAAGCTGAGGCCTGGATTGCGGAAGGCTACCTTCATCAGCACCTTCTGGAGAACCCCGGCGCAGATTTTGCGCGACTCGTCGGCCAGCTGCTTCGGGATCCTCTCCCGGAGCCGCTGGAGTGTCGTCACCACGCCCTTGAAAAATAGGCTGAGCTTGGCGCTGGGTTGAAGGCTCTCGTCGGAAGGATACCCAAAGTCCACCATCCCCAGCTGCGCCAGCTCCTCGTTGATGACGGCGGCAGGGTTCACCAGACCCTCGGTCTAGTGCTCCACTGTGTCTCTGAACGAGTTCTGGGTAACTGCAATACTCTCCAGCAGCGCCGCGTCAGCCTTGACCTTCTCCGACAAGGTCTTCTCCCGCTCCTTGGCGGCTTCCAGCGTCTGCGTCAGCGTGGCCAGCTTCAGCTCCAGGTCTGCTTTGGAATCCTTGGCGGCGCTGAGCTCCTTGCCCCTCTCAGCGAGAAGGCCATGCAGCTCACCATGGGCGGCAGCATCCTTCTCACGCTCACGCTTGAGCGCGGCAAGCTCCTCGCCGCTCTTCCCAATATCGGCCTCCAGCTACGCCACCTTCTCCTCTAGCTCTTTCTTGGCGGCCTCTGCAGTTGCCGCGGCGTCCTTTGCCTCCTTGAGCGCCCCGCCAAGTGCTCGTTCACGCTCGGCGAGCTCTTCCTCGTAGATGTCGAGGTTGGCCTTCCGCTGCACTAGTTCACCTTCCCGCGCGGACTGCTTCTCGGCAGCCAGCCTTTGTTCCTCCTCAGCCTCGGCCTTCTCGAGAAGAAAGGTTGTGCGCTCCTCATCGACTCGCTCCCGCTCCTGCGCCAGGGACCGGAGAGTTTCTTGATTTTGGCCCCGGAGCTCCTCCGCGCGCTTTTCCATGTCAACTCCCGCCTTCGCGACAAGCGCTTCCCGGGAAGCCAGCTTGGCTTGCCGGGTGCGGTAGAGTGACAGCAGCTTCCGCAGCAGCTGCTCCTCCTCAGGCTCGCCGCTGCTGCTGCCGGGCGCGTCAACCAATGACAGTCCAGCAGAGGCGAGCACCTCCCCGTCAAAAGTCTCCCCCTCGACCGGCGCCCTGGAGCTCGATGCCCAGGGTAGCTTGATGAAGATATTGTCACCGGCCTTCAAGTAGGCGCCGGGCTGGGGCTCCTCGGAGCCCGGCTCCGCAGAAGCGGCAGAGGGTTCGGCGGTCGGCGCAGCGCCCGGCGCTCCTGCGGCCTCAGGGTCGTCAATGCGATCGCCCGACCCCTAGCCGGCTTCCACAGCAGCAGCCCCGGCGACCTCCTCGCCGGCGGTCTCATCAGCACCGGCACCTTCCTCGCCGGTGCCCTCTGTCTCCATTAGCTCAGCCGTAGATGGGTCTGAAGAACGAAGAAGGGAGGAAAATCAATCAAAAATCCAAGAAAGGAAAAACGGAAGAAGCAGAACCCAAGGGAAAGTTTCTGGGCAAGTGGATTACCTACGCCAAGATCTTCAGTTGCGGCCTCGGTCGCCACAGGATCAGTAGTGCCGTCCCTTGCCGGAGAGTCCCCCCTTGCTGGAGAGTGCTCCCTTGCCGGGGACTCCTCCCTTGGCGGCGTAGTCGAAGCAGGTGGCACTTCGGGACCGGCCTCCGGGCGCTCCTGATGAGGCTGCTCTGCTCCTGCACAAGTCAACAAGCAAGATATCAACAAAGGAAAAGGCACTCAAGGGCGCCCGGCAGCAGAAGGCTAAACTATGAACTTACGCTGGGGGCTGCGCTGGGGGCTGCTCTGAGGGGTGATTGCCGGGTCCGTCAAGGTGGTCTCGGGCCCACCTCCTGCTGACACGATGGGGTCATCATCGATGACAATCACCGCAGCCTTGGCCCTCTTCGCCGCTCTCTGGGCCAGTGTTCTGAGAAGAAAGGATTCCAGATTGGAGCAAGTCAGATACAAGATATAAACAGCAAGATTGAAGGATTATAAGAGCACCAAAGAAACTCACTCTTCTTCCTCCTCGTCGGAGCTGAGCGCGGAAAGATCAAAGTCCGGCCCTCCTCCGGTGCGGCGAGGTGGAGGAGTAGGATCCCTTGCCCGCTTGGCGGGGGCAGTGGCAGTGGCCCGGGAAGGTCCCGCTCCAGTTGCCGCTGTTGCATGAGGCGCTCCCGCGGCAACATTGCTTGCCGCGGTAGAGCGCGTCGCGCGGCTCGGTGGCTGTGGAGCCGGCTTCCGCCCCGCTGTGTCCCCGGCCCTGCGAAGGCGCCTCCTTGGCGGGGCCGGGGGCTCCGCCTGCGGCAAGTTCTCTGAAGGCTCAGCCTCCTCCTCGCCAGCCTCGCTCGACTCGGCTTCGGAACCGGCAGGCTCCTCTTCGCCCATGAACTCCGCGCGTTCGGCAAGGTTTGCCTCCTCTGCAGCCTCCACCTCCTCCACAGTAAATCCAAACACACCCGCAGTAGCTGCGGCCGCAGCCTCTTCCGCCCTAGTAGCGATGAGCTGCAGCTCCTCGTCAGTGGTGTCACGGGTGAGGCTCTTCTGCTCGTCAGCGCGAACCGGCACTTCCTCCAAGGTGTCGAAGAACGTTCGCAGAACATCATCCGCAGGCTCTTGCCAAGTTGGGACGATGCCATGTGAATCGCACAACGGCATCATGGCGCGGATACGGTCAAGCGAAGAGTTATTGCACAAAGGAACTACGCCCCTCGGCAGTGTGAATGGGTGCTGGGGGTCGCGTTTGAATAACTCCAAGAGCATTGCGTCCAGCTCCAAGACGGTGAAGTTGTAGTTGAGGCCCGGCCGCAGCCTCATGATGTCCGCCGAATTCTTGAATTCCCAAGCGGGCCTCCCCCTCTCCTGCAGGGGGCAATGCGGCGGCGGAGGAAATCTGCCCCGACAGCACCTACGGTGAGCCCGGCAAGCCTGAGGCGAAGAATCCTAGTGATGGCGATCTTCAGCCTCTTGTCTTCCGGGGCCACGTTGCTCCAGTCATTGCCGCGCACTATTGGAGTTTGGCGCACGGCGGTGAAGGGCTGCGGATTCTCCTCAACGATCCAGCACCACTCCGCTCTCCACTCCTCCCACTTGCTGCGAAGCTCACCCTCCAAGTACGCCTCTTTCTTGCCGACTCTCGAGACCCAGGCAATCCCTCCGGCAAGCGGCTCTCCTCTCTCTACCCGAGGTATGAAGAAGTGGCGAAAAAGGGCAACACTAGGGTGGACTCCGACAAAGTTTTCGCATAAGTGTGCGAAAACTGCCATGGTCAGGACAGCATTGGGGGTGAAGTCAAGGAGGCGGAAGCCATATGTGTTCATAATGTCACAAAAGAACTCCGAGAAGGGCGGGCAGAGCCCGCAATAGAAGAATAGCGGGAAGAACGGGTACCCATTTGGAGCCAACTCCGAGGCAGTGGCCGGGAGTACCCTCGTGCACGGATGCGCCCGCGTCTCCGTCGCCCAAAAGAGGTAAAAGTACTCCCTCAGCTCCTGCACGCCGAGCTGGGGGGTGAAGATCGCCCGCTCCTTCCGCAGCGCCGCGAGCCGCTGCGCCTCGGCCGACTTCACACCCTTTCCCTTGTCGGCTTTCAGGGCCATGGCGGAGGTGGTGGGGAAGGTCGACGGCGTGGTGATGCTGGTGGCAATGGGCGGGGCGGAGCGCTGCTCTCTCGGCTTCGAGAAGAAGGGGGGAGCGGCGGAGTTTGTGAAGAAGGAGTAGCAGCAACCAGCGAGGGGGAACGAACTGCCTCTGTTTCCTCTGCTTATAAAGAGGGACGGGGCAGACGTTTTGGCCTTCCAAATAAACAACCACCCACGATCTCTCCCACGATGCCGCATTCAACGTGTGCCGTTATGGGAGAGCGCGGTGGATACGGAACAAGATTTGGCGTGGCCCAGCCCGCGTGTGCCCGTGCCCTATCTTGGGCCTGGCCCAACAGCGCTCGGCACCGTGTCTGGCCCAGGCCCGGGGGCTCCTGTCGGTGTACTAGAATAGGGGTACCCTAGTACCCCGAACTTGTGCACGGGCAGTTGCAGCACCCCGCGGCAAAGGCTTGCCGGGCGAACGCCAAGATCCCCCAAGGTTCCCTTGGAGCCATCCAAGAACAAAGTATTTAAGCTAAGGTGACAAAACCCCGGCAAGAGGAGCTTGCCGGGAACGCCGACCAAGGCGCTCCAAGGAACTTGCCGCGACGCGCCACGCGCTCCGGCAAGGCAACAATGCCCCGGCAAGGGGAGCTTGCCGGGAAGACTAAATAAGGTACCCTGAGGCCCGGTGAGCGATGAGCTTCTGGACCCGGGGAGATAACAACAGCGGCAAGGCGTTTGCCGCGGCAGGCGGCCACTCTGCGCCCACGCTCCAGCGCATCCACCAATGTGTCGCTCTGGGGGCCTCTCTGGGCGCGCGTGGCGGGAGGCTGTGCAGCCCGCGGTGCGCAGTGGCATGCGAAGCTGACAAGATCGCCATCGTGGCGAACGGTGGCGCCCCTAACGGTCCTTTTCTGCACTGTTCGGGCGACTCAGACGGGCATTTATTGCCCTTGTCCCCTGCCGTCAGGGTTAGGTAGGGTGCGCTGTACAAGCAACTGTATCAACTACCTCGCTTTTTACGTTTTTACCCTCCTCTGCGTTGCCACCTGTCGGTGACCCCTTTAGCGTATAAAAGGAGGCCCATGCACAACGTAGAGGAGGTTCGGACAGTTTGCTTCGATTCATTCGTAGCCCAGAAAACATCACACTCTCTCGCTCGAGAGCAAGAACACCAGATAATACAACCAGACAAGCAACAGTAGGAGTGTTATCTCTCCGGAGAGCTCCAAAGCTGGGTAAACTGCTCGTGTGCCTCGCCTCGATCTGCTCTTCGTGCGACCTCCGCCCCCCGCCGAACCGAAAGGGGCCCGGTCCGCCGGCCCCATAGGTGTTCGTGGATCAGTTTCCCCGACAAAGAGAGAGAAGAAGCCATCTAACTACTAGCTATGGACCCGTAGATCTGAGGTAAACTACTCACGCTTCATCGGAAAGGCAATAGAGTTGATGTAGAAGCCCTCTATGATCGAATCCCCCTCCGGCAGGGTGCCGGAAAAGGCCCCAAGATGCGATCTCACGGGAACAGAAGGTTGCGGTGGTGGAAAAGTGTTTTCGTGGATGCTTCTGGTGGTTCGGGAATATATGTGAATATATAGGAGGAAGATCTAGGCCAGGGGGTCACCGAGGGGCCCACAAGGTAGGGGGCGCGCCCTCCACCCTTGTGGCTGCCTCGTGGCTCTTGTCACTTGTACTCCAAGTCTCCTGGGTGTCTTCTGGTCCAAGAAAAATCATCGCGAAGGTTTTATTCCGTTTGGTATTCCTTTTTTGTGAAGCTCAAAAACAAGGAAAAATAGAAACTGGCACTAGGCTCTAGGTTAATAAGTTAGTCCCAAAAATAATATAAAATAGTGTATTAATGCATATAAAACATCCAAAATAGATAATATAATAGCATGGAACAATCAAATTCATAGATACGTTGGAGACATATCACCTGCCGCCGTTCGTCGACGAGCCGTCGCTTGCCAAAACGAACTGGGGCCACTAGCCCAAGAATCCACCCGGGAGATGCGGATATCTGCAGCTGGATCATCGAGATGACGGCATGCGAGGGGCTCACTGGGACGGATCTCATCGCCGCCTTCGTCGTGCGTCGGGTGCTGCCGCTACAGCGTCGAGCGCACAAGATCGCCAAGATGAGCGACCAGCACGACCCCACCCGGATGTTGACCTGGGAGCTGACGCTGAATCAAATCATCAGCCAGGTCAATAGCATCTCGAAGGCCGGGTTGACCGCCGGCTAGCAATTCGGGAAGGCGCCCTACAACCGGCAGAATCCGGTGCCGACAATGAGTCCCTGGTCCCCGTTCTTTGCCATGTCTGGATTGTTTCTTCGTCCTGATGTGATGGTAGAGCCGTAGCTATTTGCGACCCAGCAGGTCCGAGACGGGCCGAGGGCGCAGATCTTGCTGGACGATCTGCCCGACTCAGATGGAGGCGAGTCCATCATCGAGAATGAGGGGGCGGCCGACACGTAGGCGGCTAGAGCCGAAGCCGGCGCGGCACGCCACGCGGGTAAGTCTCCGCACCCACAACTCCTGTGCGACTGGCCGGACAACGGCGAGGAGGACCTGACGGGCGTTGGCGGTGTAGCGCCATCGTTGGGAGGGGACGACAGCATCGATCCCCCATGGCGGCTGATGAAGTCGACCAGGACCGGACCGTCACGCGAGCGGGTGGTCGCGCGCCGGCCGCACGGGAAGGAGACGGTGGCGCCGCGGTCATCCTCGAAGCGCACGGCGGAGGCCAGCCGGCTCGCGACAAGGGTGCCGCCAAGAATAAGCTCGGGCTGCCCCAGTTGTGGCGCCGACATGGGCCATCCTGACAGCCATCGGGTAAGTGTAACTTGCTGGCATTCGCTCGTTGTTTGGTTGCGTTCTACTTATGTTGTCTTCGCGGCACAGGTCGACCCACGAGTTGGCTCTGGCGGCGATGGTGGCCGCGTCTGGGAACGAGGCCATCTGGAGGAAGATCCGGAGCAGCGTCATTGAGCGCGAGGAGGGCCAGCCCGCGGAGGATCTCGACCTGGACCCCGCCGACACGGAGCGCGTCGCCTGATGGGATCGGGTGGCAGTCGAAAAGGCAGCGAGGGAGGCCTCAGCCCGGGCGTGGGGAAGGGTGAGGGAGTCCTAGATTAAGGGGTCCTCGGGCGTCCGGCCTGTTGGCTATGGGCCGGACTGATGGGCTGTGAAGATACAAAGACCGAAGACTGTACTCGTATTCGGATAGGACTCTCCTTGGCATGGAAGGCGAGCTTGGCGGCCGAATATGTAGATTCCTTTCTTTGTAACCGACCTTATGTAACCCTAGATCCTCCCGGTGTCTATATAAACTGGAGGACTTAGTCCGGATAGAGGAGGCTGATTATCATATCCATACACGCTAGGCCTCTAGGGTTTAGCCATTATGATATTGAGACAGATCAACTCTTGTAACACTCATATTCATCAATATCAATCAAGCAAGATGTAGGGTATTACCTCCATAGAGAGGGCCCAAACCTGGGTAAACATCGTGTCCCTTGTCTCATGTTACCATCGACCTTAGACGCACAATTCGGGACCCCCTACCCGAGATCCGCCGGTTTTGACACCGACATTGGTGCTTTCATTGAGAGTTCCACTATGATGTCGCCAAAAGGTTTGATGGCCCCTTTAATCGTCAATAATGACGTTGTCCAAGGAGAAACTTTCCTCCCCGGACAGATCTTCATATTCGGTGGCTTCACATTGCGGGCGAATTCACTTGGCCATCTGGAGCAGATCGAAAGCTACACCCTGGCCATCAGGTCAGATTCGGGAGCTTGAACTACATTGCGGACATCCGTGGAGACTTGATCTTCGCCGTATTCGAGACCGCGGCAGCTGCTCCCGGTCACCCCGATGATCATGACCTAAATATGTCATCTGGCCGCACCCAGGAGATTGCTCATGTAACCACTCTGGCCCTAGATCCAGAGCAAGCTACGCCATCCAAGGACGGGAGGATCAACCCCACCATGGAGGCCACAGATTCCACGGCGTTGGAGCCTCACATAGACTCAACCTCCCACGATGTTTTTGTTAGTGGAACTCCGGACTCGTATCCGGTCGAAAGTTCCAAACCACGTGAGCCTGCGGACGCCGAGCTTGATCATTTGTTGATCTTAGAATCCAGCATCGACGTCTTCCAGCACTCGCCTTTGGGCGATGTGCTAAACTCATTAAAAAACCTGTCCTTGGCAGAGGACTCACAGCCGAACTATATTCAGCTCAAACTAGGGGCTGACGGTGGAGAATTTTGTTTCCCACCCGCACCCACTTCATAGCCACGGTTGAGGATTTGACCAACAAACTTGATTACGACTCTGAGGACATCGACGGTATGGACGATGATGCCGGAGAAGAAGAGGCCCAGAACCTGCCGTTCACTGGATGCTGGACGGCCACTTCCTCGTATGATGTATACATGGTGGATGCACCAATGAGAACAGCGGCAATGACAAGGAAGATCCAGCCGAGGATAAACCTTCCAAAATACAATCCAAGCGCCGGCGTCAGCGGCGCCGCTCTAACTCACGCCGCAATAAAGATAGCAACACTGGCACAGGAGAAGATAACACTCCGGAGGGTGTCGAAGACAATGAAGACCCCGTTGAAACAGCTAATGAACAAGATAAACGGGAAGATGGGAAGGCTAGCCCTGGTAAACAGGCCACGCCACAAAGATTCGGAGGACGATAATTACCTTCGGCTCTCCGAGGACGAGGTGAGCCTTGGCACCGAGGATTTCATCGTGCCTGAGGAACCTCTTGAGCAGGAGCGCTTTAAGCGCCAGCTAATTGCCACTGCAAGGAGCCTGAAAAAGAAGCAGCAACAGCTTCAAGCTGACAAAGATCTGCTCAATGATAAATAGACTGATGTCCTAGCAGCCGAAGAATACGGCCTCAAGCGCCCAACCAAAGGCTACCCAAAGCGCAAATTGCTACCTCAGTTCGACAAGGAGGCGCCGGAATACATACCTCCATTGTACAAAGCGGCTGACCGACCACGTGGTGGTCGGGACAAAACGGCAACTCACGCTGAACACCATCCAGCCCCGCCTCATCGCACAGGTAGAGGTAAATTAGCCCACGGTCATACATACGACCTTCGGCAAAGCCTGCACAATAAAGCAGGACATACTAGATCAATCTATGGATCGCGAGGACATGCCTCGACACGCGATGACAACCACCTATTCGGACATGACAAATTTAGTCATGCGCGGATGAAAACTGCAGACGGACTCCATCAGAGCTACGTCGCGATACGGCCCAATATAGAGGCGCCGCACACCCTCATTGCTTCACCGATGAGGTCCTAGATCATGAATTCCCAGAAGGGTTCAAACCCGTTAATATAGAATCATACGATGGAACCATGGACCCCGCGGTGTGGATCGAAGATTTTATTCTCCACATTCATATGGCCTGCGGCAATGACCTCCACGCCATCAAATACCTCCCTTTAAAACTCAAGGGGCCAGCTCAGCAGTGGCTCAACAGTCTGCATGCAAATTCTATTGGCAGCTGGGAGGACTTGGAAGAGGCCTTCCTCGATAACTTCCAAGGTACATATGTTCGACCTCCGGACGCTGATGACTTAAGCCATATAGTTCAACAGCCTGAAGAGTCCGCCAGGAAATTATGGACAAGGTTCTTAACTAAAAAGAACCAAATCGTTGATTGTCTGGATGCTGAAGCTCTAGCAGTCGCGACGAATGGCTCGCTCGCCACCTCGGCCAAGAAAAGCCAAAATCCATGGAAGCCCTCACGGCACTCATGACCTGCTTTTGTGCAGGTGAGGACAGTTGGTTGGCCCATAGAAAAAACAATGCAAGTGATGCCGGTACCCCTGAAGCTAGAACTAGCAAAGACAAGTCTCAACGCAACAGATACAAGCGTCGAAACAATAGTGATAACACCGAGGACATGGCAGTCAATGCCGGATTCAGGGGCTCTAAGTCCGGCCAGCGGAAGAAGCCGTTCCAAAAGAACAATTTAGGCCCATCCAGCTTGGACCGCATACTTGATCGTCCGTCCCAGATTCATGGCACCCCAGACAAGCCACCCAATCATACAAATAGAGATTGCTGGGTTTTTAAACAGGCCGGCAAATTAAACACTGAGAACAGGGAAAAAGGATCACAAAGCAAGGACGATGACGAAGAGCCCCAGCAACCGAACACAGGGGGACAGAAGAAGTTTCCCCCTCGGGTCAAAACGGTGAACATGATATACGCTACCCACATCCCCAAGAGGGAGCGCAAGCGTGCGCTCAGGGACGTCTACGCGATAGAGCCAGTCGCCCCAAAATTCAATCCATGGTCGTCATGCCCGATCACCTTTGATCGCCGGGATCATCCGACCAGTATCCGTCACGATGGCTCGGCCGCACTTGTCCTAGACCCAATAATTGTTGGGTTCCACTTGACTCGTGTCCTCATGGACGGAGGTAGCAGCCTTAATATGCTCTATCAGGATACAGCGCGAAAAATGGGCACTAACCCATCTTAGATCAAGCCCACCAGGACTACCTTCAAAGCAGTCATACCAGGTGTAGAGGCCCATTGTACGGGCTCAATCACACTAGAGGTTGTCTTCGGATCTCTGGACAACTTCCGAAGCGAGGAGCTAATCTTCGATATCGTCCCCTTCTGCAGCGGCTATCACGCACTGCTCGGACGAATTGCGTTTGCTCGATTCAATGTGGTACCACACTATGCTTATCTCAAGATCAAGATGCCCGGTCCACGCGGCATCATAACAGTCAACGGAAATATGGAACGCTCCCTCCGTACAGAAGAGCACACAGCTGCCCTAGCAGTAGAAGTACAGAGCGGCCTTCTCAAGCAGAACCTTAATTCGGCTGCCGAGCCCACGGATACCATTAAGAGGGTCCGAACTACTCTGCAGCAGGAGAGCTCGGCTCGACTAGCAATCCAGCCTCCGTCGAAGTTCAGATCAAGTGGTGGCATTTGTGCCACGCGTACATAACTACGCACTCAAAATCGCATGGGCATCGACGGAGGCATAGCTAGCTTGTGGTCTATAGTACGGCTCAACCGACATTAGATACACACATACTTCCACTTTTAATTGTTTCCTTTTCAAGTCTCAATCCCACAGGCACCATCTAATGGCCTGTTCATCGGTCCTTTTGAAGGATCAACACACCAAGACGACGAGAAACGCAGACATATGGGGGACTTTTTAGGTGATTCCGTTAACGACAACTTTACCTGTTTTTCAGGACCCGCATGCAGCTCTCCCTTGGTTTTGTCATGTCAAATAGCCTGTTGCTTATCGCACTACCTGTATCAATGTGCTTTGACATACTAATTAAATTACAGTGAGAACAGTCTGCGGCTGGAGCTATAGGACTCCAGCTTTTTACCTTCGTACCTTTTCTGTTTTCTTTCTTTTTTTCAGCTCCCTTGTGGATAACCCCATCAGGTAGCACCCGTACACTTTGATATGTTTTCATGTTCGCCAGGGGCTGCATAGCACCCCACACTATGGCAACAAAAGTCCGAACACTTTTTATAAGTATAGTTCGGCACCCCAAATTTAGCATTATATGCATTGGCTCCGAATCATGTATTTGGGCAATAGTTGGGTTGCCCGGCTCCTGTGCTTGCTACCTTACGTTCCGCTATCGGCTAAGGTAGTAAAGGGAGAACTACTGCGAGTGTGCCTTGGTTTATCCAAAGGAGCACCTCAATAGAGAAAGCCGAAAACTGACTGTCATGATGCGCTGAGAGCCGGCCAGCTGTTCGGAGGATGCAAATCGTTGGAGATTTCTTCCGCATTACGCGAAGGATCGGTACTTCCCAATCAGGCGCCTATGGCACTCTAGTTCGGATACTAGGGGCTGCGCCCATGTTTTTATTGTCGTACTCCTATTGCTAAGTGAGGACGTTACAGCCGCATAGTCTAGTTGCCTGGTTCGTTGCGCTAAACAACTCCTTCAAGGACCATCTAATTGGATCAAGATTGTTTAGATTCCATCCCGAACACCCCCGTACTACCTACGTGGGGGCAGAAGCCGACGACTGGTTAACCCTCAGATTTCATACAGCACGGCCGCACAGGAAGTAAAAATTTAAAAACATAACAAGCATCATATTGCATAAACAACTTGTTTTATACAAGGCAGAGGGAGCTCGAGTACATTCATTCAAAGATAATGTCTTTCGAACAGTGATCCGCAACAATGCGGGACCCCTCTAAAACATCGCCGAAGCATCGTTCAGGTGTGCGGTGCTCCTTGCCCTCCGGCGGCCCCCCGGTCGCTAGCTTGACAGTGTCCAGCTTCGCCCACCAGACTTTGCAAAGAGAAGGCCAGACGTGCGCCCTTGATGCAGACGGACCGCTTGATGACATCCAGCCAAGGACAGGCATCCACCAGCTTCTTCACGAGGCCGAAGTAGCTGCTGGGAATAGCTTCGGCTAGCCACAGCCGGATTATCATATCCTTCATGGCTAGTTCGGCCATCTTGTGCAGCTCAACCAGCTGTTTCAGCTGATCGCTGAAGGACACCGGATGTTCGGGCGCGCAATATTGCGTCCAGAACAGCTTCTCGGTGGAGATCCCTTCTTCGGCTCGGAAGAACTCCGCAGCGTCGGTCACACTACGTGGCAGATCAGCAAAGGCCCCTGGAGAACTCCGAATCCGGGTTAGTAAAAGATATTTCCTCTTCACACTCATGCTTTGCATATTGAATGCCTTACCCGCCACGACCATCCTGGCCTCCTGGGTCTCATGGAGGGTGTCCTGGGCTTCAATCTGGGCCGCTTCCGCACTCTTACAAGCCTTGACAAGTTCGGCCTCTTGAGCCGACGCATTGTGCTCCAAGGTCTCGCACTTCCCCACCGCATCCTGGAGCTCCTGTTGGACTTCGTTGACCCGGGCCTTGAGCCTCTTACGGGTGGCCTGCTCCTTAACAGCCTTCCCTTCGGCTTCGACCAGGGCCACTTTCAGGGCCTCGACCTCGGTCGTCGCCTCTGTTCACATCATGATATTTTGATCATTGTATATCATTTCCCACCTTTTTTCGAATTCAAAACGGGTTATTACTTACCTTGTTTTTCTCGGAGCTGCCTCTTCACCCGGCCCAGCTCCTCCTCGGCCTCCGCCAGTTTCTGCTTCAGTACACTTCGGTAGTACGCGAGGACGCGGCCAATAGTGATGCCTGCGCATACATTTCAGGCAGATTTCGTTAGTTTCTGACAATAGGAGATTGATCCTCTCTTCGGTTTTTCTTTTTGAACACCAGACAGTGTATCAAGGGCTACTGTCTATATTGGGACTTTCTCCTTTTTTGTGCCGCTTACCTCAAAACCTGTTAACAGCCTGCTGCAGGCTTTGGTTAGTCAACTCTTGGCGGATTGAACCCGCTCAATTACCATGCCCATGAGGACACGGTGTTCATCCACAATGGAAGCGCCTCGTAGTGCTTCCAGCAGATTATCCGGTGCCCCTAGTTGGACAGGGGTCACCGGGGGAACGGACATCCCCCTTCTTCTGAAGGAGGTCGCGTACCGGATTCCGGAGCAGTCTCGGTCTCTGGAATTGAGTCTGGCTGAGGGTCAAACTGAGTTTGGTCCGTCCCACCAGCCTCCATGGGAATTGATTCCCCTTGGTGTCTGGCGACAGGGTTTTTGCCTTCTGGCACCTCCGGAGCCTCTCCCCCGCCTGGAACCGTCCTTGGGACAGCACATCCACATCATCCTTGGCCTTGGGGGAGTGAGCGGCTGGCAGCGAATTGCTGGCCATCGCCTTGGAATCCAGCGAGCCTCCTGGCAAGGATCGCAGGGAGTTGTTGTGGGCCGGACTACAATAAAATATAACCAATCATCTCAAATACAACGAAGAGGAAAGACTTGGTTCATGAGTGGATATGGGTTTGAGCACTTACAATGCGGCCAGTGGCTTAGTATGGGGATGTCTCTCCGGACTACTGTCGGCGTCCCACGCGGTGTTACCCGCAAGGGAGCTCTTCCCTTTCTTGGATGTCTCCGCCTCCAGATTCGCCGAGGCCGCCCTTTTCTTCCTCCCCTCATCTAGGGGAGGATTGTTCTTCCCCTCCTCTTCCTCGTCGCTGTCTTCGGTGGTGGAGGAGCGGGTCTTATCTTCGGACGTCGCGTCCGAAGCACCCCGGCGGCGGGGTCCACTCCGGACCCCCTTGGCCTTTCTTGTGGCCTTCTTTTCTGGTGCCTTATAACGCGTTGGCTCCATCATCTTTGCTAAATGTGGGATGACTAGTTCTTCAGGCACGGGAGCCGGACACCGGATCTGCTTCGCCTTCTTCAACCAGTACTAAAAAAGCAATGATAATAAAAGCTTAGATGTCACCCTTGAAACAAGCAAGTAAGGGATGTGTTGAAAATAACATACCTTGTTGGGGAGGTGATTTATGTTGTGATGAGGGTCCGAATCTGTGGCCGGCGGTATCTCGTTTCCCTTGAAGAGCAACTTCCAGGCATCTTCATGATCTGTTTCAAAGAGCCTTTCCAAGGTGTGGTGCTTTTTCGGGTTGAAATCCCATAGTAGGCGGCTTCGGCTCTGACAGGGGAGGATCCGGCGCACCAGCATCACTTGGATTACGTCAACAAGCTTGATGTCCTTATCGATCATGCTTTGAATGCGTGTTTGTAGCGCGGTCAGCTCATTTGACGAACACCAATTCGGGCTCTTCTTGACCCAGGAGGTGATTCGCACGGGAGCGCCGGAGTTGAATGCGGCAGCCGCGGCCCAGGTGGCACCGTGGGGTTCAATGATATAGAACCATTGTTTCTGCCATTCCTTGATAGACTCCACGAATGTGCCTTTTGGCCAAGGAACATTGGCAAGCTTTCTCACCATGGAGCCCCCGCACTCTGCGTGCTGTCCATCCACCACCTTGGGCTTCACGTTAAAGGTTTTAAGCCATAGCCCGAAGTGGGGTTGGATGTGGAGGAAGGCCTCGCACATGACGATAAATGCCGAGATATTGAGGAAGGAGTTCGAGGATAGATCGTGGAAGTCTATCCCATAATAGAACATTATCCCGTGGACGAAGGGGTGGAGTGGAAACCCTAGCCCGCGGAGGAAATGGGGGAGAAACACTACCCTCTCGGTGGGCTTTGGTGTGGGAATGATTTGTCCCTGGGCTGGAAGACGACGGGCGATTTCCTTCGCCAGGTTTCCGGCCGCTCGAAGCTCAGCGATGTCCTCCTCCCTGACGGAGCAAGCCATCCACTTGCCTTGACCTCCGGATCTGGACATGGTTGAGCGCTTTCTTGAGTGGGAAACGGATGAGGACTTGGGCGCTGGAGCTCAAGAGTGGAAAGGCAGGAAGAAGGCGTGGGAGAAGAAGGGGGAATCTTATCTCCTTATAAGGGCAGTGAATATTGAACGCCACCCCACTCGCCTCAAAATTCGCCTGCTCCCAAGGGTTGTGTAAATGGCACGGTTGGGTTACCCACGCCTATATTGATGCGAATCCCGTAATAAGGGAACACGATCTCTACTTTGACAAGACGTGTCAATGGTAACCGTGTCTCGAAACGTGGAGCGGCAGGCAAAAAATGGTTCGGAATTATGACCGGATGGACGTGATGTCATGTTGTGAAAGTTGTCAGCAGATTGGACATGTGTATTATTACATTCTCTCTACGGTTGTGTGTGGTGTGTGTTACAGGTCCAGACACGATCAATTCGTCCGAAGACTATTTTGGAGTTCAGAAGGAGGAACCCGCCTTGCAATGCCGAAGACAGCACTACGCGACGGATACCTTGTCATTGAAGCCAGGTTCAGGGGCTACTGAAGGAGTCCTGGATTAAGGGGTCCTCGGGCGTCCGGCCTATTGGCTATGGGCCAGACTGATGGGTTGTGAAGATACTGAAGGAAATATGTCCTAGAGGCTATAATAAAGTTATTATTTATTTCCTCGTATCATGATAAATGTTTACTATTCATTCTAGAACTGTATTAACCGGAAACTTAGTACATGTGTGAATACATAGACAAACAGAGTGTCACTAGTATGCCTCTACTTGACTAGCTCATTAATCAAAGATGGTTAAGTTTCCTAACCATAGACATGAGTTGTCATTTGATTAATGGGATCACATCATTAGGAGAATGATATGATTGACTTGACCCATTCAACTAGCTTAGCACTTGATCATTTTAGTTTACTGCTATTGCTTTCTTCATGACTTATACATGTTCCTATGACTATGAGATTATGTAACTCCCGATTACCAGAGGAACACTTTGTGTGTTACCAAATGTCACAATGTAACTGGGTGATTATAAAGGTGCTCTACAGGTGTCTCCAATGGTACTTGTTGAGTTGGCATAGATCAAGATTAGGATTTGTCACTCCGATTATCGGAGAGGTACCTCTGGGCTCACTCGGTAATGCACATCACTATAAGCCTTGCAAGCATTATAACTAATGAGTTAGTTGCGGGATGATGCATTAGAGAACGAGTAAAGAGACTTGCCTGTAACGAGATTGAATTAGGTATTGAGATACCGACAATCGAATCTCAGGCAAGTAACATACCGATGACAAAGGGAACAACGTATGTTGTTATGCGGTTTGACCGATAAAGATCTTCGTAGAATATGTGGGAGCCAATATGAACATCCAGGTTCCGCTATTGGTTATTGACCGCAGACGTGTCCCGGTCATGTCTACATAGTTCTTGAACCTGTAGGGTCCGCACGCTTAAATTTCGGTGACGATCGGTATTATGAGTTTTTGTGTTTTGATGTACCGAAGGTAGTTCGGAGTCCCGGATATGATCAGGATATGACGAGGAGTCTCGAAATGGTTGAGACGTAAAGAATTAAAGATCGATATATTGGACGACTATATTCGGACACTG
>NC_041380.1:67165472-67186137 GCF_002162155.2 Triticum dicoccoides | reverse complement strand
TTATGGGCCTTAGTGGAGAGAGAGAGGGCTGGCCTAGGGCAGGCCGCGCGCCCCTCCCCCTCTGGTCCAAATTGGACTAGGAGAGGAGGGGCGGCGCACACCTTTCCTTCTCCCTCTCCCCCTTACTTTCCCCCTCCTAGTAGGAGTAGGAAAGAGGGGAGTCCTACTCCTACTAGGAGGAGGACTCCTCCTCCTGGCGCGCCATAGAGGGCCGGCCGGCCTCCCCCCTTGCTCCTTTATATACGGGGGCAGGGGGCACCTCTAGACACACAAGTTGATCATTGATCCCTTAGCCGTGTGCAGTGCCCCCTCCACCATAATCCACATCGATCATATCGTAGCGGTGCTTAGGCGAAGCCCTGCGTCGGTAGCAACATCATCACCGTCAACACGCCGTCGTGCTGACGGAACTCTCCCGTGAAGCTCTGCTGGGTCGAAGTTCGTGGGACATCATCGAGATGATCGTGTGCTGAACTCGGAGGTGTCGTGCGTTCGGTACTTGGATCGGTCGGATCGTGAAGACGCCCGACTACATCAACCGCGTTCTCATAACGCTTCCGCTTACGGTCTACGAGGGTACGTGGATGATACTGTTCCCTCTCGTTTCTATGCATAACCATGATCTTGCTTGCGCGTAGGAATTTTTTTGAAAGTACTATGTTCCCCAACAGTGGCATCCGAGCCTGGTTTATGCGTAGATGTTGTATGCACGAGTAGAACACAAGTGAGTTGTGGGCGATACAAGTCATACTGCTTACCAGCATATCATACTTTGGTTCGGCGGTATTGTTGGATGAAGCGACCCGTACCGACATTACGCGTACGCTTATGCGAGACTGGTTCTACCGACGTGCTTTCCACACAGGTGGCTGGCGGGTGTCAGTTTCTCCAAGTTTAGTTGAATCGAGTGTGGCTACGCCCGGTCCTTGAGAAGGTTAAAACAGCACTAACTTGACAAACTATCGTTGTGGTTTTGATGCATAGGTAAGAACGGTTCTTGCTCAGCCCATAGCAGCCACGTAAAACTTGCAACAACAAAGTAGAGGACGTCTAACTTGTTTTTGCAGGGCATGTTGTGATGTGATATGGTCAAGACATGATACTATATTTTGTTGTATGAGATGATCATGTTTTGTAACCGAGTTATCGGAAACTGGCAGGAGCCATATGGTTGTTGCTTTATTATATGCAATGCAATCGCCCTGTAATGGCTTCACTTTATCACTAAGCGGTAGCTATAGTCGTAGAAGCAATATTTGGCGAGACGACAACGATGCTACGATGGAGATCAAGGTGTCGCGCCGGTGACGATGGTGATCATGACGGTTCTTTAGAGATGGAGATCACAAGCACAAGATGATGATGGCCATATCATATCACTTATATTGATTGCATGTGATGTTTATCTTTTATGCATCTTATTTTTCTTAGATCGACCGTAGCATTATAAGATGATCTCTCACTAAATTTCAAGGTACAAGTGTTCTCCCTGAGTATGCATTGTTGTGATAGTTCGTCGGGCCAAGACACCACGTGATGATCGGGTGTGATAAGCTCTACGTTCACATACAATGGGTGCAAGCCAGTTTTGCACATGTAGAATACTCGGGTTAAATTTGACGAGCCTAGCATATGCAGATATGGCCTCGGAACACTGGAGACCGAAAGGTCGAGTGTGAATCATATAGAAGATATGATCAACATATTGATGTTCACCATTGAAAACTACTCCATCTAACGTGATGATCGGACATGGTTTAGTTGATATGGATCACGATCACTTAGATGATTAGAGGGATGTCTATCTAACTGGGAGTTCTTTAATAATTTGATTAACTGAACCTTAATTTATCATGAACTTAGTACCTAATAGTATTTTGCATGTCTATATTGTTGTAGATAGATGGCCCGTGCTATTGTTTCGTTAAATTTTAGTGCGTTCCTTGAGAAAGCAAAGTTGAAAGATGATGGTAGCAATTACACGGACTGGGTCCGTAACTTGAGGATTATCCTCATTGTTGCACAGAAGAATTACGTCCTGGAAGCACCGCTAAGTGCCAAACCTGCTGCAGGAGCAACACCAGATGTTATGAACGTCTGGCAGAGCAAAGCTGATGACTACTCGATAGTTCAGTGTGCCATGCTTTACGGCTTAGAACCGGGACTTCAACGACGTTTTGAACGTCATGGAGCATATGCGATGTTCTAGGAGTTGAAGTTAATATTTCAAGCAAATGCCCGGATTGAGAGATATGAAGTCTCCAATAAGTTATACAGCTGCAAGATGGAGGAGAATAGTTCTGTCAGTGAACATATACTCAGAATGTCTGGGTACCATAACCACTTGACTCAACTGGGAGTTAATCTTCATGTTGATAGTGTCATTGACAGAGTTCTTCAATCACTGCCACCAAGCTACAAGAGCTTCGTGATGAACTATAACATGCAAGGGATGAATAAAACTATTCCCGAGCTCTTCGCAATGCTAAAGTCTGCGGAGGTAGAAATCAAGAAGGAGCATCAAGTGTTGATGGTTAACAAGACCACTAGTTTCAAGAAAAAGGGTAAAGGGAAGAAGAAAGGGAACTTCAAGAAGAACGGCAAACAAGTTGCTGCTCAAGAGAAGAAACCCAAGTCTGGACCTAAGCCTGAGACTGAGTGCTTCTACTGCAAACAGACTGGTCACTGGAAGCGGAACTACCCCAAGTATTTGGCGGATAAGAAGGATGGCAACGTGAACAAAGGTATATGTGATATACATGTTATTGATGTGTACCTTACTAATTCTCGCAGTAGTGCCTGGGTATTTGATACTGATTCTGTTGCTAATATTTGCAACTCAAAACGGGGACTACGGATTAAGCAAAGATTGGCAAAGGACGAGGTGACGATTCACGTGGGAAATGGTTCCAAAGTCGATGTGATCGCAGTCGGCACGCTACCTCTACATCTACCTTCGGGATTAGTATTAGACCTGAATAATTGTTATTTGGTGCCAGCATTAAGAATGAATATTATATCTGGATCTTGTTTGATGTGAGACGGTTATTCATTTAAATCAGAGAATAATGGTTGTTCTATTTATATGAATAATATCTTTTATGGTCATGCACTCCTAAAGAGTGGTCTATTCTTTTTGAATCTCGATAGTGGAGATACACATATTCATAGTATTGAAGCTAAAAGATGCAGAGTTGATAATGATAGTGCAACTTATTTGTGGCACTGCCGTTTAGGTCATATTGGTATAAAGCGCATGAAGAAACTCCATTCTAATGGACTTTTGGAATCACTTGATTGTGAATCACTTGGTACTTGCGAACCGTGCCTCATGGGCAAGATGACTAAAACTCCGTTCTCCGGAACTATGGAGCGAGCAACAGATTTGTTGGAAATCATACATACTGATGTATGTGGTCCGATGAATATTGAGGCTTGCGGCGTGTATCATTATTTTCTCACCTTCACAGAAGATTTGAGCAGATATGGGTATATCTACTTGATGAAACATAAGTCTGAAACATTTGAAAAGTTCAAAGAATTTCATAGTGAAGTGGAAAATCATCATAACAAGAAAATAAAGTTTCTATGATCTGATCGTGGAGGAGAATATTTGAGTTACGAGTTTGGTCTTTATTTGAAACAATGCAGAATAGTTGCACAACTCACGCCACCCGGAACACCACAGCGTAATGGTGTGTCCGAACATCGTAATCGTACTTTACTAGATATGGTGCGATCTATGATGTCTCTTACTGATTTACCGCTATCATTTTGGGGTTATGCTTTAGAGACGGCTGCATTCACGTTAAATAGGGCACCATCTAAATCCGTTGAGACGACTCCTTATGAACTGTGGTTTGGCAAGAAACCAAAGTTGTCATTTCTTAAAGTTTGGGGCTGCGATGCTTATGTGAAAAAGTTTCAACCTGATAAGCTTGAACCAAAATCGGAGAAATGTGTCTTCATAGGATACCCAAAAGAGACAGTTGGGTACACCTTCTATCACAGATCCGAAGGCAAGACTTTTGTTGCTAAGAATGGATCCTTTCTAGAGCAGGAGTTTCTCTCGAAAGAAGTGAGTGGGAGGAAAGTAGAACTTGATGAGGTAACTGTACCTGCTCCCTTATTGGAAAGTAGTTCATCACAGAAACCGGTTTTTGTGACACCTACACCAATTAGTGAGGAAGCTAATGATGATGATCATGAAACTTCAGATCAAGTTACTACCGAACCTCGTAGGTCAACCAGAGTAAGATCCGCACCAGAGTGGTACGGTAATCCTGTTCTAGAGGTCATGTTACTAGACCATGATGAACCTACGAACTATGAGGAAGCGATGATGAGCCCAGATTCCGCAAAATGGCTTGAGGCCATGAAATCTAATATGGGACCCATGTATGAGAACAAAGTGTGGACTTTGGTTGACTTGCCCGATGATCGGCAAGCCATCGAGAATAAATGGATCTTCAAGAAGACAGACGCTGATGGTAATGTTACTGTCTACAAAGCTCGACTTGTTGCGAAAGGTTTTCGACAAGTTCAAGGAGTTGACTATGATGAGACCTTCTCACCCGTAGCGATGCTTGAGGGAGTCCTGGATTAGGGGGTCCTCGGACAGCCGGACTATATCCTTTGGCCGGACTGTTGGGCTATGAAGATACAAGACTTCATCTCGTGTCTGGGTGGGACTCTCCTTTTCGTGGAAGGCAGGCTTGGCAATTCGGATATGTAGATCTCCTCCCTTGTAACCGACTCTGTGTAACCCTAGCCCCCTCCGGTGTCTATATAAACCGGAGGGTTTAGTCCGTAGGACAAGAATAATCATAATCATAGGCTAGCTTCTAGGGTTTAGCCTCTACGATCTCGTGGTAGATCAACTCTTGTAATACTCATATCATCAAGATCAATCAAGCAGGAAGTAGGGTGTTACCTCCATCGAGAGGGCCCGAACCTGGGTAAACATTGTGTCCCCCGCCTCTTGTTACCATCCGCCTTAGACACACAGTTCGGGACCCCCTACCCGAGATCTACCGGTTTTGACATCGGCATTGGTGCTTTCATTGAGAGTTCCACTGTGTCGTCACCATAAGGCTTGATGGCTCCTTCGATCATCGACAACGATGCAATCCAGGGTGAGGTTTTTCTCCCCGAACAGATCTTCGTATTCGGTGGCTTCGTACTGCGGGCCAACTCGCTTGGCCATCTGGAGCAGATCGAGAGCTACGCCCCTGGCCATCAGGTCGGGTTTGGAAGCTTGAACTATACTGCCGACATCCGCAGAGACTTGATCTTCGACGGATTTGAGCCCATGTCAGGTGCGCTGCACAGTCGCGACGAGCATGACTTAGCTCTGCCGCCAGACGGTGTTCGGGAGATCACACCTGTGGCTACTCCGGCCTTCAATCCGGAGCAGATCGTGCCATCCGAGGATGGGTGGATGGACCCCACCATAGAGGCCGCACACTCAGCGGCGATAGAGCCGAATACTGACTTCACCTCCTACGAGACCTGTGTTGCCGGATCCTTGGATTCGTCCCCGGCCACAGGCTCCCAACCGCCCGCGTCCGTGCCTATCGAATCTGATTGGGCAACGATCATGGAGTTTACCTCCACGAATATCTTTTAGCACTCGCCCTTGGGCGACTTGCTAAATTCATTGAGGTCTCTCTCCTTGTCAGGAGACCCTTGGCCGAACTATGTCCGGCTTGAGTGGGAAGCGGACGACGAAGAAATTCATTCCCCACCCACCACCCACTTAATAGCCACTGTTGACGACTTAACCGACATGCTTGATTTCGGCTCTGAAGACATCGACGATATGGACGACGATGCAGGAGAAGAACAGGAACCACCGCTCATAGGGCGCTGGACAGCCACCTCATCATATGATATATGCATGGTGGACACCCCCAAAGAAAGCGATGGCAATAAGGCAATGGAGGATAATCCCCTCGAGAAGCAATCTAAGCACCGCATCATCGGCGCCGCTCTAAGACCCGCCATAGCAAAAG
Source organism: Triticum dicoccoides (assembly GCF_002162155.2). Lineage (NCBI taxonomy): Eukaryota > Viridiplantae > Streptophyta > Magnoliopsida > Poales > Poaceae > Triticum > Triticum dicoccoides. The sequence continues at coordinate 67,180,123 of NC_041380.1, read as the reverse complement.
CAGCGATACCGGCACAAGAGACAATAACGCTGCGGATAGTGACGAAGACGAAGACAATCCCCTCCAGCCAGGCTTCAAGCGGGAGGATGGGAAAGCTAGCCCTAAGGAACAGGCGACAGACGGAGAATCAGAGGATGACAATTACATGCCCCTCTCCGATGACGAGGTCAGCCTCGGCGATGAAGAATTTATCGTGCCTCAGGATCCCATCGAGCAGGAGCGCTTCAAGCGTCGGCTTATATCCACAACAAAAATCCTGAAGAAAAAGCAACAGCAGCTTCAAGCTGATCAAGATCTACTAGCGGATAGATGGACCGAGATGCTGGCAGCCGAGGAATACGAACTCGAGCACCCAACCAAAAGTTACCCAAACCGCAGGTTGCTACCCCAACTCGAGGAGGAAGCATTAAAGCCTACACTACCAGCGTATGATGCGGCTGACCGGCCACCTCGTGGCCGAGACAAAGCGGCATATCAGCCTGAAGTCCAGCCCGCACCCTGTTGCCAGTCAAACAAAAACACCAAGGCCCGGGGCAACACGCAGGACCTGCGAGACGTATTGGAAAACAAAGCAGGACATACAAGATCGATCTACGGATCACGGGGGTGCGCCCCAACGCGTGACGACGACCGTCACGCCGGATATACTAAAAGAAAATCCGGCCCGGGCCGAATACAGCAGACAAGACTCGTATGAACTGCATCGTGACATAGCCCGGCATAGAGGCGCCGCACACCCCCTATGCTTCACCGATGAAGTAATGGATCACGAATTCCCAGAAGGGTTTAAACCCGTGAACATCGAATCATATGATGGTACAACAGACCCCGCAGTATGGATTGAAGATTTCCTCCTCCACATCCACATGGCCCACGGTGACGATCTACATGCCATCAAGTACCTCCCACTAAAACTCAAAGGGTCGGCTCGGCATTGGCTGAATAGCCTGCCGGCAAACTCCATTGGCAGTTGGGAGAACTTGGAAGACGCATTCCTTGATAACTTACAGGGCACTTATGTGCGACCACCGGATGCTGATGACTTGACTCACATAACCCAACAGCCAGGGGAATCAGCCAGGAAATTCCGGACTCGGTTCCTAACTAAAAAGAACCAAATTGTCGACTGTCCGAATGCCGAGGCCTTAGCGGCATTTAAGCATAACATCCGTGACGAGTGGCTCGCCCGACACCTCGGCCATGAAAAGCCGAAGTCCATGGTAGCCCTCACGACACTCATGACCTGCTTTTGTGCGGGCAAGGATAGCTGGCTGGCTCGCAGCAACAACACATCAAGAAATCCTGACAATTCAGATGCCAAAGATAGCAACGGCAAGCCATGTCGCAACAGACACAAGCGCCGCAACAACGGCGACAACACCGAAGACACGACAGTTAATGCCGGATTCAGTGGCTCTAAATCCGATCAGCAGAAAAAGGCGTTCAAGAGAAGCAATCCGGGCCCGTCCAGCTTGGACCGCATACTCAATCATTCGTGTAAAATTCACGGAACCCCCGATAAACCAGCCAACCACACCAACAGAGAATGTTGGGTGTTCAAACAGGCTGGCAAGTTGAATGCCGAAAACAAGGAAAAGGGGCTGCATAGCGATGACGAGGAGGAGCGCCGGCCGCCGAACACAGGAGGACAGAAGAAATCCCCCCCCCCCCAAGTGAAAACGGTAAACATGATATATGCAACCCATATTCCCAAGCGGGAACGGAAGCGTGCACTGAGGGACGTCTATGCGATGGAGCCAGTCGCCCCAAAGTTCAACCCATGGTCTTCTTGTCCGATCACCTTCGATCGCAGGGACCACCCCACCAGTATCCGTCATGGCGGTTCTGCTGGATTGGTCCTTGACTCCATCATTGACGGATTTCACCTCACTCGAGTCCTTATGGACGGTGGCAGCAGCCTGAACCTGCTCTATGAGGATACAGTGCGTAAAATGGGTATAGACCCCTCGAGGATCAAACCCACCAAAACCACCTTTAAAGGTGCCATCCCAGGTGTAGAGGCCTGTTGCACGGGCTCAATCACACTGGAAGTGGTCTTCGGATCTCCGGACAACTTCCGAAGCGAGGAGTTAATCTTTGATATCGTCCCCTTCCGCAGTGGCTATCACGCACTGCTCAGACGAACCGCATTTGCCATATTCAACGTGGTACTGCATTATGCATACCTCAAGCTCAAAATGCCAGGACCTCATGGGGTTATAACAGTTAATGTAAACATAGAACGCTTGCTCCGCACAGAGGAGGACACTGCGGCCCTCGCAGCAGAAGCGCAAAGCAGCCTCATGAGGCAAACCGCCAATTCGGTGAAAAAGACCCCGGACACCTTTAAGCGAGTCCGGAGTACCCTACAAGAGGATCGTCAGGCATGTTTAGAGCTCTCCTAGCAATTCGGCCTCCATTACGATCGACATACCTGTTTTGCATACCCACACACAGATTGACCTTGGATAGGACATGTCAAATAATCCTATTTTTTACTTATTACACTACATGCATGCATACACTTTGACGTATCATTTAAATAGCAATGTACACCATCAGCTCATTATTGCATGCCTTTATCTTTTTTTCCCTGTCTGCTTATTTACGACAAATCGCACTCGTACATTCTGATACGACCAGTACGCCAGGGGCTTCAGTGTACCCCATAACATGGCATGAAAAGTCTGAACACTTTCGACAGTGCGGCACCCCGAACTTATAGCATTATGTGCATCAGCTCTGAATCATGTCTTGGGTCAATAGTTGGGTTTGCCCGGCTCCCATGTTTTGGTACCTTACGTTCCGCTATATCAGCTAAGGTAGCATGGGAGAACTACTCCAATTGTGTCCCGGTTCTTCCGGACGAGCACCTCAGTAGAGAAAGCCAAAAACTGACTGCCATGATGCGGCGAGAGTTGGTCGCTGTTCGAGAGGTCTCAAATCCTTGAAGATTTTTTCCGCTTCGGGCGAGGAGTCGGCCTTGTCCGATTTAGGCGTACATAGCGCCCCAAGTTCGGCCTTCCGAATACTAGGGGCTTCCCCAAAATTTAAAATTGTAGACTTATATGGCTAAGTGAGAGTGATAAAGCTTTACAGTCTGATTGCCTAGTTAGTTGTGCTGAACACCTCCTTTAAAGGACCCAAAACTGGGATAAAGAGTGATCAGGTTTATCCCGAACACCTCAGTACTAGTTACATGGGGCAGAAGCCGACGACTGGTCAACTCTCAAATTTTATAAACGGCTGCACAGAAGGTAATATTTTAAATTAACAAGCGTTACATAGCGCACATGAACTCGTTTCACATTACAGGATCACATGAGTACATTCATTTAAATATTACATCCTTAGCACATTGCTCTTCCACAAGGTGAGCACCCTTCAGGACACTGTCATAATACTTTTCGGGGTGGGGATGCTCCTTGCCCTCCAGCGGCCCCTCCTTCACTAGCATTTCGGCGTCCATCTTCGCCCAATGCACTTTCGCCCGGGCAAAAGCCATGCGCGCACCATCAATGCAGACGGACCACTTTATGACTTCAAACCGGGGGCAGGCGTTCACAAGCTGCCTTACCAGGCCGAAATAGCTGCCAAGCAGGGGCTCGCCAGGCCACATCCGGACTATGAGGCCCTTCATGGCCAGTTAGGACGCCTTGTGAAGCTCGACCAGTTGCTTCAACTGGTCGCTCAAGGGCATCGGATGTTCGGTCCCAGTATACTGAGACCAGAACAACTTCTTCATCGAGCTCCCTTCCTCCGCCTGGTAGAACTCTGCGGCATCCGACACACTCCTGGGTAGATCTGTGAATGCTCCTCGAGAGCTCTGAATTTGGGTAAGTAAAAGGAAAGTTTCCTTCACATGCTTGCTTTGCATAATGAATGCCTTACCCGCCGCTATCTTCCTGACCGCCTCAATTTCCTGGAGGGCCTTTTAGGCTTCGGCCTTGGCATTTTGTGCATTCTCGAGGGCCTTCGCAAGCTCGGACCCTTGCGTCTTAGAGTCACGCTCCAAGGACTCGTACTTCTTGAAAAACTCCTGGAGCTCTTGCTGAACCTCGCCGACTCGGGCCTCTTTCTTTTCACGCTCGGTGCGCTCCTTGGCCGCTTTGCCTTCGGCCTCGGACAGCGCCTTCTTTAGGGCCGCCACTTCGGTCGTGGCCCCTAGCAAAATTCATGACGATCCTGTGACCTAACAACCAGTTTCCTTTTTCTTTATCAATAAACAGACAAGGTATTGCTTACCTTTGTTCTCTTCGAGCTGCCTCTTGGTAAGGCCGAGCTCTTCCTCGGACCACTCAAGGTCTCGCTTCAGTGCGGAGACCTTCACCGTGTGAGCGGTAGCGGCCAGCAGTGAAGCCTGCTTATTCACATAGACATATTCTGATTAGTGTAACACCCCAAAAATTTAACCAGGTTTTAGTTATTAAAATTTTGCCAAGAGTTTAAAATTTTTGCATGCAAGTATATCTCTGTTGATTTCAAAACTTTTCTTTTAATATTAAGAATTTTTCCCAAGTGGATCCTTCCAAAATATATTGGACTTATTTTCCCTCTCATTTAAAAAAAACATCTCTCAATCAGGAGATTTATTTATAAAATTATTTCACCCTGAGCTTTATTCATTAAATGGCTTGTTTTAAAATTTGGAGCTCTTTTTGAACTACAACCATTTGATATATTTAACTAAAAATTTCACCAAAATTTGGAGATATCATGTGATGTCTCTAAATCACTCTTGTGCAATAATATATTTAATTCATTGCATATTTTGAGCTCTACACCCAATTTTCTTCTCTGGTCCAGAGAGCAATTTTACACTACAACCTATTTAAATATTTCTTTAAAACTTCTACCAAAATTAGGGGAGGTCAGTAGGAGCATATTATTCCACTTTGTGCAAAAACCTAGTGATGTTCTTTGAAAATTTTGAGTGAATCAACCTCATTTTCATTCTGGTCTAGCCCTGTGATTTCTACTGCAACCCTATTTATTTTTGCTCCAATGATCTTGTGTTTTCTCCTACTGGTAGACAGCCCTACCAAACCCCTAAATCCAGGAGCATGCAACCCTTGGATTAATTTTGGTTCATGAAATAATGTCATTTATTTCCTGTCCAGAAATGTAGTTTTGCAAAATTTGCACTAACAAGTTTCTTCTTTTGGCAAACTAACCTCACCACCCTCTTGTACATCTAAAGAGACCCCAACCTGGAAGTTTTGGCTACCCCAAGAGATGCGTAGGTGCATGTGGCATTCTATCGAGCACCCTGTAGGCATGACCAGTTTTGACATGAGTTTTGGCATTGCACTGTGAGCTTGCACCTCTGATCAAACTAGCATGTCCACTAGACTCCCAGTTGCTCCTAACCTCGATCTGGTAAACCCCAACCTCACCTATGACCTGTAGCATGCCGCGGCATTGTGTGGAGCATCTCCCGTGCGTGCACAAGACGCGCCTAGAGCGCGCGTATTGCACAATGCCGCGCCCGAGCCGACACGCTGCCCCCCTGGCTTTGGCCCACACGGCAGCACCTCGCCACGCACTCCCCGCCTCGCAGCATCGCGCCAAGCCACCCTGGCACGCTACAGCGTCGCCGCCAGGGCATTTTTGGCGGCACACCGGCGTCCGCAGCGCGCCTCTACCACGGTCGGCGCCGCCAAAGCCACCTCCGCTCGCCAGCTCGCCCTTGGAGCAGTGCCCACTCGTCCGCTAGCTCCTGCTGCCATCCCCAGCCACGCCATGTTGCCCTGCAAGCTACAGAGAGGCGGTTCGCCGGAGAGCTTATCCGGCCGCCGCGGAACCGACCTCGACGAGCTATAAAAGGAGGCCCCCGAGCTTCCCCGAGCACACAGGCAACCTTAGAATGCTCCCCTAGTTCTCCTATGGCAGCCAATCGACCCGGGGAGGTCTTCCTCCCCACCTCCGGCAACTGCGACCGCCACCACTGCCCTGGCCAATTCGGCACCACCAGAGCCTCCCCCTCTCCGTTCTCTCCACCAAGAGCTTCCTCATCCTCCCGTGAACCTTTCCCTCTACTCGATTTCGATCGGGGCTCACTGCGGGAGAATTTTCACTCCGCCCCCGAAGCCTCCTCCGCCGCGAAGCTCGCCGCCGGTGGCTCCCTCCGTCCCCACCGGCCTGGCAACCACCGGGAGGACCGCACTGGAGTGGCGCATCCATCCCCGCCCTCGGGGCCCCGCGAAGAGCTGCCAGTCACCGGCGATGATCGCCTGAGCTCCGCCTCCGCTCGGGACAGGGGAAGGAGGGGGAAAGAGAGACTAGTCAAACCTGACTAGTGGGACTCTCTGGACCCACTGTCAGCGACCCCGTGCCTGTCCACGTGGGATTAAGTGAAGGCGTAATCCCCCCAGTACGTTTCCCCCGCTCCGAAAGCGTATTCCCCTCCGAAACGTTTTCTTTTCTGTTTTATTTAAATAACAGATTTTGACCAGAACTTTGACTGGCTATAACTTTTTAAATACAACTCCAAATGAAATGATCCTTTTTCCTACCTCTCTCAAATTTCACCTAGTTTATTTTAAGATTTATTTGAAAAAATTTCAGAACAACTTTTGGTGCTGTTTTTATTTTGTGTGTTAATTCTTTTATATTGCTAAAATAGGATTTTTGAAGAGAGGAGAAATGTTTCAAGTTTTGGAGTGCACCCTGCCTTTCCACACATTGAAGGCAAGCATTCTGAATCCCGGCATAATATTTTTGGTGTGATCGTTAACACCACCGCATTTTGAAGGACTTGTTATTTCATGTGTATGATCATATGCATGAGTGCATATTAGTGATTTCCATGCTGTTGGAAATAAACACACTTGTGATGATAATCACCCTCATGTGCCTTGCATGCCTACCGGCAGGAACCCGAGAAAACCTCTGCCTTGGGTAGGCATGAGTTTGTCACCGGTCTCCGTCGGGACGGTTATGTCTGGTATGGCATGGTAAGGTGATATGAGCGGTGACTCTGTTGGACGAAATATATTCGTTATACTAACCATGCAGGGAATACTTAAACCTCCTGAGTCGACCGTAGATCGAGTCTTGTTCCAGTAACCCCCATACTTGTTTTGTACTACCACTCGTCTCTACAGCAAGTAGAGTACGGTTCAGTAGGTTGTCAACCTCTTTCTAGCACACACACCGTACAGAGAGGCCATGGTGGAAGATACCGGTTGAAGCTGGTAGGCAGGCCACCTGGTCCGGGGGCATGGGTGTTTCCGGTTGGGACCGAGAGGGGCCACCCCTTAGAGCGCGCGATATAAATTTGATCCCATGCTACGCGAGGTTGTAGCCTCCCCACTTAAAGTTTGCTTGACAGGTGTCGTGGGTGATTCCAGACACGTGTGAGTTAAGTTGGTGTGTGCAAGTTAGGTGTGTTTTCAACAAAAAGACCGTAGACGGAATTAGTCCCGATGGACTAAAGAAATCCGTTACTCGTGGGTAAAGAGTACACCCTCTGCAGAGAATAAACCTATTCGAATAGCTGTGTCCATGGTTAAGGATTACAGTCTGGGATGGGTCAGGTGTCGGTCTTAGTGTCGGTCTTCGGAGGTGAAACTGTTAACCAGAACTGGAACTACTACCTGTGACTTGTGATAATTATGATTATTATTATTGTTGGCTAACCCGTGATATTATTGTTATTATCGAGTATCTCTGGGATGGTTCTACCTCCGGGATATTCACTATGATTGTTTATTTTAAAGCCCTTTATGTGGTGTCGCTCAGACGCCCGACTGTGGCATTTCTTTTAAAGCCCTTTATGTGGTGTCGCTCAGACGCCCGACTGTGCCATTTCTTTTAAAGCCCTTTATGTGGTGTCGCTCAGACGCCCGACTGTGGCATTTCTTTTAAAGCCCTTTATGTGGTGTCGCTCAGACGCCCGACTGTGGCATTTCTTTTAAAGCCCTTTATGTGGTGTCGCTCAGACGCCCGACTGTGGCATTTCTTTTAAAGCCCTTTATGTGGTGTCGCTCAGACGCCCGACTGTGGCATTTCTTTTAAAGCCCTTTATGTGGTGTCGCTAAGACGCCCGACGGTGGCATTGCTTGTTATTTATTTCATAAATTTTAATACTACTATGTTATTGCATTTTTATAAATAACCGCCTGCACGCATCAGAATTTTATTTACTATTTTTGACTGACGTCATGAGCATAAAATATTTTCAGCACATCATTGTTATATTATACCTGTGTTCATAATGTTTGCGAGTACATTCAAAGTATTCACTGGCTTGTCCCTGGCTATTGTCTTGGCCAGATTTTCTTGCACGAAGAGGAGCGACGCGATGACAGCCCCGGAACCTAAGTAATGGAGATAGCAGCCTCGCGAAGATAGGAGTTAACCTGGTCAGCTGTTCCCGTGGGAAATGGAGTCCCATAGACACTGATGTTTCACAACCCGCTTCCGCCATCAACCACTAGAAACCATTTGTTGTACTCACAGGCCAGAATGGTCTTGTACTACATATGTTGTATTCTACTTGGAATTTCTGTATCAAGTTGGAGCCTCATCAGCTAACAGTGATCCTGGGGCTGATGAGCACGACGGTCTTTTCTGGAAATTTATTACCCGGAAAACCGGTCGTGACAGACTTGGTATCAGAGCCAGGCTGACCATTGGCTAATCCTATCTTAGCCAGGTCAATAAATTTAGGCAAACCAACCCACCAAACCATAACCAAACCCCAGCCAAGCTTCTCGTGCAAGATAGCCACACAGTGACCCAACACCTTTTTGGCAGTCGGTGCCCAACCTATCAACCTAACCTGTCACTCATGCGCCAGTGACCGGCCCCTAAATAGTCCTTTCTCGCAAGCGTGCGAAGGAAGACTCCGTCCCCTTTTTCCTATAAAAAGGGGCACACTAGTCCCAACACAGCACATCACAGCCTCTACACCAAACCGAGCCACAATGCCTGGCCCTGTCGTGCACAATGAAACCACAGCAACCAACCTTGGAGGTTTTGTGACCATACTCGCAAACCTCACCCGTCGTGCCTATGCGTTAGAAGAGCCACCAGAATTTGTTGTGTACCAAGGACCCATGAGCGGTGAAGACCGTCAATTTTGGGCCACTGTGCACATCTACGGTAGGGGACTGTCACCCGAGCGCCCCTACAGGTTCACCGGAAGGACAACTTCCTTCGAGCCACAAGCCATCCAGCTAGCCGCTCGAGAAGCTATAGTTCATCTCAGGCACTTGTCGCCCAGAGTAAACTGTCGCTCGTTCCACTACTACCCCAGACGTGAAGGGTATGGTAGACCACCCCAAGTTGCCAACGAAGATCACGAGACGGACCCCGCATTGTTGCACCTAGTGCGCTATGTAAGTGCACTAGAGGCACTGTTCGACCAGATCATTATTGATCTAATCGCAGCTCGTGGAGAGCTGGTTCGTCGAGCCCCGGCGAGAGAAGAGAACAAGCCCAACGCCGACAACCCAGTCGTGCTGTTTGGACACCCGATCGAGTCCCTGAGGCCTGCCCCAGCCATCGGCCAAGGTGCTGCGATAACCCCAGAGGTGCTTCGTCGCATATTGGGAGCACACTCCAACGGGGTTGTGGCCAACAATCCCCGCAATGGTCATCATCACTACACCGACCCTGCAGTTCCTCCGCCATCTCCGACTAATCCCGGCAGTGAGACACGTGGAGAAGCCTCGACATCCATCAGGCACGCCCGTTTAGACATTAACGAGGTAGACTAAGCCGTACGAGTAGTACCGAGTCTCAGTGTATCCTCACTTTGTAATCATGCGACCGTGTTTATTAACGCAGCCTGTCGTTGTGCCTCTGTTTTAATGATAGCCTTGCATTTTTTTTGGTCAGCGCATAGTTGCATATTTTTCCGGGCACAACTACCAAAACCAACCCGACGACAACCACAGTAACACGTCTCTTTATGAGATATGTGTATCTCTGACACTGACCTGACCTTTGGAGCTAAGCTGGCAAATTTATTACCTTTCACCACGGTAAAACGATCCGGCTCCATTGCTATATAAAGGCCACCTTGTGACCTTACCCAGCAACCCTCACTTTGTGCACCACACTCACAACTTTTTCCTATCACGCCGAGCCCCAGCATTCATCTGAGAACCCCAGATGCAACCCTAGGTAGCTTTGTCAAAATATTGTGGGATTTTACCCGCAGTACCATGGGTTCTACCCAGCCACCTCAGTACGAGCTGTTCAAATCAAGGATCACCCCATCCACCTCGGAATATTGGGCAGCAGTGCACATCCCTCCCGTAGACTCCAATCAAGATCCAACAGAAGTTTTCTTCGTGGGGAAATCTATGCCAACCCCACCCCTGGCCATAGAAGCTGCTGCGAAAGAAGCGATTGCTCGTCTTCGATCCGCAGTACCCTATGCCCGCGAACGAGGATATTATTACTTTCCGAGCCGTGCAGCACCCGGAGAAGTAACGTCTTTTCCCGGTGGGCGTATTGAGAGAGACCCAGTTCTGGCCAACCTTATCCAGTACATCATCGCTCAAGAGCATTTGAACCAACGAGTGATGGATTATCTCCAGAATCTCACTGATCTGAATCCTCAGATTGCCATCGGCAGACCACTGAGGCCCGACCCGGAGAGACGCATACATCGACTGGTCAATCCACTTCCTCCGATAGAAGAGGAGTGTATCCCTTTACCAGAGACATTTTATCAGGACCCCACCCATTTACCGTTTTCATTTTAGACGTCACTACTGTATTTGTTTTTGCAGCAATTATATTTGCGTGTATCTTATGCATGGTACCCCAAATTTGTGCGACGAGTCGAGTATTTAGTTTCTACTGGTATGAGTAATTTTTCTTCGTGATTAACTTGTGTAACCGCGAAAGATCCTAGTATGAGTTTTCTTTTTACTGAATTGCTGCATCATTTATCCCCTCACTACGTAGATTATTATTATTTTTATTCACGCAGCACCACGGCAGCAGTCTCACAACCGCTCGAACGCATATGGAACTTTTGTTTTTCACAACGGCTCTTAGAAAATCTCGAGGACGAGATTTTTCTTAAGGGGGGTAGTATTGTAACACCCCAAAAATTTAACCAGGTTTTAGTTATTAAAATTTTGCCAAGAGTTTAAAATTTTTGCATGCAAGTATATCTCTGTTGATTTCAAAACTTTTCTTTTAATATTAAGAATTTTTCCCAAGTGGATCCTTCCAAAATATATTGGAATTATTTTCCCTCTCATTTAAAAAAACATCTCTCAATCAGGAGATTCATTTATAAAATTATTTCACCCTGAGCTTTATTCATTAAATGACTTGTTTTAAAATTTGGAGCTCTTTTTGAACTACAACCATTTGATATATTTAACTAAAAATTTCACAAAAATTTGGAGATATCATGTGATGTCTCTAAATCACTCTTGTGCAATAATATATTTAATTCATTGCATATTTTGAGCTCTACACCCAATTTTCTTCTCTGGTCCAGAGAGCAATTTTACACTACAACCTATTTAAATATTTCTTTAAAACTTCTACCAAAATTAGGGGAGGTAAGTAGGAGCATATTATTCCACTTTGTGCAAAAACCTAGTGATGTTCGTTGAAAATTTTGAGTGAATCAACCTCATTTTCATTCTGGTCCAGCCCTGTGATTTCTACTGCAACCCTATTTACTTTTGCTCCAATGATCTTGTGTTTTCTCCTACTGGTAGATAGCCCTACCAAACCCCTAAATCCAGGAGCATGCAACCCTTGGATTAATTTTGGTTCATGAAATAATGTCATTTATTTCCTGTCCAGAAATGTAGTTTTGCAAAACTTGCACTAACAAGTTTCTTCTTTTGGCAAACTAACCTCACCACCCTCTTGTACATCTAAAGAGACCCCAACCTGGAAGTTTTGGCTACCCCAAGAGATGCCTAGGTGCATGTGGCATTCTATCGAGCACCCTGTAGGCATGACCAGTTTTGACATGAGTTTTGGCATTGCACTGTGAGCTTGCACCTCTGATCAAACTAGCATCTCCACTAGACTCCCAGTTGCTCCTAACCTCGATCTGGTAAACCCCAACCTCACCTGCGACCTGTAGCATGCCACGGCATTGTGTAGAGCATCTCCCGTGCGTGCACAGGACGCGCCCAGAGCGCGCGTATTGCACGATGCCGCGCCCGAGCCGACACGCTGGCCCCCCTGGCTTTGGCCCACACGGCAGCACCTCGCCACGCACTCCCCGCCTCGCAGCATCGCGCCAAGCCACCCTGGCACGCTACAGCGCCGCCGCCAGGGCATTTTTGGCGGCACACCGGCGTCCGCAGCGCGCCTCTGCCACGATCGGCGCCGCCAAAGCCACCTCCCCTCGCCAGCTCGCCCTTGGAGCAGTGCCCACTCGTCCGCTAGCTCCTGCCGCCATCCCCAGCCACGCCACGTTGCCCTGCAAGCTACAGAGAGGCGGTTCGCCGGAGAGCTTATCCGGCCGCCGCGGAACCGACCTCGACGAGCTATAAAAGGAGGCCCCCGAGCTTCCCCGAGCACACAGGCAACCTTAGAATTCTCCCCTAGTTCTCCTATGGCAGCAAATCGACCCGGGGAGGTCTTCCTCCCCACCTCCGGCAACTGCGGCCGCCACCACTGTCCTGGCCAATTCGGCACCACCAGGGCCTCCCCCTCTCCATTCTCTCCACCAAGAGCTTCCTCATCCTCCCGTGAACCTTTCCCTCTACTCGATTTCGATCGGGGCTCACTACGGGAGAATTTTCACTCCGCCCCCGAAGCCTCCTCCACCGCGAAGCTCGCCGCCGGCAGCTCCCTCCGTCCCCACCGGCCTGGCAACCACCGGGAGGACCGCACTGGAGTGGCGCATCCATCCCCGCCATCGGGGCCCCGCGAAGAGCTGCCAGTCGCCGGCGATGATCGCCTGAGCTCCGCCTCCGCTGGGACAGGGGAAGGAGGGGGAAAGAGAGACTAGTCAAACCTGACTAGTGGGACTCTCTGGACCCACTGTCAGCGACCCCGTGCCTGTCCACGTGGGATTAAGTGAAGGTGTAATCCCCCCAGTACGTTTCCCCCGCTCCGAAAGCGTATTCCCCTCCGAAACGTTTTCTTTTCTGTTTTATTTAAATAACAGATTTTGACCAGAACTTTGACTGGCTATAACTTTTTTAATACAACTCCAAATGAAATTATCCTTTTTCCTACCTCTCTCAAATTTCACCTAGTTTATTTTAAGATTTATTTGAAAAAATTTCAGAACAACTTTTGGTGCTGTTTATATTTTGTGTGTTAATTCTTTTATATTGCTAAAATAGGATTTTTGAAGAGAGGAGAAATGTTTCAAGTTTTGGAGTGCACCCTGCCTTTCCACACATTGAAGGCAAGCATTCTGAATCCCGGCATAATATTTTTGGTGTGATCGTTGATACATTTATAACACCACCGCATTTCGAAGGACTTGTTATTTCATGTAGTATGATCATATGCATGAGTGCATATTAGTGATTTCCATGCTGTTGGAAATAAACACACTTGTGATGATAATCACCCTCATGTGCCTTGCATGCCTACCGGCAGGAACCCGAGAAAACCTCTGCCTTGGGTAGGCATGAGTTTGTCGCCGGTCTTCGTCGGGACGGTTATGTTTGGTATGGCATGGTAAGGTGATATGAGCGGTGACTCTGTTGGACGAAATATATTCGTTATACTAACCATGCAGGGAATACTTAAACCTCCTGAGTCGACCGTAGATCGAGTCTTGTTCCAGTAACCCCCATACTTGTTTCGTACTACCACTCGTCTCTACAGCAAGTAGAGTACGGTTCAGTAAGTTGTCAACCTCTTTCTAGCACACACCGTACAGAGAGGCCATGGTGGAAGATACCGGTTGAAGCTGGTAGGCAGGCCACCTGGTCCAGGGGCATGGGTGTTTCCGGTTGGGACCGAGCGAGAGGCCACCCCTTAGAGCGCGCGATATAAATTTGATCCCATGCTACGCGAGGTTGTAGCCTCCCCACTTAAAGTTTGCTTCACAGGTGTCGTGGGTGATTCCAGACACGTGTGAGTTAAGCTGGTGTGTGCAAGTTAGGTGTGTTTTCAACAAAAAGACCGTAGACGGAATTAGTCCCGATGGACTAAAGAAATACGTTACTCGTGGGTAAAGAGTACACCCTCTGCAGAGAATAAACCTATTCGAATAGCTGTGTCCATGGTTAAGGATTACAGTCTGGGATGGGTCAGGTGTCGGTCTTAGTGTCGGTCTTCGGAGGTGAAACTGTTAACCAGAACTGGAACTACTACCTGTGACTTGTGATAATTATGATTATTATTATTGTTGGCTAACCCGTGATATTATTGTTATTATCGAGTATCTCTGGGATGGTTCTACCTCTGGGATATTCACTATGATTGTTTATTTTAAAGCCCTTTATGTGGTGTCGCTCAGACGCCCGACTATGGCATTTCTTTTAAAGCCCTTTATGTGGTGTCGCTCAGACACCCGACTGTGGCATTTCTTTTAAAGCCCTTTATGTGGTGTCGCTCAGACGCCCGACTATGGCATTTCTTTTAAAGCCCTTTATGTGGTGTCGCTCAGACGCCCGACTGTGGCATTTCTTTTAAAGCCCTTTATGTGGTGTCGCTCAGACGCCCGACTGTGGCATTTCTTTTAAAGC
>NC_041380.1:67164852-67165462 GCF_002162155.2 Triticum dicoccoides | reverse complement strand
GATCCCATGCTACGCGAGGTTGTAGCCTCCCCACTTAGAGTTGCTTAACAGGTGTCGTGGGTGATTCCAGACACGTGTGAGATAAGCTGGTGTGTGCAAGTTAGGTGTGTTTTCAACAAAAAGACCGTAGACGGAATTAGTCCTGCTGGACTAAAGAAATCCGTTACTCGTGGGTAAAGAGTACATCCTCTGCAGAGAATAAACCTATTCGAATAGCCGTGTCCATGGTTAAGGATTACAGTCTGGGATGGGTCAGGTGTCGGTCTTAGTGTCGGTCTTCGGAGGTGAAACTGTTAACCAGAAAATGGAATTACTACCCGTGACTTGTGATATCTATGATGATTATTATTATTGTTGACTAACCCGTGATATTATTGTTATTACCGAATATCTCTGGGATGGTTCTACCTCCGGGATATTCATTATGATTGTTTCTTTTAAAGCCCTTTATGTGGTGTCGCTCAGATGCCCGACTGTGGCATTTCTTTTAAAGCCCTTTATGTGGTGTCGCTCAGACGCCCGACTGTGGCATTCCTTTTAAAGCCCTTTATGTGGTGTCGCTCAGACGCCCGACTGTGGCATTCCTTTTAAAGCCCTTTTTGTGGTGTCG
>NC_041380.1:67158534-67164842 GCF_002162155.2 Triticum dicoccoides | reverse complement strand
TTTCTTTTAAAGCCCTTTATGTGGTGTCGCTCAGACGCCCGACTGTGGCATTTCTTTTAAAGCCCTTTATGTGGTGTCGCTCAGACGCCCGACTGTGGCATTTCTTTTAAAGCCCTTTATGTGGTGTCGCTCAGACGCCCGACTGTGGCATTCCTTTTAAAGCCCTTTATGTGGTGTCGCTCAGACGCCCGACTGTGGCATTTCTTTTAAAGCCCTTTATGTGGTGTCGCTCAGACGCCTGACTGTGGCATTTCTTTTAAAGCCCTTTATGTGGTGTCGCTAAGACGCCCGACGGTGGCATTGCTTGTTATTTATTTCATAAATTTTAATACTACTATGTTATTGCATTTTTATAAATAACCGCCTGCACGCATCAGAATTTTATTTACTATTTTTGACTGACGTCATGAGCATAAAATATTTTTAGCACATCATTGTTATATTATACCTGTGTTCATAATGTTTGCGAGTACATTCAAAGTACTCACTGGCTTGTCCCTGGCTATTGTCTTGGCCAGATTTTCTTGCACGAAGAGGAGCGACGCGATGACAGCCTCGGAACCTAAGTAATGGAGATAGCAGCCTCGCGAAGATAGGAGTTAACCTGGTCAGCTGTTCCCGTGGGAAATGGAGTCCCATAGACACTGATGTTTCACAACCCGCTTCCGCCATCAACCACTAGAAACCATTTGTTGTACTCACAGGCCAGAATGGTCTTGTACTACATATGTTGTATTCTGCTTGGAATTTCTGTATCAAGTTGGAGCCTCATCAGCTAACAGTAATCCTGGGGCTGATGAGCACGACGGTCTTTTCTGGAAATTTATTACCCGGAAAACCGGTCGTGACAATTAGACTCCTATGATTATTATTTGATCCTCCGTTCGGCCTTTCTTTCCGAACACCAAACAGAGCATCAGGGGCTACTGTCTATGCTGTAACATTTTCTCATGATTTGATTACTTACCTCAAAGCCTGTTAGGAGGCTGGCACAGGCTTCAGTCAGTCCGCTTTTGGCGGACCGAACCTTCTTGACCACCGCACTCATGATAGTGTGGTGCTCTTCGTCAATGGAAGCGCCACGAAGCGCTTCCAGCAAATTGTCCGATGCCTCTGGATGGACAGAGGCCATCGGCACAGACGGCTTGCCCCCCTTGGCGAGAGGTCGCCTGACAGAATCCAGAACCACTGGAGGTTCCGGTGCAGTATTCGGCTGGGGGCTAGACTTGCTGCCCCTGGCATTAGAACCCATGGGAGTCTTGCCCCTCGTGCGCCCAGCGTCCGGAATGTCGCCTTGGGGCGCCTCCGGAACTGTCTCCCCTTGGTTCAGTACCCTTTGAGACAACACCTCGACATCGTCCGTAGGACGGGGGGAGGAGGCGGTCGGGAGTGAATCGTTGTTCATCTCCGACAGGCCCAAAGACTCATCCGAAGAGGATACGTCGATATGGGCTTTGGATGGGCTGCATGGTCATGTTCGGCATGATAAGAAGCAATAACATAAAACATACCAAGAACTATTATGGTATCCGGATACTTACGACTTCGCCAGGGGCTTGTCCCTGGGTAACCACTCCTCGTCGCTAAAAGCGGCCGCCGTGGAGTAGTCCGGAAGGAGAGTCCTTTCCTTCTTGGACCCTTCGGCCTCCCCTGACGGGGCGGCCTTCCTTTTCTTGTCTCCCCCGGCTGGGAGGGGGGACTTTCCTCTTCCTCCTCCCCGTTTTCGTGGGAGGAGGGTGCCTCGGTGTTATCGGACGATGAGTCTGATACGAACTTGCGCCGGAGACCTTTCCTGGTCCCCGTGGCCTTCTCCTTGGCCTTCTTCTCTGGCGCCTCATAGGGCGCCGGAACCAGCATCTCCATTAAGAGAGCCCTTGCTGGATCCTCGGGCAGTGGGGCCGGACAATCGATCCGCTCCGCTGTCGCGACCCACTCCTATTAAATGGCATGGAGGTTTAGATCCCCCGCATGATTATACTGGGGAAAGAAACATCTTATGAGATATAAGAAGATTACCGGATTGGTAGGGCGCTTTGCACTGAGTCCGCGATCCTCAATAAGGGGAGGAGGTACCTCGGTGGACTTGAATAGCACCTTCCGGATGTCCTGGTGTGTCGTGTCGAAGAGCTCTCATAGCGTCTAGTGCTTAGCCAGGTCGAACTCCCACATATTGAATGCCTGTCTTTGACACGGGAGGATCCGGCGGGAGAGCATGACCTGGACCATGTTGACAAGCTTGATTTTTTGCTTATCATGTTTTTAACACAGTTCTGGAGTCCGGTCAGCTCCACCGATGAACCCCAGGATAGGCCCTTCTCTTTCCAGGAGGTGAGCCGCATGGGGATGCCGGATCAAAATTCGGGGGCCGCCACCCAGTTGGTGTCACACGGCTCGGTGATATAGAACCACCCCGATTGCCACCCCTTCACGGTCTCCACATAGGAGCCTTTGAGCCAGGTGACGTTGGGCATTTTGCCCACCATGGCGCCTCCGCACTCCGCTTGCTGGGGCTTGATGTTGAAGGTCTTCAGCCACCACGGGGACCACCACCTTCGGTTTAACGTTGAAGGTCTTCAGCCACAGGCCGAAGTGGGGCTTGATGCGGAGGAAGGCCTCACACACGACGATAAACACGAAGATGGTGAGTATGAAATTGGGGGCCAGATCGTGGAAGTCCAGCCCGTAGTAGAACATGAGCCCACAAACAAATGGGTGGAGGGGAAATCCCATCCTGTGGATGAAATGGGTAAGGAATACAACCCTTTTGTGGGGTTCGGGGGTAGGGACGATCTGCCCCGCGTTTGGGAGCCGGTGCGCGATATCTGCGGCCAGGTATCCGGCTTCTCGGAGCTTCGTAATGTTATCCTCCGTAACAGAGGAGACCATCCACTTGCCTCCCGCTCCGGACATGTCTGGAGTGGTTTTACGGAGAAAATGCGAACTTGGGCATTGGAGCTCGAGTGTGCGAGAATGGATGGGCAGGGAAGAAGAAGGCATGGGTGAAAAGGAGGAGTCCTTGTCCCTTTATAAGGGCAGAAGAAACTATGCGCCTCCCCACCCGCCTAGTAAACTCGCTTGTTCCCCAAGCGCCGTGATTGATGGCGCGGTTGGGTTACCCACACCCGTAATGATGAGAATCCCGTGATAAGGGGACACGATCTCTTCTTCGACAAGACTTGCCAAGAAAACCGCCCCGCAATATGTGCAGTAGCTGGTTGAGGAAAACGGTTCGAATAATGACCGGGCCATGGCATGATGTCACGTTATGAAAAGTTGTCGGCAAATTAGATTTGTGGAGATATTATACTCTCTATGATGGTATGTCGAATTTGTTTTGCAGAGATGGACACTATCCTTGTGTTTGAAATCTTCTATGGAGTATTCGAAGGAAGAACCCGCCTTGCAATGCCGAAGACAATCTGCGCGCCAGACTCATTGTCATTGAAGCCTGGTTCAGGGGCTACTGAGGGAGTCCTGGATTAGGGGGTCCTCGGACAGTCGGACTATATCCTTCGGCCAGAGTGTTGGGCTATGAAGATACAAGATTGAAGACTTCGTCCCGTGTCCGGGTGGGACTCTCCTTTGCGTGGAGGGCAAGCTTGGCAATTCGGATATGTAGATCTCCTCCCCTATAACCGACTCTGTGTAACCCTAGCCCTCTCCGGTGTCTATATAAACCGGAGGGTTTAGTCCGTAGGACAAGAATAATCATAATCATAGGCTAGCTTCTAGGGTTTAGCCTCTACGATCTCGTGGTAGATCAACTCTTGTAATACTCATATCATCAAGATCAATCAAGTAGGAAGTAGGGTGTTACCTCCATCAAGAGGGCCCGAACCTGGGTAAACATTGTGTCCCCCGCCTCCTGTTACCATCCGCCTTAGACGCACAGTTCGGGACCCCCTACCCGAGATCCGCCGGTTTTGACACCGATAATGCTTAAGTCCGTCCGAATCATGTTAGCTATTGCCGCATTTTATGATTATGAATGGCAAATAGATGTAAAGACTGCATTCCTGAATGGATTTCTGGAAGAAGAGTTGTATATGATGCAACCTGAAGTTTTTATCGATCCAAAGGGTGCTAACAAAGTGTGCAAGCTCCGGCGATCCATTTATGGACTGGTGTAAGCCTCTCAGAGTTGGAATAAATGTTTTGATAGTGTGATCAAAGCATATGGTTTTATACAGACTTTTGGAGAAGCCTGTATTTACAAGAACATGAGTGGGAGCTCTCTAGCATTTCTAATATTATATGTGGATGACATATTGTTGATTGTAAATGATATAGAATTTCTGGATAGCATAAAAGGATACTTGAATAAGAGTTTTTCGATGAAAGACCTCGGTGAAGCTGCTTACATATTGGGCATCAAGATCTATAGAGATAGATCAAGACGCTTAATTGGACTTTCACAAAGCACATACCTTGACAAAGTTTTGAAGAAGTTCAAAATGGATCAGGCAAAGAAAGGATTCTTACCTGTGTTACAAGGTGTGAAGTTGAGTAAGACTCAATGCCCGACCACTGCAAAAGATAGAGAGAAAATTAAAGATGTTCCCTATGCTTCAGCTATAGGCTCCATCATGTATGCAATGTTGTGTACCAGACCTGATGTGTGCCTTGCTATTAGTTTAGCAGGGAGGTACCAAAGTAATCTAGGAGTGGATTACTAGACAACGGTCAAGAACATCCTGAAATACCTTAAAAGGACTAAGGATATGTTTCTCGTTTATGGAGGTGACAAAGAGCTCATCGTAAATGGTTACGTTAATGCAAGCTTTGACACTAATCCGGACAATTCTAAATCGCAAACCGGATACGTGTTTATATTGAACCGTGGAGCTGTCAGTTGGATCAGTTCTAAACAAAGTGTCGTGGCGGGATCTACGTGTGATGTGGAGTACATTGCTGCTTCGGAAGCAGCAAATGAAGGAGTCTGGATGAAGGAGTTCATATCCGATCTAGGTGTCATACCTAGTGCATCGAGTCCAATGAAAATCTTTTGTGACAATACTGGTGCAATTGCCTTGGCAAAGGAATCCAGATTTCACAAGAGAACCAAGCACATAAAGAGACGCTTCAATTCCATCCGCGATCAAGTCCAGGTGGGAGACATAGAGATTGCAAGATACATACGGATCTGAATGTTGCAGACCTGTTGACTAAGCCTCTCTCACGAGCAAAACATGATCAGCACCAAGGCTCCATGGGTGTTGGAATCATTACTGTGTAATCTAGATTATTGACTCTAGTGCAAGTGGGAGACTAAAGGAAATGTGCCCTAGAGGCTATAATAAAGTTATTATTTATTTCCTCATATCATGATAAATGTTTATTATTCATGCTAGAATTTTATTAACCGGAAACTTAGTACATGTGTGAATACATAGACAAACAGAGTGTCACTAGTATGCCTCTACTTGACTAGCTCATTAATCAAAGATGGTTAAGTTTCCTAACCATAGACATGAGTTGTCATTTGATTAATGGGATCCCTTCATTAGGAGAATGATATGATTGACTTGACCTATTCGGTTAGCTTAGCACTTGATCGTTTTAGTTTACTGCTATTGCTTTCTTCATGACTTGTACATGTTCCTATGACTATGAGATTATGTAACTCCCGATTACCGGAGGAACACTTCGTGTTCTACCAAACGTCACAACGTAACTGGGTGATTATAAAGGTTCTCTACAAGTGTCTCCAATGGTACTTGTTGAGTTGGCATAGATCAAGATTAGGATTTGTCACTCCGATTGTCAGAGAGGTATCTCTGGGCCCACTCGGTAATGCACATCACTATAAGCCTTGCAAGCATTGTAACTAATGAGTTAGTTGCGGGATGATGCATTACAGAATGAGTAAAGAGACTTGCCAGTAACGAGATTGAACTAGGTATTGAGATACCGACGATCGAATCTCGGGCAAGTAACATACCGATGACAAAGGGAACAACGTATGATGTTATGCGGTTTGACCGATAAAGATCTTCGTAGAATATGTGGGAGCCAATATGAACATCTAGGTTCCGCTATTGGTTATTGACCGGAGACGTGTCTCGGTCATGTCTACATAGTTCTCGAACCCGTAGGGTCCGCACGCTTAAAGTTCGGTGACGATCGGTATTATGAGTTTTTGTGTTTTGATGTACCGAAGGTAGTTCGGAGTCCCGGATATGATCACAGACATGACGAGGAGTCTCGAAATGGTCGAGACGTAAAGATCGATATATTGGACGACTATATTCGGACACCAAAAGTGTTCCGAGTGATTTCGGAGAAAACCGGAGTGCCGGAGGGTTACC
>NC_041380.1:67152103-67158075 GCF_002162155.2 Triticum dicoccoides | reverse complement strand
AGGCCGCGCGCCCCTCCCCCTCTGGTCCCAATTGGACTAGGAGAGGGGGGCGGCGCCCCCCTTTCCTTCTCCTCTCCCCCTTCCTTTCCCCCTCCTAGTAGGAGTAGGAAAGAGGGGAGTCCTACTCCAACTAGGAGGAGGACTCCTCCTCTTGGCGCACCATAGAGGGCCGGCCGGCCTCCCCCCCTTGCTCCTTTATATACGGGAGCAAGGGGCACCTCTAGACACACAAGTTGATCATTGATCCCTTAGCCGTGTGCGGTGCCCCCCTCCACCATAATCCACCTCGATCATATCGTAGCGGTGCTTAGGCGAAGCCCTGCGTCGGTAGCAACATCATCACCATCAACACGCCGTCGTGCTGACGGAACTCTCCCGTGAAGCTCTGCTGGATCGGAGTTCATGGGACGTCATCGAGATGAACGTGTGCTGAACTCGGAGGTGTCGTGCGTTCGGTACTTGGATCGGTCGGATCGTGAAGACGTTCAACTACATCAACCGCGTTCTCATAACGCTTACGCTTACGGTCTATGAGGGTACGTGGATGGTACTCTTCCCTCTCGTTGCTATGCATCACCATGATCTTGCGTGTGCATAGATTTTTTTTTTGAAATTACTACATTCCCCAACAGATACAAAGACCGAAGACTGTACTCGTGTCCGGATAAGACTCTCCTTGGCGTAGAAGGCAAACTTGGTGACCGAATATGTAGATTCCTTCCTTTGTAACCGACCTTATGTAACCCTAGATCCTCCCAGTGTCTATATAAACCGGAGGACTTAGTCCGAATAGAGGAGGCTGATTATCATAGCCATACACGCTAGACCTCTAGGGTTTAGCCATTACGATCTCGAGGTAGATAAACTCTTGTAACATTCATATTCATCAATATCAATCAAGCAGGACGTAGGGTATTACCTCCATAGAAAGGGCCCGAAACTGGGTAAACATCGTGTCCCTTGTCTCATGTTACCATCGACCTTAGACGCACAGTTCGGGACCCCCTACCCGAGATCCGCCGGTTTTGACACCGACAAAGGGCCGCTGAGGCGAGAGGGAGAACCGCCGCGGACCCGGTCTGGCCGGAGTGGGGGGAAGGCCTGACGCCGGTCGACACGATCGTCGAGCTGCTGATGGAGGAGGGGTCTGACCCGGACGAGCAGGCGGAGCTGGCTGGCGACGAGTCAGAGAACATCAAGGAGATTATAGTGGACACCCCGCCCGGGAACGAGGCCGAGGGAGGAACTCGTGGGGAGGACGCCCTCCGACCGGCGCGGTGCAGGCGACGCCGGACAGCGCGCCGGGGTCAACGCCGGCCACGGGGCGCCGATAGGAGGCGGCAATACCCTGGTGGTGGTGCCACCGCAAGTCATCATGAACTCGGAGCGAGCGTTGGAGAGCGGGTCCGGTGCCGGCCCGCAGTAGCCCTGGGTGGAGGCCGGCGAGGTTGTCGTCGGACCGCGAACCCGGGAGGACACGGCGGTGGAAGCCCCGCGCCAGCAGATCCGGGGACGCGAGAGCCGTCTGCAAACCTTCGTCCGGGATGAGCAAGAGCGGACGCAGGACGTGAAGCGCGTGGTTGCGGTAGAGTCTTCTTGCTCTTCTTGTCTTTGCGGCTGAACAGTGGGGGCGCGCTAGCGCACCCACTGGGTGTGGAAGTCATCCGTGCAGAATCGATCGATGGCAGTGTTTTAATCCAATCCTCCACCCACGATGTGTTCAATCCCCTCCCTAACTCTCCGATCGCGTGCTCACGTCTAATCTAGCTCGAGTCGAAAGCGGTAAATCTATAGAGAGGGCGAGGACTTACCGCCATGGCCGATGTGCTCTGGTGGAGGTCTGCAGCCGCTTCGGTGGTCGTCGTCGCCGGTGTGAGTTGGAAAGAGGGGAGAGAGCGGTGAGGAAGGAAGGTGAGGGTAATTTATGACGACGTGTCGGGAAACAACGCGACTTCTCAGGACCGCATCCACGCGTGTAACCGCCCACACCCACGTGTTTAGAGTTGCACCGCTTGGGTCTAGCTTCAAAAAATGTCCGATTTGAGTGTTTCTCTTCATGCAGACCCAGATATGCTTTAATGTTCGTGTGCTTTAATATTCGTGCTATACAAGTCCAACAGTGAATGCGGGTAACCAGACGGGTTATTTTCTTCCCGTGCTAGCCTGGCTAAAATCAGTGACGAATCTAGCGGGGGGCTCCGACAGGCTCAAGGCCCCCTCCAAAAATTGGAAAAGAGAAACTACTAGTATTCATATCAGTTTTTTTAACCTTATTTGGACTAAAGAATTGAGAGTTTTTAACATTTTCTACACACAGTTCACTTTGAGCACCCCTTCATTTTTCTTTTCCAAGATTGGCCACGGACTGAAGTATACGCGGGCTACCAAACGATCGGCCGCGCGTGTCCAAGATCACGACCATGCATATGCATGAAGTAGCACAACATCTGTTGTACGAGTATGATTGTATCGCACACGCAAGCGTCGCGCTCTACTACGTGGCGCCGTAGTCGATTGAAATTCTCCAACTGACAAAAAGCATAAGTACAGCATCCACCCTGGGGGAGGAGGAGATCGATGGAGGATCTGTACAGCATCCACCCGGGGATCTCGCGCCGAGGCGAGGGCGACGCGGCCTGCAGCGAGGTGTCAGGGGTCGCCGGTGATGCCAGCTCTCCTCCCCCTCCTCCGCCACAGGCGGATCTGACGGAGCTGATGAAGACGCAGATCGCCGGGCACCGCCGCTACCCCTCCCTCCTCTCCGCCTACATCGAATGCCGCAAGGTCCGTCCGTGTCCAAATCCATTTTGCATGCTGTAGTAGTAGTCCATAAGTAGCTCGAGCTAGCTAGTTCACTCACTCACTCATCGTCCAAGAATTAATTGCCACGTTGATTCTTGATTTGTCAGGTGGGAGCAACGCCGGAGGTAGCCTCGCTGCTGGAGGAGGTCGGCCGGCCAGAGAGGCGTGGCGGAGGCGCCGCCGCCGCCGCCGGGGAGATCGGCCTCGACCCCGAGCTCGACGAGTTCATGGTAGGTACAACAAGTTCACGGCAGCTAACTCCCCTTATCCTCGCGCGCTAGCTCTTGCTGGTTATTACATGTGGAGATGACGATGCAGGAGGCGTACTGCCGGCTGCTGTCGCGGTACAAGGTGGAGCTGTCCCGGCCGTTGGACGAAGCCGCTTCCTTCCTCACCACCATCCGCTCGCAGTTCAAGAAGCTCTGCGGCGGCGGAGCCACCGCCACCTCGCCGCACTCCGGTATAAAATCCGCATGCATATTATGCATACATGCATTGCATCTCGCGCCTTGATTTTCTCCGGCTAGCCGCAGTCCTCTGCAGCCTTGGATTCGATTGTGTGAAAGTGTTTGATGCTTTGTGTGTGAATGTGGCTTTGATGAGTGTTCTTGATAGGTTAAATCGTGTCCATGCCAATGGGGCGCAGGCGTGTCAGACGACGGGACATCGTGTAGGGTTTTGTCCAAGGTTCCATCGTCCTTGTAGCTCAGCCTACCTATGCATGCTTCTCTCTCCATATCTCTCTCCAGATCCTTTTCACTCTCTCTCTCTCTCTCTAGAGGCTAGTGAGGTACTAGGAGTAGCTGCTACCCTACTACTTGTAGACTTTGCAGGCTGGGCTGGTGATGGAACTTGAGAGAGAGCTAGGCTGGGAAAGAAAGAATCTTGCTCTTGCATGCTGGTTAATCACTGGTTCCCAATGGCGAAGCTTTTTTTTATTGTTGCTGTGGGGGCAAGTGTGAATCTTCTTGTTGATCATTCACGGAACTTTATTTTGTTTCGTCAGTGCTTGATATGATAGCTTGGTTGAATTACTTCTGGTAAGTAAATATAGTATTGTTTGTTCGTTTTTGTTTGACATAGAGATGAAAATTAACAAAATTTCATCTAACTCCTACACTACTTGATTAATCAAAAGAAAAGAAAAAACCTACAAATCTCCGGGTAAAATCCAACGGTATAGAAGTTAGATGAAACATATTTATTTCTCATCTACTTGAGAGCTAGACACACGCTTGTTTGTTTCTGTTTTGACAGCCTCGGGGATTATTTTTTAACGAAATCTCATTTGAAGATAATGGGCTGAAGATTTTTTTCAGACGCGCGTTATAGACTTACAAATTACTAAGGGCATCTCCAACGCCGTCCATCAAAAGATGAACACCCCAAATGTTCAAGGACACGTCCAGACGCCTCCGTGGACAACGTATAGGGGGAGGCCATCCAACCCTATACATCAAATGTCCGCCCTTGGTCTTTTTTTCCCTATACTCAGAGCACATAAAATAATTAAAGATAAATAGCATCCTTTGTCCATAATTATGCTGTGCAAATATTCTGATGCAACAACAATTCAAATATAAATATATCAATTCAAACATGAAGTCTTTCAATAAAATAATTCAAAATTGTATTCAACTTATTCGGATATATTTTTGACTCCTCCCCTCGAATAGTCAACAAATGCTCAACTAGATAATTCTGAAACTGCTCATGAGTTGCTCGATGCCGAATTTGTTGATGCATTTGGATAAATTCCTGAAACGTCACCAAATTATGCTTTGGAAGTTCGATAGAAATACTCCATGGCCGAATCCATCGTGTTTGCTTCAAAGTAAACAACAAAAACATCCATAAATTTGGCTATGGCATTTGGCCGAACACTTGCCAGGCACGATGTCCGCCATGGAAAGAAATGTGCAAGGGCGGAGGGTACCTGGGCGGCGGCCAGACCAAGGATGGAAGGGAGGTGTAGGCAAGTCAGGGCTGGAGCCTGGCTGGAGCGACGGAGGTCCGACAAGGTCTGGGCGGCGGAGTAGGTGGTACAGCGGCAACGTCGGTCTCGGACTACGCAAATACACAACAAGGGCGGAGGGACGGATTGAGAAAAGCGGGGCTCCGAGTTGGGTTTTTGTGTGGGTGGTGTCCGAGTCTGACGTGGCGGCTGTCCAGACATCCGCAAACCATCCCCAGCTTTGCTTCCGATTTGCGGGAATTCAGATGTGCGGACCGGTCTGCAGACATTTGCTGCACGACGCTGGATGGCACAAAGTGTTCGGACCGCGCGGTCTGGATATTTAGGGGCGTGTTGATGGACTGAGTTAGAGATGCCCTAAGTAGGAGATGTATCTTGTAATTGCAGTTTCAATCGTAGGATTTTATCTTAATTTCTTGTTTACGAACTTAAGTGGTTAACAATTAACAAGGCTATGGTGTTGTTTTAGCCTGGAGCAATTGTTTCTTAAGCCATTCTACATCTACAAATCTATCAATATTTCCAGAGATTTCTCATAAAAATACATATTTTAGCAAAACAATTTGTAAAAAAACACATTTTACATAGCATATTAGAAAGCCAAGGTTTTAGCATTTGTGGTGGTGTTGAAAAACTAGGCCCACTAGCTATCCAATGCTTAATGTCAGCTTGTTAGCATTGTATTATGTGGAAAGTTGTTTTCTACAGAATATAAATGCTAACAAGCTGGCAAAGCTATATCTAAGAAGGTGCAAGTTATGTCAAATCCATACTTAAAAGTATGGTTTTGTGCACTTGTTATGTCACAGATATCATAGTTATGCGAAATATACATTCTCAAAAGTGTGGCCTTGATTTGCATTCTTGGGAAGAAGAAAAGGGGTTTGTATGAGTTACTCATCTTTCCATCATGAATATGTGAGTCTGGAGTAGTGAAAACACACAAGGTTTTTGGAACTTCAGATGTTCAATAAAGTTAGAAGGAAATTTTGTCATCATGATGGCTGGGACATATTAAACATGTTATTGGTCTTATATATACCACATATCAAACAATTGTTCTTGTGGCCAAAACAGTTGCGGTTTTGTTTTTTCCACCTTCTAATATATTTGGCACCCAAGTAGAAATGTACTGGGTACCAGTGGCGGAGCTTCAACGGGATTTGACAGGTGTCTAAATGAACCTTAAGCGGAG
>NC_041380.1:67142279-67151783 GCF_002162155.2 Triticum dicoccoides | reverse complement strand
TGGCGTAATCTGTTGTATTATGTCAAATTTGACCCCAAATAGTTTTAGATATGAGGTGTTAATATAAGGAAATACTTTTCCTGGGGGGGCATGGCCCACTCTGGCCCGCACTAAGCTCTGCCACTGCTGGGTACTACAAAGGAGCATGAAACATGATCATCATGTATATAGTGAAATTTCCTAGTTTTCTATCAAATTTACCAGTTTTAACAAAAACTGTGGCAAGTTAGTCTGCGTGCATGTTAAATCACTAACTCCATAGTCCATACAAGTTGTGCTTCGTGATGTGTAGCCTATCTACCTAGTTAATATATAGATATAAAGGAACACACAATGACTTGGTTGAAGCTTATGATAAGACTGAGTTAATGATGCCATATGAAACTGGTGTGACAATGCTTAAGTAGAAATACTATATTTATCTTTGTTTGTTTGGTCTAGGTAGGTCACATGTATGAGCTATGACTAAAATAGCTGACTATGTTCACAATAGTTCAAACTAGTATGGTAAGTGCTCACACGATAGTCCTGAAGAATGCATAGCAGTATGCATAGTTTGCTTGGATTCAAGAAAGCCATTAGTGTGTCTATTCTGATTTTATTCAAGAATGCCGGGTTGTGCCTAATTTGTGCACCCAACATGTGATTCTAATTATGGTTTCAGCCCCCATATATTTTGACTTTGCTAATTGAGCTGGTCATCTTTTAGTGTCTACTCAATGTGTCCCCTCCATCAATTCTGGTGTGAGAAACAATGTTAGAATGATCTGCTAAGCATGTCATCATTTCAAAATGTCACATTGCACCGCATAGTACACAGTTTTTTATGATAGTACTCCCTCTGTAAAGAAATATAAGAGCATTTAGACGTTTAGATTGATCTAAGCGCTCTTATATTCCTTTACAGAGGGAGTACTTCAATTTCAACAGAGGTGCTCATAGGGGTAGGGTGTGTGTGTTCATTGGGGTGAGTATGCGTGTGTGTGTGTGTGTGTATGTGGACATCTATGTCTGTACTCTGTTTCTCAAAAAAAATAGGCCGCTGGTTAGTCCGGCAGGTACTTCAATGAAGATGCCCTATTGTTAGAACTTTGAAATATGCACAACTCAAATGCTAAAATGAAGCAGGTGCACAGTAATATTGTCTAGCTAGATTATTTACATCCAAATATTCTTTTTTATTACATGACCTGCCAATGTGCTTATGAGAATTGGATTCTTTCTCTTTTTTTTTGCAGCTAAAAAATTTAAGTGTTGGAATCTCAGATAGCCATATGGGTATTGTCACCTACGTAATTCAATTCGGCTCCTGGGAGCACATGCTCCCCGGCGCTAAAAATGTTTTTTTCCAAATGTCAAAAACATCTGAAAACTTTTATAGGGGGAAAGCTTAACCATTTTGACCCATGCAAAAAGAAGTCAAACACCAAATGTTACATTTAATTATTTTTTCACTGACGAAGCATTGCTAACCTGTTTCGCATGAAAATTCTGAAGCAGGCTTGCTACACTAACATGAACATCTATAAGAAAATCAGAATTTTTAAATTTTATTTACTAGCTGTTTTGAATTTACTGTACATCCAGGAGCATATGCTCCCCAGAGCCAAAACGGAAACCCAATTCTGCTCCTGGGCTCATCTGCTCCATTTTTATGTCGCCGCTAGATTTTTTATTATTACACCCTAGAGCGTCAACCTCAAGTTCATTAACATCAACCAACCCCGATGTGGTTTGTATGAGCCCAGCCGCTATGTGTCAAATTAAACAAAGCTGTAGTTCCGAGTGCTTCTAATTGGACACTGAGCTCTCTCTCTTTCGTAAACCGCTTCTTAAGGTCGAAGATGTTAAAAATCAAATAAGCCTAGATAATACACAAAATGCCTCTTATCTTTTTGGCTTTGCAAATTCTTGAAGTCTCAACTGATGACCAAACAGGCACTACAAATTCCAATCGTAACCATAGTTGCATCCATAAATTAGATAGGTTGAAGTTGTTTTTTCTGATGCCTCAGTTGGTTCGAAAAAAGGTTACTTTTTCCTGAACTTAAGCTTCAGAAGTTACGACTTGTACTAATGAAGCTCACTCACAATATAAAAGAGCTATTTGCCTACATAGACTTGATTGTAGTACAGAAAGTGTTTCCTACTGAGACAGCAGCTGTAGGAATAGCTCCACAAAACGTCAGTCATGCCGAAAGAATGCTTATATAGTCTCTGTTTCCCGAAGCACAAGCTGAACTAATCAGTTTGGCTCTAGCTGTGAACCATTGTTCATTCATGTAGGGTTGATAGATAAAAGTGGCCTGATTTTCATCCCATTTTCTTAGACTGACTGGGTTTTCAGACTAATACTTGCTACTACAGATTTATTAACCAATCGATAATCAAGTTTCATTCATTTCAGTGCTCTTTTAGAAGTATATTTCTAGATACACTGCATAGCACATTCTTATGGAGAAACTTCCAGTTCTGAAGCTCCTTCGATCGTCTTTTCTTGAGACATTTTCCAGAAGATTTTCTGCATGCAGATTCCCATATTGTTGTTTGTTAAGTATCCAGCAGCACCTTTGGGTTCTGAATGTGCTTCTGTGCGTGTAGTTTCTGTGCAACCAAGTGATTATCTGCACTTGTCTGCTTATCGATGTTGTCCTGTTCTAGTTCTGTCTGTGCACTGTATTACTGCCATGCAACCTGATACTGATGCCACACATCATTTTGTCTAAATGCATGTCTGATTTGGGGTGTCTCCATGATGCAAGATGAAATGGTGGAGTCATCGGAGGACGAGCCATGCTCAGGGGACACCGGTGCATCCGACGCCGGCATGCAAGAGCAGAGCTCCCGGTTGGCCGACCGCGAGCTCAGGGAGATGCTGCTCAACAAGTACAGCGGCTGCCTCAGCCACCTCCGGACCGAGTTCCTGAAGAAGAGGAAGAAAGGGAAGCTCCCCAAGGATGCTCGGCTTGCTCTCGTGGACTGGTGGAACACACACTACCGCTGGCCTTACCCGACGGTACATGCCGCGCCTCGCGCCTTTTCTTCCGGCAATGACATCTCCCACCCCTGCTGCATCAAACCTTGATCGACGATCATCATTCATGGATAGATACCGTGATGTTCGCAGGAAGATGATAAGGTGAGGCTCGCCGCCATGACTGGCCTCGACCCGAGGCAGATCAACAACTGGTTCGTCAACCAGAGGAAGCGGCATTGGAAGCCGTCGGAGGACATGCGATTCGCGCTCATGGAAGGCGTTACCGGAGGAGGAGGGGGGTCCTCTTACGACACGACACTCTGCTTCGGCACGGACAGCATGAGATAGTTGCTCATTTCCCGCGGGCATGAAGCTCTTCTGCACACGGTGGTTGTGTGACTAGCAAGGAAGGGGTACATCAAACGATGAATAGCCCCATGATCATTTTCTCAATCATTGTGTACGTATGTAGTACATGGGCGCTGCAAGGGAAAACTTTTCTGAAACTACTACTACAGGGTGACCTGTGATCAGATTGTCTGTATCCCCCGGGATTGCCAGTGAAATCACACTGGATATGGAGGAATCAAAGGCAATGTGAATAAGTATCAGTTTATTTTTTTTCCATCTTTGAAAGTATATACATAAATCGTATGTCACTGTCTTTGCTGTGGCAAATTTTGCTACAGCTATTGACAAAAAAACAAAGAGATTGGGTTCCTGTGGCGGCTCAGGATATATACCAGCTGATTTTTAAGACCGAAGATGTCGTTATTTGCTTTACCTCCATTATTGTTTTTTAAGGAAAACCTCCATTATTGTTGCTACAGTTCTTGTCAATCATTAGCCGGAACTAAATTTGGGTTTGGCCCAGCTGAAATTCGCCCTGAACAGTAGAAGCACCCAGTTTAGAGCCCATAGGAAAGTAA
Organism: Triticum dicoccoides; assembly: GCF_002162155.2. Classification (NCBI taxonomy): domain Eukaryota; kingdom Viridiplantae; phylum Streptophyta; class Magnoliopsida; order Poales; family Poaceae; genus Triticum; species Triticum dicoccoides. The sequence goes on along the minus strand of NC_041380.1, from coordinate 67,147,877 downwards.
GGATATTTTCTTCAGAGAAGGCATCATGGCTTCAACCTTCAAACAACAGTTACACAAGTTAAGCTGTAATGGGATTTCGTCGACCAACAATGAACCAAACCTACTAATTCATGGGCCACCTCGTTCGTGTCTCTTGCGGCACTGGTTGAATTCTACCCCCAAAAAAAGCCTTAATTGGCATGTCCATAAGAAAGTAGAAATTCCGCTAAAAAATCGAAGTAGGATACTCCTAAAATGAAATAAAAGGAAATTAAGGTGCCATTTTCCCCCTAAAAAAGCAATTGTCTTGCGGATCCACATTACAAGACATCAAATTACAACATTTTTTAGGGTAATACCAATTTACAACTGAATGACAAGCCCGACACACTATGGAAAGTCTTCTTTTCTACACTGTCAACACTCAATAGAACGGAATTCGATGCGCTCCACCACTCCACCATCGGCTGCAAAATCCGATTTTAGGTTGGCTGGGGAGATCAAATCATATATGTACATTTGGCTTCAACACACGAAAAGACAGAAGCATCAATTGTGTCAAAAACCAAGATCATAAATGACGCCAAAAAAACCACCAAGGAAGAAGAAACCCTCATACACGATCTATACAATATTCCACCATCACCAACAAGAGCAAAGGGTCATTGAAGGAATGAGTAATCTAGTGTAAAGATTCAATCAATCAAATCCAAAAATCACTAGCTCCATGACTAGTGAGGAACCAAGAGAGCCATATTCCACACGGCGCAACCTCCTTCACCATCGTGCCACTACTTCAGACACGCAAGGCATGTACATCCACCTAGGGGTGGATTAACTAGTTGCTCGGCTTGTTAAGCTCGATATGCTTAATGAGCGAAACCATGCCCAACTATATTTGTTTAAAGTTCATGAGCTCTTGTTAGTACGGGTTACCCCTTTTGCTTTGGGTGCAAGGTATAAGGGCCTACAGGACAGTGGTGCGGCTATGATTTTATCAAGGGAGATAGTGACATGGGAGGAGATGTCCTCCTAGTTATTAGTCTGGAATGAGTCGATTCGATGGAATAGAAAGCCCGAGATGCCATTAAACGTTGTCATTTAAGATAAGAAAATATGCATTGTGCTGTATTAGGAGCCTAACAAGTGTGTTGTGTTGTATTAGGGGCTTAAAAATTTGGTCGTGCAATTCGGTAGCTTGTTAGGTAAGCTCATTAAGTTTAACGAGCTAAAACCAATGATCGACTCACTTTGTTAAGAAGCAACCTAGAAGCTTGACGCCTTAATGGACCAATCTAATACTAATTTTTTATGAATGAAAACTGCGTGTTCTAAACAGAAGCTAATCACAATCAACGCAAATTTCCAAGAAAAGATCAGTGGACGCTCGCAATTTTTTCATCAAAAGTATCCGTACAGCAGCAAATGCTAGAGCATGGCGTCTCCACTATGGCCTTATAGCAATTCTCCGCTCATCACAGGTTCAAAGCACATATATCAGGTACAAAGGAGTGCATTGATACTTTCAGATACAATCTCTGGGTAATCTACTTTTGGCAAAAGGGGTATATCATACTTACAAACGTAACATAATCAGCAATCAACAATCAACTTGGGTCATTTCATAAAATTCAATCAAACGCTTGCCAAAGTAACACATAGCTAAATAACTGCAAACATATATAGGTTCCATGTCAAGATGTTATTACAAATCAACCCAAAGATAGGCACAATCCATTTGTGCTCCGCCACACATCAATGACATTGTTCTTATCCATATCCACTGGCTAGGAGAATAGGAAGATTACAATCACAAAATAAGTACTAATGATGGTCTAGGATTACCATAATTAAACATGAAGCAAACAAACTAGTAGTACTAGCATTCTTCAGCAGCAGCAGCAGTAATCATCAACCTTATCCACGGTGGCGCAATGTCGCCGTGGCATGACTTGTCTTGGCTCAGAACTGGAACGCGTCAGGCATGCCGCCGGCGGTGGCCAGCTGGGGCGCGAACGGGGACTGCCATGGGCGGAGCAGCGGGTCAGGGATCTCCGGGATGTCCACGGGCGCGCCGGCCACCTGGAAGATCTCCAGGACGCCGCCGAGCGCCTGCAGCCGGCCGGCGAGCTCGCCGTGGCGCGCGCGGAGCACGGCGTTCTCGCCGTCCACCTTGGTCAGCTCGGTCGTGTAGGCGCCGATCTGGGCCTCCACGCGCTTGTTCTCGGCCTGGAGGCGGCTGGCCTCGGCGATGAGCTCCTCCATCCGCTGCTGCTTGCGAGCGCGGGACCGCCTCGCCGACTCCCTGTTGGACAGCATCCTCTTGCGCTTGCGCTCGTCACCGGCGGAGCCGCTGCCGCTGCCGCCGTCGATGTTGCTCTCGGGGCTGGAGCTCCGGCGCGACGGCGACGACATGGTCGGTCGGGTTCTTGATCCAAGAACCAGAAAAGAGATCTCTTTTCTTTGATGGTGGGGAGGAAGAAGGCAAGAAAGTGGAAGAAACGAGGCTGGATCTAATCAACTAGAGGCTGGATGGATGCGGCGTTGTCGGGGGGCGAGGAGTTCATGAGAAGTCGTAGAACCAGTAGAGGAAGGCGACGGAGAAGGAGTGGGAGCGGCAGCGGACGCGCAGCTTCATCGGGGGACGGCGGCCGTCAGAGGAAGGGGAAGGTAAACATGGGTGGTGCGGGGAGGCTCTCTAGATCGGATCTGCGACGAACTCCTCCCGAGACCAAGGAGTTGAGGCTAGAATAGGACAGAGCTCAGGGGCTTATTTGCAACGGAACAGGGAGTAGACTCTTAAGGAAAACCAAACTACAGGGACTGAAATAAGAAGGGGAAGGGAGAAAGCAGGACTTAGCTGCGAATCGAAGGCAACTCCGGGGGCTCTAATGCATAAGCAGGTAGAGACGATGGGGAAGGTTTCTAAGCGCTGGGAGAGGGTCTATTTATAGGTGGAGTGGAGGGCATTCTGGGTATTTTTGGAAATGGGAAGGTGGGCGGCATTTTCTGGAGGACAACCTGTCATGGGCTATTTTTTAACTTTTAAGATATTTATTGCACTTTTGCAATTCCACGCTCAGGAAAGTAGGATATTTGATATATCTCCATCTAGTTGCGCCGAAATCCTACCACGCAGACATCGGTTAATGCAGAGTGGTAAATGATAAAAAAAATGATGTTTACAACTTTTTGTTGGCCCGGCGTCTAGGCAATAGATGGGTCATTTCAGATGCAGCATAGGATATTCTCAACTAATCAACCAAAGGCGGGTGAATAAGCTTTGTAAAAAATGTAAATAAGTTTGCTTGAATCCGCGGAGAGAATGCGATTTCAGAAGCTTGTATGTAGAGCCCAGGACAATTTCTATATGGCTGTACATGTGGTGTGGCAAAATCTTTGCATCCATTACAAAATTTGAAAGATATATTCCATTTTACGTAAACTTTAGAGAAAAGATGCATTCAATAAGCTCATTCTAGAGAAACAAACGTAAGGAAAATCAAAACCAATTGTGAACCAACAAATCGTTGTAAAAGGCATTGATGCATTTGCACCCAATCTTCGGAAACAATCTAAGAAATCGGGTATTTAACGAGGGGGGGAACGCAAAAGCGACACGTGAGGGAAGCAGCCCATTGATTGACCAAACCGAAACGATGGACGCGGCCAAAAAAGCTGTGACCCGTGGACCCCTTCACGCCTTCACGCACATGCCCCCAGCTGTTGCTGGCCATTAAAGTCCTCCCAAACTTTGCAAATATCTAATCGACAACTAATTCCCACTACTATTAACCAAAAAAACCAAAAAAAAAAAGTAGTGCCAAATTTGCCCACGGATTACATGTTTCAAATGCAATCCATATCCTCCATGGCAGGGGAAGACGGCAGGAAGACGTCCAACCAAGACCAAGGCCAAGAAGCGTGCAGCGTCGGTCGACCGGTTGATGTCACGCATATAATAAAATCGCCTCAAAACCGGCAGAGAGCAAACGCAGAGCAGCTGTTTTGGTTGTGAAAACAGAGGTTAGATCGTGAACCATTGACCAACGCACCTACTTCGTCAAAGAATAATAATCACTTTACTACACATAGAAAAATTTGGAACGAGCTTTATTTCCAGAGGCGTAATAGCTGTTTACTGTAGTTCATATGCATGAAAAATATGTCAGTAAATCGCGAGGAATGCATTATAAATTTATATATTGTGTAAATAATTTCCATACATGAAAAAAGTTAATGAGTGAAAAGAATCAGCACCAATGTGTATCCGGATTGGCTGAGGTTGGCAGGGCCCTTCTTTTCCTGGAGCATATTCCAGCTCTAGATGCCCACCTCTTTCCTAGTCTTGTCTCTTGGAGTTTATCTCTTGAAGCTAGGCTAAACCCGGTCTAAGAGCAAAAGGAGAAGAAGAAAAAAGAACATCCTCGAAACTATCTGCCTTTTTCTTGTGCTGCCGGTCCACGTGCGTGCCCTTGCCGCCAGGGCTGGTTTGGAAGCTTCCCTCGTGGTAAAGCACTCCATTGTACTAGTTATTAACAATTGGTCAAGTGATTTTTTTAAATTGGTTAATTATGTTTTAAGGCGAAGCATGCGTAGCCCACTTCGTGGTCACGACGTCGCATCGTGCAAACGAGGTGCACCCACAAGGAACGGGCCCGAGCCGGAGCCGGAGACGGTTGCCTTTTTCTTCTTTACCCCTCCATCGGACATTCGTGCACCCCAAATCACGCGTGCAATACTAAATCGATCGAAGCGCACGTAAGCGTGCACCGGTGTTAAAGTGCATGTTTTGTTTACAGTTTTACTGGCCGATTCTTTTTTCTTAATAATTGATGTCGTTCTCTTTCTGTGATTTTTAACGGTAATTTTTGGGAGTGTTGGCTTGGTCTCCTCTTGTGATCTTGTGACAACATTTTACCTTGTCGGCAAAGAGAGTCACATTTTACCGTTTATTAGTTCTGATGGTTTTTATCTTTTTTTACTATTTTCTGACTGGCAGGATGAATGCCCATAAAAATGTACTGTAACTTAAGAAAATAGCAAGGCCGAATGGCGGATCCATGTCTCGGGATGATGCGGTGGCTGAACAGACCCATAACTCATTATCGTATTTTCTAGGATTGTATCTGAAATTGTGCAAGAGCGCTAGGTGCACCTTTTTAGAAAATATAGTATGTTAAAAATGATAACAATTACACTAGACATTTGCAATGCCATGTGCAACCAATGATATCATTGCACGTGTAACCAATGACTCCATTGCATGTGCAACCAATGAAGGTCGGATCTAGAGTTTTCACCCTGAAGCTCGAGACCCGATATTCAAAGTGCACCACCAAATCGAAATCACCATGTGTGTTGTCCTCACCACTTTGTTGAATAAGGTGTTGTGGCATGGTGGGGCATACCCACACATCATGATTATAGGAAATCTGAATTATCCCATGGCAATACATGCCCGGAGACAGCCGCTCGCATGCATAACCTTGTCGTGGGCATCACCATGCGACAAAAAGGCATGCATGCGAACACATATCGCCGCATTATGCAAAGAGTCAAATGTTTTCATGGGAGTCTCGAAGTCTCGACACCTCATCCACGCGTGCTCTAGAGCCA
>NC_041380.1:67105902-67141779 GCF_002162155.2 Triticum dicoccoides | reverse complement strand
AAGTGGCCAAAAAAAGTGCAAGCGGTAGCCACACCATCTGCAATCCACCACGTCTCTGCTTTGCGCCACCATTGTTGATGTCGCATCGCAGCAAAAGCTGCCTACCAACTTCCAAACAGTCGCTGGACCACCAGCCAGCCAGATCATGGGAGGAAGTGATTCGTTGTCGACCGTCGTTATCTAGATCAAGGGTGCCCCAATCTGCCGCGAAGATCCACCGCAACTGGCATTGACGGTCTCACGTTGGCCCGTTTAGCACGTTGGGCTACATATTTTTAGCCTGTTATTTGACGCACTGCGCGTTTTTAGCCTTTTTTTTACATGTTGGGCCATCTATAGATGTATAAAAAAATAAGAACGTAATCGGGTTGTGCCGTGCCGGCCCGCGTGCCCAGCCTCCAGGCCCAGGGCGTGCCGCGTGCCGGGCCCGAGCCGTTTAGCCCGTGTCGTGCCTGGCCCAAGGTGGGCCGTGCCGGCGTGCTCACGGGCCGGCCCCAAAAAAACGGCCCATTTGGCTAGCTATAACCGCAAGGGGTGGGGAGTGTTTGGATGGCATTACAAAGTTTCATAGATTTGAGATAAAAATGACATAATTTTGCATGCTTGCATGCTTCGATAAAATTGACCACTAGTACGCCTCGACATGTTTGCCGATCGATTTGTTATGTCATCCTACCAAAGTGGATCTAGCTTTTCGATATGTCGAAGAAAAAACCTTAGGATAAAAGCTTCCATAATGTTTTTTTAATTGACTTTCACAATGTTACAATAAGGGGTAAAGTTAGCTAAGATTTTTAGCTCGGATAAATACCGTCACATTGTCACAAATAGGATGTAAAAAGTATGTAATTTTTTTACTCCCCGGTCAGGGTCTTCTGAACTGTCTCTTTAGTAACAATCTATTTGGCTTCAATTAGATTTTTTTAAATATTTTTTATTTTAAATTCTGTAACTTTATTCGTCGTGTCTGCTCCTATTTTACCTTTTATCAACGTAAACACGAAAATAGCTAATGGAGATCAAGATCCATGGAGCCTTTAATTTAAAAAATAGAAAAGCAATTTTTAGGTCTTTAAAAAATGCAAAAAATACACACATAGACATGGAGGTATTTGCCTTGTCTTCAAATTTTCACGGAGAAATACATTTATATACGAGCTATACAAAAATAAAATATCACATATTTCTAAAACACATACGATTCACTATAAAAGTATATGATTTTTTTTTGTAGAGTGCACTCCAAAGCGTATTTCCTGATGAAAATTTACACACATCTTGTATACATCTATAAATACCCGTGTATTTATTTTCAGTTTTTTTATGAACTTAAAAGGTTGATTTTTCAATTTTAGAAAATTTTGTGCTCCATGGTGCCTAAGAGAAAAAAAAACTCACTTTCCTTCAAAAAGAACTAATTGACCTATATTTGGCTTACATGCATTCCTTTGAAGAGCTAAACCGAATATTTAATACTCCCTCCATTCCATAATGTAGTGCATATAATTTTCTTTGAAAAGTCAAACCTCATCAACTTTGACCAAGTTTATGGAAAAAAATATTTACATCTAGAATGCCAACCATATATCATTAGACTCATCATAAGACATAGTTGCATATTTTATATATTTGATGTTGTAGATATAAATAATTTTTCTTTATAAGCTTGGTCGAAACTTGCAAAGTTTGACCTTTCAAAAAATCTATACGCGTTACATTATGAAATGGAGGGAGTATATTTTTTGGGTCAATGAGTCAGACAAGAAAATAACTGAGGAGCAATATGACATCTCAACATGTCTCACATAAAATTTACTCTATTTTACCGTTGTTGAGAAATATTGTACAAATGCTCATACTTACATACATGCATGTATCCTCACCTTCACCTATATGAATGTATGCATGCACACCTTACCGATACGAGCACTTATGACAGATCGAGCCGTCAAATCTTAGGATCGATGAAGCCATCATATATGTTTCGAAGCTAACGGAAACAATGTCTTCCCTTGAACGAACATCACATTTTTTTGGAATAAATCCATGAAAATGCTCAATCATACAAAGTCCAGGACTTCAATTCGGTTGTACTGAGTCAACCACACGGAACCTAACTGTCTCAGTGCGCTCGGTTCATTACTTTGTTTATTTAGCAAAACATATATTTTACTCTTGTGCTCAAATATAAAAATATGTACTTGAAATGAAGAAATTAATAGTAAATGCTTGCCGTTGTTTCGGAAAAATCTCACGATTTGATACTCCTTGTTCTAAATTTATGTCTATACTAGGTAAGCGTGAACAACCCTTCAGTTCATACAAAATTACATTTTTTATGCGTTATGTTAAACTTTGACTACTGATGTTGCCTTAAATATTCCTACTCGATGCATGAAAATGATATTCTTAACTTCTCAAAAATATTTCTACAATACTATAATTTATCTGTTGGTACATAGACTGTGTCAAGTCTCTCAAACGTCTTGTATTTATGAATAGAGGGAGTAACACAATACTAGTAAGCATGATACATTACAATTTTGTCTTCGGAGTATGAATGAGTGATCAAAGGTAGTACATTTCAAAGACCGTACTACCAATATCTAAACATCACCCCTCCTCAAAATAATCATTGTAGGGAATGTATCTGAACATCATCTTTTTTAAATTGGAGAAGGAGTATCAATTATTATACTTCCTCTGTCTTAAAATTCTTATGTTACATTTGTCTAGATATGAATGTATCTAACACTACAACGTAACTAAAAATTTCTAAAAAGACAAATATTTAAGGAAGGGAAAAGGGAGTAATAAGGAAAGAAAAAAGCATGCTTGAACAGTTCGGTCCCGAGGGAAAGTAGACAATGACGGTGCGTACAAGTTGGTGCCGCGTCCACCGACAGATGACTGGGCTGCATGTACTATTGGACGACAGGCTGCTGCTCAGTGCCAACAGAAACAGCTCACAGCACCGAAACCCACATGCGAAGCTGTACCGCCGTATCTTATCATATCTTCTCTCGACGACCCTATTGACCTGTCGTCATTTCCGGTTTTTTACTTTCCACTTCAGGGCTCTCTGTTGCTCACTTTTCATGTCTTTCGCAGATTTGCACCTTTTCTCTTTTCCAAATCTCGCACGATTTTATCCATGGTGTACGCACGAAAGAGACCGAGAGAGTGCCGAAACCATAGAAATCATGGAGCTAAAACAAACCAAATTACATTCGGAAGGATATTTTATTGTGACATGTGGAATTACATTACAGTTTTTAGCATTGTAAAAGTGCATTCTCTAGCCAAACCAAATTACATTACATTACATGCTCCAGCCAATGCAATTCAACCAAATTACGTTACAGTTTTTACATGCAGTTTGTCATCCGACGTTGCCGGTAGATTTCTTGACCAGTGTACAGTATCATAAAAAATGTTTGGTCGAAGGGTACATGTGACCGGAATTTCATTAAGTTTCAATTACACGACGTACTCATCAAATTTTCATCTTTGCTTTTGTTCACCGCTTTCTTGTCGGTCTAAGCCGTCTTTTCAACGTTCTTGTCCATGCTGTCTCTTCTACCTAAGAAATGCCTTTCACCTTGTCTATCGGCTTTCTCTCTCTCCCGTAACCAACAACTCTACCGCATTGTCTCGCAACCCACTCAAATGACTAGGGTTTAGAAAAAGGGTGGGCAGAAAAACAAGTCATGTTTTTCCAAGAACATTTATTGTTTAGTTTTTTTTTAGAAAAGGAGGATAACCTTCGGCCTCTGCATCTGGGAGATGCATGCGGATATTTTATTGATTATTCTTGAGGACTTTACAAAGTAGAACAATAATATGCCTGAATCCATCATCTTGGCAACATCTGCCGCTACTCATATCCATACTCTTTACCTTGAAGCAAAATCCCTACCGATTCTAAATCTGGTGTGTTTTGTTTCAAATCAACTCAACACTATTATGAATCTCTACTATCTAAAAGAAACATAAGGTTCCCTCTCCCCTCTTACGTTAACCCTTTACGTCCGACTCTCGCTCCCCGCATCGTTCCACCTGGTTTTCTTTTCCCTTGTTTTTTCCTCAATCAAAAAACCGCATTTGGTCTGTCAAGAAAGAAAATCCACAACCCGGCCCGCTCCTCAAGTCATCATCTGCTGCCCCAGTCGCATGCCCGTAAGGGTTTCCATGCCTCCAGAGCGGCGGCGGCGGCTGGTAACACTTTCGCCAAGGCGTCGGCCACTGCGCTCCCCTGCGGCGGGCTTGAGGGGATCTGTGCCAGGCGCGTGCTGCGGAGGAAGCAGCTGCCCTCGGCAACGGCGGCGTGGACGTCAGAGTTCTCCGCCCCTCTTATGCTATCAGACCAGCAGCTACACCGGATCAGGCCGCTCGAGGTGGACGGGGTTGGAACCGAGGTGTACTCCCTGACCAGCGCTCCTACATCAGCATGACGGCGTCGCTCCTCCAACTTCCCTCACTGATTATAGTCTTCAAAATTTTGGCTCGTACTACCACCACCTTCTCTACGCAGGTAAACTCAATCTGGTTGCTCCCGCCCTCCGCATGGCAAAATTAGCTTTTCGTGCATGGCTGTTAGATAGGGAGAGATCATCAGATGAGAAGGGTTCATGCATACAGCAAGCGCGGTGCACTCACACATACATGTCATCTTGACTGCAAGTGCAATTAGCCAGTCCATCGGCCTCGTGCATGTGACTGCACATGTCATGTGGTCCTTGATCAAGTACTTAACTGAGTGATAAAATTACTATGGTTAACTTCAGGGGAATAGAATTATTGCAATTTCTTCATTCAGGAATCAGGAGCAAATTATTATGCACTAGCACTAATATGGTTACCTTCGATGGGTTTATTGCCTGCATGTGCTTTTTCAAGTTTGTTTGTGTGTTTTCTCTTCTGGTTGTTCCTTTTCTGCAAGTGTTGTCGTATAAACAGAAATGAAACTCACTTTCTATTTTTCAGATGTATAGGTAAATGTGAGTCGGCCTTCAAACTCGCCAAAAACCGATATGTACATACATTCAAGGGTTATCATTCTCTTAAATCTCGATGAATTTATATCTGTTTACATTAGGAACTGAGGGAAATAGGAATCATTTTGTTCGTGATACTTGGTTACATGAGCTTTTTCTCTTCTGTGTAGGCCAAAATTGTACAAAGTTATCTCCTGAAGTTATATCGAAGGTGACTTCTATGAGGTAACCATCTAAATTACTTTTTAATATTTGTTACAGGCTCTTGTGTTGAAGGGATTTTCGCTTGGTCAGTCTCTTAGCTTTTAGTATTTCAAGAATGAATTTATAAATGTTGCAGTAGCAGGGGATGAAACTGTTAAAAATAGGGACAATGGTGTTCAAAAAAATAGGTACTACTATCCGCTTCCATACATTTGGACTGATGTTCTGTGTCCATTTTAGGTTCTGAAAAATGAAATGCGGTAAAAAGTAAAGCCCAGTTGCAGCAACACGTTTAGACTGCAATGAAGAGGAGCCATTGTTGATCAGGCTGCAAGGTCAATAAACAATGTTAGTCCATAATGTTGCTTAATATGGATGAGAATCGTAAAAGATATATTTTCATGGATTGATAATGCACCTCTAGAATGCTTAGACCCTGGTGCAACGCACGGGCAATTACCTAGTTTAAAAGGAAAAAAAAAACTCAACACTGTTAGATGGCCTAACATTGTCCCCGCCCACGAGCGGAGCATGTTCCATAGAATTCGAGAAACTCCTGGGCTTGCTTAGATGGGGCATGTTTTTTATGTACTCCTCGGTGTTTAGCTTAAGTCTGAGCTAAATATTGAAGAGCGCACAAAAAATACACCTAATTCAAACATGCATGCTATTTTGCTCTAGCAACTCCGTAGTAGACACACTTTCGGGATGCCACATTTTTAGGGACATGTATATCACAGAACTGTAGGTTGAAGGACATATCGAACTAGAAGAATATCATTAAAGATGATGGCAGATTCCTTAATGTCCAAGTTACCCTCATACTCTACTAATTCTTGATGGATACACCCTGGCTACTTCTGGTACTCCCTCATCTACTACCACCCATGTGATTGAGCGCTTGGCTACGTCTTTCGTCGTCGATGATAAAAAAATTAATATTGCGATCACTCACGGGTGCCTTTTCGTTTTCATGGTGTCCTCCGTCCGTCTGACCTAACTCGAACATCATTAGTTGAAAGGTCACGATACGGGCTAGAAATTTATGTTTAGATTAAGGCAATAATTAGGGTTAATTACATCATGGCTGATGCAAACCATCACCGGACCGTGCCATGCTCGATGACGACGTACCTTTGTCTATTCTTTACAGGACACGAATGGCCATTAGTTTTACTTAATCGTGCGTGAACTTTCTCATGGTTGGCTCTTTTGATTGCTGCAATGGCCATTAGCGTTTAGCGGTGCTCTCTAGGCTCCAGCTAGTCATTGTCAACCTTTGGTTGGCCTAACTTCTGCTGGTTCGTATTCTATTTCCTTTTTATTTTATTTTTGTAAGGTTACACCCCTGGGTTTGCTAATGCCTCGTTCACGAGAAAAACTCTTTTGGTTATATATTAAAATGGAGTTATATTGATTGATTAAGTCGTATCTAGGCAATACAAAATCATCAAAAATTCACACCCGGCTTGCGCGTATCAAAATACACAGCGCAGAACAATACAAGTTAGGCCCAATTCTTTTGCTAGTACCCTTTAAAAAGAATGGATGAAAGGCGAGTAACCTGCAATAAGAGAAAAATCAATATGTGCGTGGGTTGCGTCCATCCCCCTAACCCCTTCTGGCTCTTGGCTTTGATGTGCGCCCGAGGCTTTCTCGTCACCGCATAATCTTTAGATCATCTAGAACATTCAGAGTGTCATGGTCTTCAGGGACGAGCAGCTTCAGCTATCCTCCATTGTCCACTCATCCTTGCCATCAAAATGATCTCGTTGTTTCGATCATCCCTCGAGCAACGGATTGAATCATGGATTGGTCGAGAGCGACCTGCCAGAGTTCGTTCGAGTGCTCGACCATTAACCACTCTCAGCACTTAGCGACTGGGGCGAGCTAGTGAGCGCCAGAATTTTTTTCCCGTTCAGTTTTTAACTCTTTTTTAGGGGTAACTGTTTTGTGTTTGTCATGTGATTTTTTGACTCATTTTTTAAAATTAAGTTTTTTTTGAAATTTCAAAAACATTTTTAAAATGTTTTCAAATTTCTGGAAAACACAAACATTTCTTCTGAAATGCGCGAACATTCTTTTCTTAAAATTGAACATTTTTAAACCTTTTGATAACATTTTTATGTAAAGTGCAAACAATATTTGAAAACATGAACATTTCTTGAGAATTCGGGGTACACCATATAGGAGCTTCGACCGAGTTCATGGCGGATCCACCATTTTTTTTTTGGAACAAAGACGCTAGAAGCATCCGGCTTTAAATTAATAAAGCCCTCAGGCATCAGGTTCAACGGGATACAACTTAAGACAGATGAAACTTAAACGTTCGGTCCACGACCGTCGTCCAAAACGCTGCTAAGGTTCAACGCGACGACAATATCTAACAAAGACTCCCACGAAATCTCCAAAAGCTTCAGCTGCTCGGCGGAGCTTGTCTTGCCAACACCTGGATATTCTTGATGTGCGTCATGGCCTCCGACATACGCTCAGCATCGCGCTTCTTCCCCAGCGGAGTCCACGTCTGTAAAAAAGGATGACATTTGAAGATCACATCCGCGGGGTGGTTAGGGAATTTTTTTCTCAATCGTAATTTTGTTGCGTGTTGTCCACATCGCCCAGAGCAACGCCCCTACGCAACGCCATGCAATTCTACTACTAGTCCCTTTCGTAGTTTTGAGTATGGAGATCAGATCGTTCCCCGAGGCTGGATTCCAGTTCGTATGGAAAGCTTCCCTTACTGCGCTCCATACGAACCTGGCCAGGTGGCATTTAAAAAAGATGTGGTTTGCATATTCGCCAAGGCCGCATACAGTGCAAGTGCCATCCGCCGGACCGTTGCGTTTTGCCACGTTATCCGAGGTGGGCAGCCGGTTCCTAAACATTTGCCACATGAAGATTTTAATCTTCAAGGGCAGTCCGGCCTTCCATAGCCCCCTAGCTATGTCAAACGATGTACCTTCGGTTAGCTTGTTATATAGGGACTTAACCGATAATTTCCTGGAAGCAGTCAAGCTCCACTCAACCGAATCAACACCCGTTCCTAAGCGGTTGGAGCCTATAAGCTGTAACAGGCCCTCCCAAGATACACGCTCGTCGGTGGAGAGGGCCCGCATAAAATGAATCGCCGGGGGGTCAACGCGGAGCGCATCCCCTACTGAGATGTTAGTGTCGGTAGCAATCCGGTATAGGTTGGGGTGGCTTTGCCAAAGGGGGGAGGCGCCCAGCCAGTGATCGAGCCAAAACCGAGTGGAAAGGCCATTGTTGATCTGAAATTTTGCCCAAATAGCAAAAGCGGGGCGTACCGCTTGGATCCCTTTCCAGAACGCGGAGCCCTTGGCCGAGGCCGTGAATGGAGTGCCATTCGGGAAGTACTTAGCTTTTAGCAGTTGCGCCCAGAGACCCGTCTCGTTTTGGGCCATCCGCCACCACCATTTGGAAAGGAGGGCAACATTCATTAGTTTGGAGTTAAGGATGCCCAGACCTCCGAATTTTTTTGGCCTACAAACGGCCGCCCACTTAACTAAGTGGTATTTCCATTTGTTACCAGTTCCTTCCCAGAAGAAACGGGATCTAGGTGTGTCTAACTTAGCGTGCACTCCGTCAGCTAGTAAGAACATCCCCATGGTGAATAGGGGAAGGGAAGATAGGCTCGAGTTAGTTAATATGAGCCTCGCCGCCGAGGACATAAAACACCCTCTCCAGGGGCTAACCCTATTGGCCACTTTCCCATAAAGAGGCTCCCACTCTAAAATGGAGAGCTTGCGGTGAGAAACAGGAAGCCCTAGGTACTTAATTGGAAAGCTCCCTAGCTTACAATTAAGTAAGTTTGCGACTCGTGGGCTTTGCTGGTTGTCCATCCCCATGGTTATGACCTCACTTTTGTGAAAGTTTATTTTGAGTCCAGAAAGGATCTCAAAGGCAAGAAGAATAAGCTTGACCGAGGCAACACTATGGTCGTCTGGCTCAAACAATAGCAAGGTGTCGTCGGCGTATTGTAGGTGTGACACACCACCTGGGATGAGGTGTGGGACGAGCCCCTTGATGTGACCGGCCTCCCTGGCCTTGGTCAGCAAAGCTGCCAATGCATCAGCCACAAAATTAAAGACGAGTGGGGAGATGGGATCGCCTTGTCTTAATCCTTTCCTGTTACGGAAAAACTTCCCCATTTCACCGTTAATAATAACCGAGGTGTTGCCACTCGAGATCAGATGCATGATCCGATGGACAAACCCTTCCTCAAAACCCTTTTTGAGGAGGACCTCACGCAGAAACTCCCACTTTACGTGGTCGTACGCTTTTTCGAAGTCTAGCTTGAGGATAATACCATATCCTCTCGTTCGTGGATAATCTTCGTGAGAACAATAGGCCCTTCTAGAATGTTTCTACCTTTAAGAAAAGTGGTTTGGCTCTTATGAATTACTCGTTGAGCAACCGGCGCTAACCTAGAGGCGTAAGATTTAGCGCAAAGCTTGAAAGGGACGTTAATGAGCGTGATCGGGCGGAACAACTTGATGGAGTCCGCCCCTTTGATCTTAGGGATTAGACAAATCGCCCCATAATTGAGCCGTGCGAGATCTACCGTACCCAGGGCAAAGCCGTTAATAATAGCTTGGAAAAGGTCTCTAAGAAGCGGCCAAAACCTTTTGAAAAACTCCACCGGCCAGCCATCCGGGCCTGGGGCTGTGTCGTTCTTCATTCCAGCTAGCGCTAAATCAATCTCTTGCGGCGTAAAGGGCACCATAAGGGTGTCATTTTCTTGTTGGGAAACTTGCTCAGTCGGTCCCCATAAGTCTTCCCTTAGACTTAATCCTTTTGCTTCCGCTGTTCCCAACAGCTCTACGAAAAAATCGTATATGTGATTAATGATTTCGTTTTGGGAAACCAGAATCCCGTGCGATGATAGCAATCAAACACGTACCCCGGGTAGCTAGCAATGTTGTATGGTCTGGCCCATTAAGGGGTTTTGCCCACCGATTTTAGGAAGGTTCTAAATCCTTCCCTGAATCGTGATTTTTTCCTTCGGGTCCACCGGTTTTTCTTTTATCTTTGTCATGTTTTTTATTTTTCCTTTGACATTTTCTATATTTTTACATTTTGATTTTGTGAAATTTTTTGAAGTTTGCAATTTTTTTTGAAATCATGAACATTTTTGAAATCTCAAACATGTTTTGAATTTCCAAACATTTTATGAATACACAAACATTCTTTGAAATCAAGAATATTTTTTGAATCCACGAACGTTTTTTATTTCTTGGACATGTTTTTTTAAATCAAAAACATTTTTTGAAACCGTGAACTCTTTTTGGAATTTTGAACATTTTTTCTAATGGTTGGATTTTTTTTAAAATTTAGAACATTTTTTAAATCCCAAATTTGTTTGTTTTTCAATAACATTTTTTAAATCCCAGACAAAAAGAAATGGAAAAATAGGAGTGCCTCTCCATGCGCTTGGGCCGGCCCAAAACGTGCACGGGAGGGATATGTGGTACGCGTTTCGTTGGCGTGTAGGTGAGGAATAGGACCTGTCCCAATTCATGCTATATGGGAAAAAAACAAACTAATTTGCCTATATATCCAACGGAAGCTCAAGAGGATACTACACTGCACCGCTAGGCACCCTGACCTTGCCTCCGTCGTGGTGGTGTTACCAATTCAGGTCATCCCGATAAACCTCCCCATGCCAAATGTGTCGCCGACGACCCAAACTAGGCAACCCGGTGCTGGTCCTTCGCTGGTGATGCCACGGCCGGCCCGTGTTACCCCGCCTCGGTTTTGTTTCTTCCCCATTGAAATAAACTTAAATGAGAAAAAGAAAAAAGGAAACCCAATTGCCTGCAGAATAGCAAAAATGAACATGATTAGGCAAACACTTATCGAGAAGTGCATGAACTCATGGGCATATGAGCCCACTTTGGAATACTTATTTTTAAATGCCAATAAATTCTAAAAAAAGTCTCTCACACACATCTTCGTATTCTATGTGCACTCAGAAAGTTTTGCGGAAAAACAACCTTTTCTTTAACCTGTGCAAAAAAGACAAAACAAAGTGTCGTGGAACACTATTTAGAAGCACTGAATTTTTTATTTTTTGCAAATGCAAAATAAAAAATAATTTTTCTCACAAAACTTTGTGCCGAGCACACATATTGCGAAGATGTCTGCGTGAAATTTTCTTTTGATTCTTTTGACATTTTAAAACGTGTTTAAAATGCATTTTTTGAAAAGTGGGTTCATATGCCTTAATGCACATGCGTGCAGGACGTGCCCTCTCAACGCTTATCTTCTCTGGAAACACAGACACGGACATCACCGTGCACACTCACTCACATTCAAATCCATGAATTAAGAAAGAATTTCTTACTTGACACTGTTTTAAATTTCGTTTCCCTATTTAACATCGAAGAAATATTTCTTCCTTATATAACACCAACTTTAAATTTTGTTCCCAATATAACACTTCCGTACATTTTTTGACCTAATGGTGTTAAATGACAAGTTTACCCCTGGCACTAGAAGGACCTAAGTCAGGTCAAAGTCATTCTCATTGGCTTCAACCGGCCCACAATCCGCTTGCACAAGAACATCGATGTTGGAATTAAATCCAACTCGTCTGTCCGTGTCTTGTACGCATACATGTGTATGCATTGATTCGTATACAATAGAGTTTGGTACTCTGAAAAGGCTAGCTTGTGTTGGCAGCTGATATATAGGTACACTGAACCGTGACCCTAATCAGAAATACTAGCAATTAAAAATCCCAAGGCACGACACGGTTCAAAAAAATAAAAATAAATCCAAAGGCACGACACAGTCCTTTTGTAATCAACTCAGCGTGTCCTCGTATTGTTCGCGTGTGTCGTGTGCATGTTTCGTCTAGTCGAGCCGTCAATCAAGCAAGCCCCCCGGCCATGTTGTTTTATACGTGCGTGTGCTGTGTGCATGCGAGCTTAAAAAATCCATCCAGTAGGGAGTTAGCGTATGTGTGATCTCCAGGAATATAACACCATTCTGTTACACTAACCATGGATTCTACCCTTAAATTGGACAGCAGAATAAATAAAAGAACTGAATAGATGTATGAGGGTAGAATTGTCATTTCACATGTCATTTAACATTGTTCGCATAAAAAAAAGATGAAAGTGTTATATTGGGAACAAAATTTAAATGCTGTGTTAGATAGGGAAAAAATATTTTTCCAGTGTTAAATAGGGAATAAAAGTTTAAGCTAGTGTTAAATAAGAAATTCTCTCATGAATTAAAGCTTGTCTACATAATAATAGTCTTTTCAGAACTTGGATGTCTGTTGAAACTTGAAAAGTGGAAATCATGCATCTTGCTAGCGACGAGAACTCATACGAGCCCAGTTAACGCACTAATCCTGCAAGGAGCTACAGGGGCCCTATGCTATGCTTCTGTCGCGCCAATGGGTGAATAGCTCCCATGCGACGTTGTTGGTGTGAACTGTCTCTCATGCGACGTCATTGGCTGTAATAGCTTGCATGCGACATCTTCGTTGGAAAAAATAGCTCCCATGCGACACACCATTTACGCGGCTAGTTGGCTGTCCGTTAGGCTGAGATTTGGTTAGGACACTGGGGGTTATGTGCTCTGACTGGTGGGGTCCACCTATGGCCACGTAGTCAAGAGTCAACCGTCCACGACTCGACCGGTGACTGTGTGACCGTGCTCGACTCGCCCGTGCTGGACTGGGCGAGCGGCGCCGCCGTAAGCATCTTCTCCGCCAGTGGTTTCTTCTCCGCGGTGGTGGAGCGCATTTCTCGGCAGCGGCAGAGCTATTGCGAGGTGAGCCCGAAACCCTAGTCCCACTCCCCAGAATTTTGGGGGATCTGTGGCCTCATGCTGCCCTCTGTTTCTTGGCGATTTAGAATCGGGCTCCATTGGATCCGGGGGTTGTTTCTTCTCCGCGGCCCGGTGGTGGAGCGCCTATCCCTGCAGCGGCTATTGTGAGTGAGTATTTTCCAAACACTACTCCCATTCCACTGAATTTTGAATAAATCTGTGGTCTCATGCTGCCCCTGTTGCTTGATTGGATAGGAGATGGAGCGAGGGCTAGATGAGATGGAGCGAGGAGACGGGCTGCCCCGAGGAGACAGTGCTTCAAATCGGTAATGCCACCCTCTTTTCTTGGCGATTTAGAATCGAACTCGATTTGGTAGTGACTGCCGCCGCTGCCTGCCATTGACAAAACAGGGGAGGTTCAGGTTCTGCCACCACATTCGCAATTATAGTGGAATTTTTTCCCTGTAAAGCCAAGCTCAGTGATGGCAGTGTCCAAGACATTGATAGAGATACCACCGTGAGGTTGGATGTCGATTTTGCAGATGTTGATCCCCAGGAATTGGAGATCATGAAGGAGAAGGCCGTGGGCAATTTGGTGAAGAGAATTGGGGAGAGTATTGTTTGGGGTCCAGAACAAGAGGTATCTCTGCAACGTTTCGATAACTATAATGGTGAATATGTGAGAATTGAAGATGGAGAATCCATGGTTGCTGAAATTGATCAGCAAGGAGGATGGGCAAGCAAACAAGTAACATTTTATGCAGAGCTAATTGATCTGCAAACTCATTCCAGAGTTGGTTATGTGCCATCAAAGATGGCTGCACAGATGGAAGATGATGAGTGGGTTTCACAAAAGAAGATGTTGGCATTGTTGACTGAACCGACTATAGTAGCTGAAGATACTGGGATTGATGCAGATGGAGAGGAGGGAACCCATGGTGCTAGGAAGATTGTTGTTGAGTGGAATGTAGTAGAGTTGAATGAAAAAACAGATTTGGTCATTACACCAATATCTGACATTGATATGGCCGAAATGTTTGGCATTCAAGTTGATGACAAAGATAAGGAGAAGGATGACAGTTCTTTGCCAGCTGAAGGTAACACAGGCCCTAGAAATGCAAATGAGGATGAAGAACACCTGATGAGAGAGGCTGCAGATGATGTGGATGATGCAGATGATAATGAGCTGGTTTGTTTGTATGACAAAGAGAACCCAGTTATTGAGGTGGGAAAGTTGTGGCCAAGCATGAAGGAGTTTAGGATGTCTTTCAGGACCTATGCAGTGAAAAAAGAGTTTGATGCCAAGACTATGTGGACTGATCGAAAGAAATTTTATGCTCGGTGCAAAGGTTATGATGGTGGTGGCAATCCTTGCAAATGGTACTTGTCTGCCAGACTACAACCTGATGGAAGTACAGTAAGGGTAAATCAAATACCACACCAGCATACATGTATGACCACTTCACAGAGAGTTTCAAAGATGACATCACAGCTTTGGGTTACAGAGAAGATTACTCCTATTTTAGCCAAGACTCCAAACACTACTGCAAAGAGGCTTAAAGTTGACTTGGAGAAGTTGTACCCCATCCAGCTGCAATATACCACAGTGTGAAAAGCAAAACAAAGGGCCATGAAATCATTGTATGGTGACTGGGCAAATACATTTAGGATGTTGTATAGTTTTAAAGCAGAGGTGGAGAAGAGGTCACCTGGGAGTGTGGTGGAGATAGATACAGAGGTAACAGAGGATGGCAAGGTTTTATTCAGCAAGTTTTTTATGTGTTTGAAGCCTTGCATAGATGGATTCAAAGCAGGTTGTCGTCCATATTTGAGCATAGACTCATCGTTTTTGACTGGAAAGTGGAATGGTCAGTTGGCTGCATGCAATGCTCTAGATGGACACAACTGGATGTTCCCAATTGCAATAGGAATGTTTCAATCAGAGACAGAGGCATCATGGATATGGTTCATGATGCAACTGAAAAGATGCATAGGGCCAGTTTCTCCTTTGGCCATCCACACAGATGCATGTAAAGGGTTGGAAAATGCAGTAAAAAATGTTTTCCTCCATGCCGAGCAGAGGGAGTGCTTTGGACATATGTGGATGAATCTGATAAAAAAATTTAGAGGAGATGAATTTGGGCGCATGTGGCCAGCAGCAAGATCCTACACCAGACAGGCACATTCCTATCACCTTGGTAAGATATTGGCATCATGTAGTGATAATGAATTTGCTTCATGGTTGAACACCCACCATTCTCTGTTGTGGTATAGATCAGGTTTTAATACTGCCATAAAATGTGATCATATCAATAACAACTTGGCAGAAAGTTTTAACAACAAAGTGAAGCATTTGAAAGACTTGCCTGTGCATGACATGGTGGACCAAATAAGGATCATGATCATGCGTTTGTGGGAGTTGAGAGGAAAAATTGCTAATATTTTGGAAGTGGACAAGCTTCCAGCAGTGGTACAACAGGTGGTCAACAGGAGTAGAAATCTTTCACATCTATCTGTTGAGAAATCTTCCTTGTGGGGTGCTGAAGTTAGAGATACAAAGAGTGGCAAGAGGCATGTGGTAAATACTGAGTTGCATGAGTGCACTTGCCAAGAGTGGCAACACACTGGAAAACCATGTGAGCATTCCATACTTTTTTTGGCATCTAAACCCAGGTTAAATATGCACCCATATTTGCATGAGTATTATTCAGTACAAAAATTCAAAGCTGCATATGCAAGTCCAATTCCTGCACTGACTGACCAATCTCAGTGGCCTAAGGTGGAAATAGAATTTACCTTGTGTCCCCCTGTCACTAGAAGAAAGGCTGGGAGGCCTAAACAGAGCAGATTCAAAGCTTGGTTTGAGAAAGGTGGTTGTAGTAAGAAGGGGGAAAAGGAAAAGGAAAAGAATGATAAGCCCAAAAGGGCTCAAAAAGGTAACAAAAATAGGTGCAAGTTGTGTGAGGTACTTGGGCACAGAATTGGTTCATCCAAGTGCATCTACACTCCTCAGAGGCCAAAGTATGTTTATGTTACTGTTTTTGCAAGTTTTTGATTTTGCTACTTGTTCTAGTATCTAACCAAGTCAAATGCTTTATTTTTTAGGAGGAAGCGTGCAGAAAAAGCCCCACCTCTTGTTGTTGAACAATGCTGGCCAGTGAAAAAAGCAAGACTCAGTGGCTATAGAAGGAAGAGCACTAAGCAGATAATGTTTGGTGACAAAGATATGGAGCTAACTGAAACTGTTACTGCTGAACATGAGCTAAGTGTTTGTGTTTTGGACGATGTGATGCATACTGAATCTGTTTTGCAGACGCTAGGGCAATCTGAAACTGTTGCAGATGAAGCAACTGTTGTGCTGCCATTCGAATCTGCTTTGACAACTGTGTTGCCATGTTTGAAGGTTGTGCTGCCAAGTGTTGAGTTGCAAACTGAAGTAGTTGAACAATGTGTGCCATCTACTCAATCTGCAGAAGTGCAAACTGAAGAAGTGGGACATGGTCAGGTGCAAAAGTTGAGGGGGCCTAGTGGAGTTTGCAAGGGGCCAAAAATCAAGAGCATCAGCATCAACAAACTATGCGCCGTGGAACCAAACGGTGGAAAAAAGCAGAAGAAATCGAGTGGTAGAAAGAAACAAAAGAAATAGAGTCGAAATCATTCAAATTTGATGTGAAAACTTAAGTTTGTTGTCATTTGATGTGAAAACTTATGTTCTTTCATGTGATAACTTATGTGCTATGATGTTGATTTGACCGATATTCAAATTTGAACCGATATTCAAATTTGAACCTATCTCCAATATTTTTTGAGTTCATTTATTTGTTCTGTGATGTTGCATCATTTTATGTACTACTATGCACTTTAGTTTATAAATCCAACCCTTTTTGTGAATTCCAACTCATAGTTACGGACAATGTTGTCCAAACAGGCTCCAAAGTAAGGGAAAACGGCCCCATTTCTAAGCAAGTTTTTTCGACCTTCTCAAAATCACCCAAAAAAGATTTTCTTAGCTTATATTATACCTATATAGGATCAATATGAAGTCTCACCTTTTTTTGAATAAGTATTCATATTATTTAATTTATTTTTGAAAAAACACCCTTTAATACAAAGTTAGCAATAAAACAAGTTTAAAATTTTTAAATGCAAAAATAACTTCAGATCCTCCTTAGTCACTCTAAAATGAAGCTAAGGTGATGTTTTTGATTTTTTTGCATTTTCAAAACCTCAAACCCTCTTCTCACTCCTGTGAACTCCATGCAACCTCAGTCGAGATAGTCCAATTTGTGAAGGTTTTTTCAAGCAAAGATCATTAGATCAAGTTTATCATTTTATATCATAACTATGTAACATAAAAAGGCTATATGCGCAAGTTTTTCATTTTTTAGATTTTTTTTGAATTAGTTATACACATTTGAATGTTCGGTCAGACCTTTCAAAACCCCGTTGACTGCCTCCAAACCCCATGTAACCCTAGCGCCAAACGTCCACCGTCGATCTAACCCTAACGCCAAACTGCGGCCGTCGGATAGGCCTTCTAGAAGGATTCCGTGGGGGCGATCTGTGGGCTCCAATCTGATTGGCCACCATTTTTTCTCTCTGACGAACAGATGACGTTGAGCGGGGGATCATCTAAGTGACCGTTGGGCCGAGCGGATCGGGCCCGGCAGAGCCTGGCGTGCGTGCGCACGGCCGTCGAGAGGGGGATGGGCTGCATGCGAGAGGGTCAATGACATGTGGGCCATCCCTGTCCCATGCATGCCATGCAACGTCGCAGCCTAGCTATTCTTTGCTCGTGAACACCTAGCCCGCCATTGCATGCACGCATCGACGCAGTAAAGCACGGCAAGGGCGCAGCGTATAGGTACGTCGCATCTAAGCTATTTTAACAAATGCATGTTTGAACGACACGGACGCGTCGGTGGTGCAGATGTGGCGCAGCTCCTTTTTCAGTGTCACGCGCGGATGAACGGGCCTGTCACCGCCGATGCAAGTGCACGAAACGATGCAACTCGCCTATGCTGCCCGTGCCTCTTTGGATGCTCTGGCCGCCGTTTTTTGAATTAATGCCCGCAATTACTTATGCCAGTGCGAACGGAGAAGAGAAAACGATCCAGAAGGCACCGTGTACACATTGACCACAGCTGCAACGCGGCTATAAAAGGGCACCATTTCCTCATCCTCTCACACTCATCTCTCAAGCCTCCTCCCCTTCTTCTTTTCGAGCCAAATCCACCACTCGAGCCACCATGCAGTTCAACGGCCCTACCTACCGTCGCCCTCGCACCGTGCCGGAGAGGCAGTACCCGGCTGGAGTCGTCGTCGAGAATAGCCTGAGGGTGTGGGCCATCTCTAGGTGGAGGGGCCCTAGAGAGTTGGCTCGCTTCTTCCTCCAAGCCGGCTACCGCCACCTCCCTCCGGGCACTCCGCCCATGTTCCTCCTCCACGAGCAGTACGATGGCAACGCCGGCCCCAACGGCTTCGTCATCGGCCTCTACGTCACCTTCACCAACCCCTACGACGCTCACCACCTCCTCGGGGAGGTGTTCTGGTGTGGATGCGAGTTTATCGCGTTCACGACCTACAACATCTTCACCAACTTCCACCACATCTTCCCTCACCCCAACGGCATGCACACCCTCCCCTACCAGATGCCGGAGGATGACGAGTGAGGGGCCCAAGGAGGAGGGGCCAAGGAGTGGCAAGGAGGAGGGGCCAAGGAGTTGTTCAAGGGGCGAGTCTTCTATCTATCTAGTTTGGGGCTCTAGTTTGTGTTTGTGTTGGTTCGGGCGTGTGTGCCCGTGTCTTTTATATATCTAGTTTTAATTATTTTACTTTCATGTTTTATGAACTATATGTAGTGGGGGGATGCCCCTCTATATGTTTTATCTATCTATGCTACTAGGGTACCCGATGCCCCACTATCTATCTATATGTTTTTTCGGTCCTAAAGTTTCTCCATTGCATTTTATTTATGTGGCCATGTGTACTAAAAAACAATTGATCTGGTATCTAAAATGTACGTTACCAAGAAATTGACAATAAAGATTATGTACTGTACTACATAATCATACAGTTGGTATACAATGCATTTGAAGACAATGGGCAAGAAAAATGCTAATTATCTGGTGCTGATGACATGCGTAAGTGTTGTTTGATGTTTAAATCATGCTTGCTATGTCATTTTTTGCTGCCAAACATGGCATTAGCGAGAAAGGTCATTTGGGCACTGAATGTATTAAAGTATACACCATATATAAAAATGTCTAGCCAAAAGATTTGGGTGTACACCCATGACCAAGTATGGATCCGCCCCTGGTTGTAAGGGGATGCCCCTCTATGTTGTAAGGAGATGCTACTAGGGGCACACTAGATGTCTTCTTTTTTTGAGAGGGGCACAACCTTTTTCGGTTGAAACACATGAGTAAAAACTTTGAAAACACCATAGCACAAGTAAAAAAATATATTAAGAAATGGTGCTTGGTTGAAATAAACTAGAACCAAACAATTGCAACTTTTTTGGTTCACAAAGACTGCTCAAATAATTATCTCAAATAGCTTATGCATAAAAATATCTCAAATAATTATCAGATGAGTTATCTCAAAAAAGATGACTGCAGGAAACTTAAAATTTGTGAAATGATCTAAAGCCGAAAAGATATATCGATGTCAATGACCGTGTGCACTCTTTTTGCACTCCTTTTATCAATGGGCCTGGATATGTTCTATTCGGCCCTGCCTAACTTCTATATGGGCCTGGCCTTTTCGGGCAACTGTGGACGAACCTTTTTTTCCTTTTCTCCCTCTACCACTGAAACTGAAACTGATGACGAACTGAAGAACTAAAAAACGGGGCCGAAACAGAGTGGAGAGGACATGCTGAATTCATACAGCGCAACACTTTTATTCAAATGTACATATCATTACGATTACAAATGATGCCCAATCTATTCACTTACGACTAATTATCATCACATAAACAAATGCGAGACCAATTACACAAACATAAAAAAGTGCGGCCATCAGCCCCATCAAATTGCCCTGCTTCTGCAATTCGATGAGTTTCTTCATCTGCTTGTTCAGCTTCTTCAGCTCTGCCGTCACTCCTGCATCCCCCACAGTAGCACCAATGGAAGGGCGGGCGCCCCCGATGGAATTGCCAGATCCAGGGGCCCCGGATCCAGATGCGCCCGATCCAAACTTGCCCAACTTCTCCGCCTCCAACAGTAAATCGAGCTCCCCTGATGCACCCTCCAGTTGAATCCGCTCTATGTACTCATCTAGCCACTCAAAATGGGTGCATTGCTTCAATTTCTGAAATCGGAAAGATGAACCCTAAATCCCAAATCCGATGGGGAAAAATGGGCAAATATGAAATTGGGAGACAAAAACCAAAATTGGCATATTGAGAAGTAAAATCTCACCTTTCCCTGCTCTGGTTTGCTCTCGCATTTCACGAATTCCCGCCCAAGGTTGCCATTCTTGTCGGTCGTTGTGACTAGCCGCTTCAGGGGTGCGATACGTGGGCATGCAGGACATCTTGTCATGGGCACTGCGCCATAGCGCGGCCATGAGCGGCGGGAGGCTGAAGCGGAGCTCGACATTGCTAGGTCGCAGCCCGGAACGGCGTTGTTGCGCGTCGTCGCCGGAGAAAAAGAACAACAACGGTCGGGGAGGGGGAGGGGGGAGGATGGGCTCGGGTGCTGCACGGCTCGGGGCACGGCTCGGTGTCCTCTTGTACCAATGCTGACCTGGATAAGTTAGTGGGTCCCACGCTATGGGTCCCACTCACCTGACCAATGCTGAGTTGGATAAGTTAGTGGGTCCCATGCTGTGGGTCCCGCTTACCTGATTCGAGTTTTAAACATGTGTCTTTGGATTAGGCAGCAGTGTCGCATGGGAGCTATTTTTTCCAACGAAGATGTCGCATGAGAGCGATTACAACCAACTACGTCGCATGAGAGACAAGTCACACCAACAACGTCGCATGAGAGCTATTCACCCCGTGGCAATATACTGCTTCATGACGAGCTCCATGAGAGCAGGGTGGCAACCCGTCTTCAGCTGCTCGAAGTCACGCGTCGCCATGGCTGCTTTCAGATTACCGGGCTCGGAGAGGAACCGCGTGCAAGCCTCCTTGAGCACGCGGCAACAGTGCTGCTCCGCCAGCGCTAGCATGGCGGCCACCGAATGGACGCCGATGTGGCGGCACAGCTCCTCCTCGCAGATCAGCTTCAGCCTCTCGAGCTAGTACCTGTCCGCCCCCACGAGCAGCGGCTTCGCCATCGTTGCCAGCTCTACCTCCTTGGTCAGCGCGTCCGTGTATATGAAGTGAAGCATGGCCTTGAAGACTGCAGCATCCATGCCGTCGACGCGTAGCCTCGTCGTCGCGGTGGTCAGCGCGAGCTCCGCCTTGAAGGTGGGCGACCGCGCGGCGAGCATCCACCTGTGCGCCGCGAAGGTCTCGCCGCCGACCTCGATCTCCACGTCCACCCCCTCCTTGGACTCCCACAGGAGATCTGCGAGCTGCTGGTGCAGCTCGCTCGGCGGCACCACGGTACCCGTGGATGTCGATGTGAGGCCGGCGCGGTAGTCGGTGGTGTGCACGTCGAGGACGTCGACGTCGCATAGGATGGACACGCCGTCATCTTTGAACTGCTTCTCCTTGTCCAGGTCTTTGGTCTCCACGAAGTTTCCCCAGCCCCAGATGTGTTTGGAGCTCGAGTATTTATTGGCTTCGGCTGCGATGTTACCTTTGGTGCGCCATGGCTTCCCGCCGTGGTCGAGTATGCTCATGCAGATACAAGCCGTTGCGTCGCCGGTCTTGCTATGGCTGGCGTGCTCGACATAGAGGGAGAGCCAGCCGTCGTAACCCATGTTGCCGTTCGGGTAGCACTCGATTCGCCAGTTGTGGCCGCCGACGCCGAAGGTGCCTGACTTGACCAGCGTGCCGTTGGCCGTCGTCTTCAGTGTGCACCCGTCGATTCTGAGCAAGTGGGAGCCGGTAACCTGCGTGGTGGTGACAATGGTGCCGGTGGAGAGCTTCTGACGGCCGGCGCCGCGGAGAGCAGAGATAAGCGCCGACATCGACATGGTCGATGCCAAAGTGGATTGATCAATAGACACTCAAGCTTGTGATGTTTAAGGATTGAGTTTGGGGGTGCATCACAGGCGACGCGTACAGTAGTTATAGCAACTTGTCAGGGAGAGATGGATGGAGGCGTTCGGCATGCATCACAGACTTAGGTGACCAATGCAAAATGTGTGCATGCATGAATGACCGAGAAGTATACGTAGGAGTACATGAAGTTTTAGTCGTCAGATATTAGGAGGTTTAATGCCGCATCGATTGAGTGGATCATGGAGAGATTAGTTTTGGGACATGCTTACTGGAATTTTACGAGGGAGCTACTGGGAGTTAATTCATGGTATATAAGTTTTTTCGAAAAGAAGGGAGTCCCCAGCCTCTGCATTAGGCTAGTCATAGTGGGAGTAACTTAGGTAGTAACATAGCACATTTTTTAAAAAAAATTTGCTTATGTGGCGTGTAGTTAATAAGAAGTGGTAACATAATATGTTACTGTAACATAGCGCTTCCCAAGATAAGATGAGTCTACAAGCCATTAAATGAAGCCAGAATATGACAATAATAATATGTTACTTTGCACTATGAAGATAGTAACTTAGACTAGTGTCATATGCATGACACTAGTATAAGTTACTCCCCACTATGGCCAGCCTCAGAACGATGCATACGGCCAACTTTATTGAGAATAAAAAAGGTTCAACGGCTGTCTTAAAGTCGTAATGAAAGTAAACAAAAAGCTCACGTAGAACCATAGCGGCACAACCGGCTGGCAAAAACAAGATAAGTAAACTAATTGCCTATCCTATTACATGACCGCCATTCATACCGGTTGAAAATATCCCGTAGCTCCCACCGGATAGATCCAGTAACCAAACGCTCTCTGGCCTCCGTCGGAGTGAGTAGCGACCACATACGGATCAATGCAGTGGCTCGGAAGATAACCTGCAAAAAATGATAATTTATTGTTATGTTAAAAACCAAGTCATTTATGCAATTCCAGACTGCCCACAATAAAGCACATACTCCTACGTGAATATGTCTCGTCGTTTCGGCCTCGATCCCGTTAAGCCACGTTCCAAATAACATGTTGACAGAATTCGGATGAGTAATATTAAATGCTATATGCACCGTCCGTCATAGCACTTTTGCCAACAGGCAGTCAAGAAAAAGGTGTTTGATAGATTCATCCCGATCACAAAAACTACATCTAGTAGGTCCTATCCAGTTACGCTTTACCAGATTGTCCTTGGTTAAGATGACTTGTTTATGGACAAACCACATAAACACTTTAATTTTCAAAGGAACTTTGACCATTCAAACATGTTTGGAACTAGGAATGGAGCTAGTGTTGATAACATCTAGATACATCGATTTAACTGTAAATTCCCCACTCCTAGTAAGGTTCCATCGCAACTGATCGGGTTGTTGAGATAGTTGGACCTCCATCAGTCTACGCACTAAACAGAGCCAAGCTTCTTAACGATTACCGGCTATCGTTCTTCTAAATTGAATATTAAGAGGGATGGACTGAAATACTGTTGCAATAGACGCCTCGCGTCGTTGAACAATACTATACAGTGTCGGGTATTGAATCGCGAGGGGTGTCTCTCCTAGCCAAGTATCCTCCCACAAACGCGTGTTGTTACTGCTACTGCATCTGTGTGACAACGTCGAGCTGCTGATTGCGAAGTTCGGCCTCTTCGTCCACATTGTCCCGACGTCGCTGCTCTCTGCCTGGTGACCAAAATTGGCGCCTCCTTGATCTCATCATCAAGTTATAGATCGTTGTGGTGATTTCCGCCGAGCCATAGCCGATGGTGGACAAAATATAGTTGCCACGGTTGCATCTGTGAACAGATATGACGCCTACTTGACCTCATTGTTGCCACGGTCAGAATTGTACTCTCCTATATATCTGCAACCCCTTGATGAGGAATACATACGCAAACACAACTTATTGTGTCACAATAATTTTAAATACCGGCCTTTGGTATACTCTATCCAATGATTGAGAGATGAAATCCGAACAACATCAACCATTGGATAAAGTTTTTTTCTCACATGATTCTGTCATTTGGCCTTTTACTTGAACTCCCACTCTATTGTCCATAGTTTCATAAGCATCTTTTTCCATGCCAAGAACCCGATTGCCCAGTAAAAATGAGAGAGAACAGTTCAAATTCTAGAGTGTTGGGCCTTGTCTTTATGATTCCATGGAAGAAAATAAAATTTCAACAATGCTTTATAATATGGATTTCATAACCAGCGAATGTTTGTGAGAATTTGTGTTGTCCGCACATGGTGTTTTTTTAATAAGCATGGCAAATTCGGCCAGTCCTTATTTTGTTGCCAAATGTTGGAATCAAATGGAAGCCCATGGTTGTGCCAATTATTTTTACTACTAGTAAGTGTGCACGTGCAACGCACGTCTATTTGAACTAATAAATGTGCACACGCAATACACATCTATTTGGATGAACATATTATACTAAACTTAATACAAGACAATTTATTCATAAATTTGAAATTTTCCCATAAATTACACGATCTCTTATTTCCAACTCGTACAAATAATTTGAAATATTGTTTCTCCTTAATCAACATGTCTCCTGTATTAAAAGACCACCCACTTTTCTCAATGTATAAAATTCAAAATTATTTAGAAGATTCATCATGATTCTTCATATGCACATATTTATGCAAGTACAATCATACATGAAAATGTCACTTAGGACAAGCTAAGGAACCGTTTTAGTGCCAACAAATTCTAGTCAAGAATTACACAAGATCGTCATGAACATAACAGAGAGAAGTGACCTCTCTTTCTCCGAGATTGATCGAACAACAAGCTTTAGTATATATCTATCCGACACTACTACATATATACAATATAACATCTCTTATAATCCCTAACATCTAAAATCAATTTCAACTTCCACATGGCATTCTCCGTCTTTATGTATGACATGGTCAAGAAAGAATCCCGCCAATTCCTCTTGAATTGCTCGTATGCGATCATGTGGTATGAGTTCATTCCGCATCTGTCACATCTAATTTAAAGAAGAGGGTCAATGTATATATATGAAAGAAACTCAACACAATTGATGATAATAAAATAAAATTGTGAATATTGTTTATGTACTAAATGATATGAAATTTACCATGACCACAAAATATCCTACATTCATCATCATCATAATCAACATGCAGTTTTTGCTTCTCTTGTATGTAGTCCAAGTTTTCTATCAGAAAAACATGTTAACTCAACTGTAGATAAGAACGGTATGAAAATACTCATGTAAAATTACAATTGCCATGTATCTGCTGGACAAACAAATACACTTATGCAAACTTCAGGTTTTTTTAGTAAAACTTATGCGAAATTTAGTTTTTTTCATTAAAACTTATGCAAACTTCTGGGTTTTTTCAGTGAAATGTAATTTCATAACTGCAAGTAAGGTCTTGGTTCAGTGAATTTGTCTGTGAGTTTACTATGTAGTCGTGAGTTGGCCATGTAATAACCGGTAGTCAGTACTTAAAAAACAGGGATGTCTGTTGCAAGTACGCGAAAATCAGTGAAAAAATAAAGAAAGAAAGAAGGCGGACGTTCTGTGTGTGCTCCAGCGCTCCTCTGTTTCTCATTGCCTCATCTCTAGTTCCTGTACTTCTAGATGTGTCACCACCAGCGAGGTAGCGATGACAGTAAAAAACAATACTCGATACTTACTTGATTAATGCGTGCGTGTGGTGCGTTCACGTGAAGGCGAGCGTCTCCGTCATTTAGGCCTGCGAGCGGCCGCAACGACCGTGTCCTCTCACCAGCTGGGCGGCATTGTCGACGCAGGTGAGTCAGTCGTCCAGCTTTGAGGCGGCGGCTTCCACACACCGGGATTAGCTTTGGACGACGTCGTCCACGCGCGAGTGCCGGACAAGCGTGTCCAACGGAGCAGCACACGTCAGAGCTGAGGGAGTCGGCGGTGGCTTCGGGCGAGTGAGATGGGGCCGTGATTAGCTTCACCTGCTGCACAGTGGCCGAGACCTGCACCGCCCTGGGGACGATGATGGTTGGCGACCAGGCGAATCTACATGCATGGCTGTGGGGGCAGATTTTTTTGGCCCGCTTATACTGGTCCAAGATACTCAGTGTTGCCCCCACTTGAAGGACCTCGGCGGTGGGTGGTTGTCAACGTGGGTGTTGTGGATGGAGCTGAAGTCGACGCGGATGCCGGTGGTTCCCGGAGAGCATGCTCAGGATGTGGACGAAGTCATTGCAGTCAGTAGAAGTGTGTTCGAAGGAAGCCGCAGCTCCTCCTCGCGCGTCTCCCATTGTGCCTCGCATGGGTGGTGGGCTGGTGACGGCTGGCGACTCATGATCACGATTCCCTGATAGGAGATGGTAGGATGCGTTCGCGATTAGTTTCCTAATAATTAGATGCATTCGTGATTAGTTATCTAATAGGATGCAGCCATGATTAGTTTCCCAATAATTAGATGTATCCGTGATTAATTTCCTAATAGGATGGCTCGTAATTATTTTCTTAATAATAGGATGCGCGCGTGATTTTTTCCTAATAATAGAATGGGTTTGTGACTAGTTTCCTAATAATTAGATGTGTCCGTGATTAGTTTCTTAATAGGATGTGTCCGTGATTATAGTTTCCTAATTGATCAGGCATGGACTTTCATATTTTCCTCCACGGTGGAGTACGGTCAGTTAATGTAAATTGCTAAGTGCACACAGAGAACAGATTCGGTTAAGGCTAGCCGTTAGATTGAGTTTAGTGGGACTAATCATGCGGTGATAATATATCCGTGTATGTTTTGTGGGGTGGATTTAGAGAAGATAATATTTGCTCTTTTATAAGTAGTATAGATATAGAAACATATTATGGCTACAAAGCAAGCAATTAAGACTAGTCAATATTTTGGTCATGTTTTCTCCATCATGCCAATTTCTTAGGTTAGATGATGCTCAAACCATAGGTTTATGCTACAAGATCTATTCGACGCAACCACCGACTCCTCTAAAAAAGAGAGTCCATTTGCCTCCCGACGGTGCCGCCGTCGGTCCACCTTGTCTCCGGTGGCCCTAGGGTCATGGAGGCACGGTGGACTCGAGCCTCACGGTCGGCGGGAGGGATCCTGCTTCATTTTCAATTATTTTCCGAGTTCGTTTAGGGTTTGTGTCCTGCTCAAGAATGCGAGACGACGACGGCTCCCTGAAGATGGAATTAGTTTCTTCCCGCCTAGCCTGGTCCGGATGTGGCGTCTACTAGTTGGATCCTTTCGATTACACTTCTTCTCATCGACACGGTTGTTGTTCTGCTACACTGGTTCTGTCTACTACAAGTTTTGCTCGATTTTAATGAAGGAGGGACGATGATGGCGGCATGCCTTCGGCTCACTTCAGTATTTGTTGTCGTCGCTAGGTGATCTATGGATCTAGATGTAATTTTGTTACTTAGGTGTTTTTTATATTGACATTTTTTACGATTTTTTTATATTGTCGTGACAGGTGATGAATAGACCGAAAGTCTTCAATTTTTTTTATGAAGATGGTGCTCCTACCAAATTTAACCCACAAAACCTCACTTGGAGATCTACCCAAGCTATAAGGCAGCGGCACTTCTAGTGCTTGCCATTGATGAGCTCGTCTAGTCGTTGCCATGGACGACGTGCTTCCTGCCTCTGGCCACCGTGAGAACATGTGGCAGCGTGCTTCTACTTACCAGATAATAAATATTTCTGAAAGGTAATTATCACAGAATTATTGTTTTATTTTTTGTATCTCAACATTCAAATTAACACCAGATAAATATATTTTTAAGGGGCAATTGGCACGGTAGTAAAAGGCATTGGTGGAACGAGCAGACGAGCAACTAAGCAAACCAGGTTCACGCAAAACATATGTTCTCAAACATTACGACTTAAACTGAGACTATATAAGAGCAAGCGAAGGAGATGTAGTGCTTCATGACAAGTTGCACCGTCAAACGGGTTGGTCGCTTCTAGATTGGATTAGAATGAGAAGTCAGCGAGAAATTGCGTGCAAGCCTCCTTCAGCATGCTGCAACAATGCTGCTCCGCGAACGCCAGTGTGGCGGTCACGGATTCCATACTAATTTGCCCGCACAACGCCTCCTCGCAGACCTGCTTCATCTTCTCCAGCTTGTACCTGTCCGCCGCCACGAGCAGCGGCTTCACTATCTTGGCAAGCGTCTCTTGCTCCTCCATCTCTTGCGGCAGCCTGTCCGTGTAGATGAAGTGGAGCAGGGCCTTGAACACGTCGGCGTCAATTCCGTCGATGTGTATCTTTGTTGGCACCAATTCCTCCTTGAAGACAGGAGACCGGGCAGTGAGCATCGACCTGTTCGCCGGGAAGGTCACCCCGCCGACCTCTATCTCCATGTCAGGGTCAGCCTCCTCTTTGGACTCTGAGGGGACCTCCATTGTAGTCGTGGATGCCATCCCGTCACGGTACTCGATGGTGCGCATGTCAAGGACGGTGATGTCACAAACGATTATCAGAGATCCGTCCTTGAGGTGCTCCTTGTCGTCCAGGTCATCAACCTTCATGAAATCACTCCAGCCCCACCTGGTACGTTTGCCGATCGAGAAGGTTTGAGCATCACCTTCGCTCTCATCATCGATTTCTTCCGACAATTGGGCATGACCTTCGGTCCACAATGGCTTCCCGGTGTGGTCAAGGATGCTCATGCGGAAATCCGCTGTGGCGTCACCGGTGCGGTCAAGGCTGGCGTGCTCGAGGTATAGGCTGATGAAGCCCTCGTATCCCTCTTTGCCGTTCGGGTAGCACCTGATACGCCAGTCGTGGCCACCGACTCGGAACGTGTCTGATTCGATCTTCGCGCCGTTTCCAAGCATCTTCTTGATTTGCTTGAACTGCTCGATCCTATACAGGTAGGAGCCCGTCACCGGCCTCACGATGAAGGTGCCGGCGGAGAGGTGGTGTCGGCCGGCAGCGCGGAGGGATGACACAAGCGCCGACATCGACATGATCTCATCGGATCGATCCATCGAGGAGACGATTCGTATCGTGCCTTTTTTGTCCCTTCTTTATTTTTTTGATGAGCTTGATCAATCTCTGGGTCTTACAGTATCACGTCTATATGGGTGTATATAATATATAGCACAGACCCAATAACCAGAGAGCCGACTCGAACTTGACGTGTCATCAAATACCTTTTGTTTCCGGGAAGTGTCATCAAATACTACTCCCTCCGTTTCGAATTACTTGTCGCAGATATGGATGTATCTAAAACTAAGAACGGAGGGAGTATAAGGTAAGGCAAAGTCTTACACGGACAGGAACACGTGGTACATCGTATACCAACTCAAACTCAGGTTATGATGATTCTCAAAAAGAAAAAAAAAACTCAAGCTCAGGTTAGCATCCACAACGTGTATGGATTTATTTATTTTCGGCTCAGATTTTTTGGGACTTCCGACCGAACGCTGTTTTGGCCATCGGATCAAACGCACGTATCCAAAAGCACTTTTGGTAGCCACGACGGATTTTGGGATCGTTTGATTCAGGAACGACGCAAGGGAACTGGATGGATCGATGGATTCTGAGTTTGCGCGGTAACGTTACATGATCTCACACCGATCAGTTTTCCTGAGATTCATGTTGTTGGCAAACCCGTGATAGGGGGAGGGGGAGGAGGGCTTTGCCGGAGTCTGAACCGATCCCACGCTCGTTTCTGACCGCCTTGGCCCACCAAAGCCCCTAGCCGTCTATCCCGCGTTTTCCATCGCACGCCTCGCGTCGCTTGTCACGCCGTATTCATGTCGGCTCAGAGCTTGCAGCGGCCGGCATTGATGTCGTGATTTGACCGGACGGAAGGACGACACAGACAGACGCGACCTCTTGGGTGTCGCCGTCGCTTCAATGCAGACTACGTGTTCCGAGAAACCAACTCCAACTACTGCGCCGCATTAAAGCGGGCTGACTGCCCTCCGCTAGGGACGAAGCTTCGTTGTTGGCATTGGGGTCAATTGAACCCAATGAAATTAAAAATTTCTTCACTAATTTTGCATTAAACACTATCTATTTATTGAAAATGACCCCACTTCATAGACATGACCGCAGCAAACTTTTTTCTAGCTTGCCCTGGCCGTGACTATTTAAGCCGCGCTCCGCCTGCCCTGGTCGCGACTATTTAAGCCGCGCTCCGGCATCATCTAGATCCGCACCCTTGTCGAGCCCTTCCACCTTCCCGAGCCCAGTGGCGATGCCGAAGTCCTGGTTCTCCGCGCCGGCAGGCGACACTGGTGGAAATTCGTCGTTAGGCGGATTGTGGCGTCACCGCCATCGCTCACCTGGACCATCCGCATCCAAGGTGGTGGGCTCCTCCGGCAAGGAGGAGATAGTCCTCTCCTCCGGCGACGAGAAGGACCAATCACATCAGTGGCCATGTCTACTCTCGGAGGTGGCTCTAACGGATGAAGAATTCGCCCGTCAGATGGAGATCATTGTTGGGAAACGTAGCATGCAATTTCAAAAAAATTCATACGCTCACGCAAGATCTATCTAGGAGATACATAACAATGAGAGGGAGAGTGTGTCTCCATACCCTCGTAGACCGTAAGCGGAAGCGTTTGACAACGCGGTTGATGTAGTCAAATTTCTTCTATCTCTGACCGATCAAGTACCGAACGCACGACACCTCCGAGTTCTGCACACGTTCAGCTTAGTGACGCTCCTCGCCTTCTTAATCCAGCAAGACGTCGATGTAGTAGATGAGTTCCGTCAGCACGACGGTGTGGTGACTGTGATGGTGAAGTGATCACAGGGCTTCGCCTAAGCACCACGAAGATGTGACCAAGGGTGTAAACTGTGGAGGAGGGCGCCGCACACGGCTAGGAAATTGTCTGGTGTGTTCTAGGCGCCCCCTCCTCATATATATAGGTGAGAGGTGTGACGCCCCAAGACCGGAGATTCAGATGCCTTTCAGGGTTTCCGGGTTTCGTCGTGTGATTTGTTTGGTTCTTTGCATTCAACATTGCATCATGTGCATTGTATCATGTCATCATGCCATCATGTCATTTTTTTCTTAAATCAACTGAATAAATCGTATGGATCTTCGGTCCATTTAAACCGAGGGAATTCACGTGGTGATTCTCTTTATAACATATCCTCCCAATATTAGGGAGCTATATTAAATATTTCTTTAATTTGAAGTCCACCATAACACACTTGCAAAATCCCAATGCCTTTGTTATCACAACTCTTGGCCTCTAACTTTGCCATATATCCTTTCGTCATTTTCCGGAGCTCCATCAAAAATTTCAACATTTTTGGTCACTCCTAAAACCGCGTCCTAGTTCAAACCCATTTGAATTAAATTCAAATGAGTTTGAAATCTTTTGTTCGATCTGGTTTTTCTTTTCTATTTTTCTCAGAACGAGCATATTTTTGTGAGTTCGGGAAAAATATCCCTCATGCGCAATTCTTTCCCTAACCCCCCCCCCCCTTCTTCTTTTCTCTTCTCTCTTTGCTTTTTCTGTTAAAGGAAATAGATTATTAGAGAGAGTGAGAGGCAGCCTGCACTGCAGGCCTCTTAGAATCTCCCACCAGGCTGGCCCAACTGTCTCCTGTTCCCATAGGCCTTTTTGGGCTTAGGCCTGCTAGACCGGCCCACCTTCCTCCTTAACCTAGCGCCAGGGGCCTTTCTCTCAATCCCCACTCTCTTCCCTCGTTCTCCTCCCTCGCGCCGCCACTCACGCATCGCCAGGGAGAGGAGAGTGCTGCCTCTGCCCGATCCCATCTCCCTCTCCTCGACAGACCCCAGACCCGCTCAAAACCCCCGCCTCGCTCTCGCCACCACCGCACCCGACCCCATGGCGCGCCTCCCTCTGTAGTGCTGGGCCGTGACCCCGCCTTTCCCTGCACCTCGTCCCCGTCGCCCGAGCGCTCGAGGAGAGGAGCTCCTCGAGCACCTGCGCCTGCAGCCCAGCCGCCGGACCAGCAGGAGGCCACCACCGCCATGAACGCCCGTCCCTGGAGATCTCCTTCTTCTCGTCCTCGAGCTTGCCTCGAGCTCCGATGCCGCCGGAGCACCAGCAGCCAACAAGAGCTCGCCGCCGGCGACCAGCAGGATGATGCGGACATAGCTAGTATAAAAACGTTTACACATATTACACGGCAAATAAATGACCAGGTAATGTTGTTCCTCGGTGCATATAATTTGACTATAAGAAGAAGCCAATACTATCTTCATGTTTTAATCTGCTTGTACTCAGGCACAAAGGTGTTGACGAAAGAAGATTACATGGAGTTAGATGCATGCATGGAATCAGCCCAGCCATCCATGTTGTATGCTACGTGCAACCTAGAAGATGCATGCAATCAAGTCAAACAATGGGTCCCACGTGTGCATGCAATCAAGATCCTGGCATGTTTTCACATATGCGTTTCGGGAGGAGTTTTGCTTGTGGCAAACACACATGCAACACAGACGAGGAGCTATGGCCCATCCCTGGTGCTAGGGCCCATCGGCCTAGAAGCGGGCGACACCAACATAACACCAGAACGGATACGCATCTACGTCCATCCAAGAGATCTACGCATCCCGGCTCCGTCGTATACTCCTTCAATAAATAGCTAGCCACGTTTAGGGTTAGACGGGGGTTTTGTTTAGAGAAGTTCAGCAATACTGCTACTTTTATTTGTCTTCGCTCGTAGCGGCTAGTGCGACCGTCAAGACATCTTATCAGAACCCCATCTTATGAGATTAATTCCATCTAGCATATTCGCAATTTTGAGATTGCTTGACTATTATTTTCTTGCATATTCTTCGATTTGCTTGCAGGAAAAATCCTTCGTGGATAGGTCGATCGCGCCATTGGCTCGGTCGACAACGTCATGGAGTTGGTTCAGCGATTGCCGTGGATATCAGTCGTGTACGGTTCTCCCTGTACGGTTGATAGCCGGATCGTGAGGGTCAAGTCCCACCCAAAATCATAGTTATCCTCTCTCATCGAAAGATCGGGTCCCCAGTTCACATCAAGTGGTATCAGTTTTCAGGTTCATCGGTGAGAGATATACAGTTTTATTAGATTAGATTGATTTTAGTTCTACAACCCACAAAAAGCCAAAAAAATAGATTAGTTCATCCGCTGCACCTATCTTTTTAGCCTTTAGCAATTTTTGCATCTAGTATTTGTGTAGTTGAATTTTTGGTTGCATTCATCTAATACTAGTGCTGGTCTAGATTAGTCCGAGAGAAAATTATCTACTAGATCGATCTGGTTTTTGTCCACCCTAAAGAAATCCCTTCCACTCAGCAGAAAAAACACAACAAGATTGCACCGGATTATTACTGTTTTGCCGATTCTTACGTGCAGTCTAAGTTCGCATCCTTCTCGTCCGCCGTTTCCCTCACGGACAAGTTTTTCTTTCTTTGCCGGCCGTACGCGTGTTGCACCTGTCTGCCGCGTACACCGTCTTGCATCTATGCTTGACATCAGACACCAGCCCACCTGTGTCTGCTAGGCCACGCCATTGTGTCTGTCATAGTGCGCTGCTACTCGATCACTGTTTGGAGTTATCTGGCCACATCGTTCCATCAATATCTGATCTCAAGTAGTACACGATCTTGTAGCTTTTGGTAGCACTTGAGTTTGTACGTTTTCTTTTCTCCTGTTCTCTTCATATGTGTGTATACACGTTGGTAATCAGCTTGGTCAAAGAAAAAAGAAAGAGAAAAGTAAGAAAAAAAAGATAGTGAAAAAAAACAGTGGAAAAAAAACAGAGAAGGAAAAGTAAGAAAAAAAACAGAGAAGGCCAGTTAGCATCTTTTGGAATATCTCTTACTGTCCAGAACATTCACTTTGTTCATCTACGTGATATCCGCTGGACATTTTTTTTTCTGCTTTAGGTTTCCATATACTGCCATTTATACCTCACTTATATCTAGCTATTTAGAGCATTCATATTTTCATCAGCTTCCACTCATTTGATTCAGTATCTGGGCTTAGATTGTTTTATCTCTTGCTAGTCGACTGCCAACACTAGTTAGAAGTTTGAGCAATTATTCAACTTGCATTGTTTTTTACTAAATTGTGTCACTGATATTGTGAGTTGAGAAACCTTTGCCAAGCTACACTTTTTCCTACCAATAAGTACAGGTCCCGACACTACTGATTCCTGGTTATCGCTCCATCCAATCTTCATCGGTCGTTTGAAGCCAACACCAACGCGTCGATCACCACCTGTTGCATTGGTAAGAACAAGTAAGAATTTGATACTAAGTTTGAGTGTGAGCGAATTTTGTCCACCACATCCTGTTAGTTGATAGGGATTATACATTGTTTTTTTTCTCTTTCACTAACAATGGCACAGTTTCAGCCCACACTTGAGGGTCTCACCGCGGATGTGAAAGTCACTAGCGAGCGTCTTGCCCAACTTGAGGGTGCTCAGATTGCGACCCAAGAAAGGCTCAAGGCCATAGAGGATGCACAGGGTGTTGCAAACACACAGCTAAAGGACATCTTGTCACGTCTTGACGAGTTGCGGACTGCACCCCCCATCAACAACAATGCCAATCCTCGCAACTTCACGGGTGGCGGCGCTATTTCGCGAGCTCGGCGTGTGCCCATGGGTCATCCACAACACCCAGCTACTGCCACTAATGCCGCCACCATAAACCAGCACCAACAAATTCCTCCCCGCGTCGAGCAACATGTGGACAACTACGAGGATTATTCTGGTGACACCGAAGACGACCAAATGTGTAACACCCTCGATGCGACTATAGCTCCCACGTGTCGAGGCACGACTTAGAGGCATAATCACATTGAAGGCATATGTCGCAAGTTAGGCAATCTTCACAACATCCCATGTAATATAAATAATAATAAAGGGGAGATAACATAGTTGGCTTACACTCGCCACGTCAATCAAGTACATAAATAACATTACATCATCCAAACACTCATGGCCCGACTACGGCGCCAAAACAAAAAAGAACCCAACATGCGACACGGTCCCAATCACCCCCAACTGGGCACCACTACCGATCATCGGGAAAGGAAACATAGTAACGTTGAGAGTCTTCGTCGAACTTCCACTTGAGCTCATACGCGTCTTCTGGAGTGGAATCATCAGTCCCTGCATCTGGTGTAATAGTAATCTGTGAGCCACAGGGACTCAGCAATCTCGCACCCTCGCGATCAAGACTATTTAAGCTTATAGGTAAGGCAAGGTAAAATATGAGTGGAGCTGTAGCAAGCGACTAGCAAGTATGGTGGCTAACTTATTCGCAAAAGAGAGCGAGAAGAGAAGGCAAAGCACGAGCGAGAAACTAGAGAACCACCTGCGCAAACATTACTCCAACACCGTGTCCACTTCCCGG
This sequence comes from Triticum dicoccoides, assembly GCF_002162155.2. Lineage (NCBI taxonomy): Eukaryota > Viridiplantae > Streptophyta > Magnoliopsida > Poales > Poaceae > Triticum > Triticum dicoccoides. The sequence goes on along the minus strand of NC_041380.1, from coordinate 67,106,308 downwards.
ACTCCGCCGAGAAGAGGCCATCACGGTAACACACTCAGTTGATTCATTTTAATTAAATTAAGGTTCAAGTTATCTACAACCGGACATTAACAAATTCCCATCTGCCCATAATCGCGGGCACGGCTTTTGAAAGTTCAAATCCCTGCAGGGGAGTCCCAACTTAGCCCATGACAAGCTCTCACGGTCAACGAAGGAATAGACCTCCTCCCAAGACGTTCCGATCAGACTCGGTATCTCGGTAATTCAAGACACTTCGACAGGTTAAAACAAGACCAGCAACACCGTCCGAATGTGCCGACAAATCCCGATAGGAGCTGCACATATCTCTTTCTCAGGGCACACTCAGATTGTCTAAACTTCCGGTAGGCCAGCCCAGAGTTGCCCCTGGTAGCCACCGGCGGCTGAC
>NC_041380.1:67095998-67105629 GCF_002162155.2 Triticum dicoccoides | reverse complement strand
TAAAATAATGATGACCCTTGAGTCTACAGAACCCAAGGGAAAGAAAAAGCTAGGTGGCAAATGGTAAAACCAATGTTGGGCATTGCTGGAAAAGCTTTAATCAAGGCGAACTATCAAGGGGTTCCCATTATAACCCAACCGCGTAAGGAACGCAAAATCCGGGAACATAACACCGATATGACAGAAACTAGGGCGGCAAAAGTGGAACAAAACACTAGGTGAGAGGCCGAGCCTTCCACCCTTTACCAAGTATATAGATGCATTAAGATAACATGGCAATATAATGATATCCCAACAAGTAAATAAATGTTCCAACGAGGAACGGCCTCCAATCTTCACCTGCAACTAGCAACGCTATAAAAGGGGCTGAGAAAAGCGGTAACATAGCCAATCAACGGTTTGCTAGGACAATGGTGGGTTAGAAGGTTTGACATGGCAATTTGGGAGGCTTGCAAGCAAATGGTAGGCATCGTAGCAATGGCATAGCAAAAGAGCGAGCAAACTAGCATAGCAAAGATAGTAGTGATTTCGAGGGTATGATCATCTTGCCTGCATAGTTGTCAGAGTTGACTGGATCCTCGAAAGCAAACTCAACGGGCTCCTCGTTAGCGAACTCGTCTCCCGGCTCTACCCAAACAAGACAAACAAGCAACAAGAATACAATCAACCACGTGCAAGAACAAGCAATATGATAAAATAATGATATGCCATGCGGAATGCGATGCGGGATGCAAAATGCAAGATATGACAGGAAATGCATGAATCTGGCCTCAACTTGGAAATACAAGTGTTCCACTGGAAAGATGAGATGAAATCGCTTGAAAACGATATAAAGAACGCCGGAATCGGAGTTACGGTTTGGAAATGGCAAGCGATTCAAAAATGACACCGTTCTGTGATTTACAGCAAGTAGGCATCTAAATGCAACGAAATGAACATGCTACAGCCACCAAACATGACAACAAAATACATGGCAGGGATGCACATAAAATGCTTAACAAAAGTCTAGCACTGAGCTACGGCCAATTCATCCATTAACAGGTTCAAACAAGCATGACAAAAATGCATATGACGAAGAGATCTCAGACTTAGTGAAATTAACACTCGCCTGGAATTTCATATCAGGTAGCCCTCTTCGGAGCAACAAAACTACATGCTACAGGACCTGAACATGGCAAAGTAAAGCATGGCATGGAGCTACTCAAAGAGCTTAACAAAAGTCCCTTAGTGATCTTGAGCCAAAAGGGATCAGAAAATACAATTGCAAGCATGTGAACATAGCAAAAACATAATCAGTTTTCAGACTTAGTGAAAACTGACACAAGCTGAAATATAACTCAAGTAGGCATGTTTACGAGCTCGATGCACTCACTACGGTGCAAGTCATGGCAAGACAAGTATACATCCATCAAGAAGGCACAAAATGCAAGCTAGATATGGTAAGAACAATAGCATAGCATGCACGGATCAACTACAACATCACCGGCAAAATTGCAAACAAGTTGACAATCTGCCCAGATTCACAAAGTAGCAAAAGTAGAGCTCGATTGACTCAAACTAGGGTGCTCCATAATTGCAAACAAAGACATGGATGGATAGAGCACTACAATATTAACAAAACATCCTTACTGATCATCCTCAAAAGAGGCACGGATCACTAGGAAACAACATGAACATATGGCATCATGAGATAAACCGCTCCAGGACTTAGTGAAATTACTAAGTCCCTGAAAACAGAAATAGCAAGTGCACCACTTTGCAAGCTTGCACTAGTCACCACACACATCCTAAAAATACATGGGTTGCACCTCTGGAGAGATGACAAAACCCTTAACAAAGCATATGTAGAACTCACGGGCATATCATGCACACAATAATCATAGCAAATATGACAAAAGTGCTAAACGGAGTAGCAGATCTGACAATTAACTCAAGTAGCCCTCTTCTAACAGCATTTCGGGCATCAAGATGAACTCAAATGAAAATGATGCAATGGAATGAAATGATTTACTCTCTAAGATGAACATTTTGATATGCTATATGCATGAATCGGAGCTACGGATGCAAAGTTACGGGGCTACGAATAGAGGCACTTGGAGAAGGCAATTTCGGGAGTTAGAGAAAAAAAACGACCTAGGGTTTCCAGATCTGCACGTAAACCGAGGCGGCGGCGCGAGCACTGTTCACCAGCGTTGACGGAGCTCGCCGGAGCGCGATGACGGCGGCGAGGTGCTCCCGGGCCGGACCTCACCGGATCCGGCCGGCGGGGAGCTGGAGAGGCGGCGGGGGAGGCGCGGCCGGCCGGCGCGGGGCGCGGCGCGGCGCCGGCGAAGGAGAGGCGGCGAGGCCGTCGGGTGGCGAGGCGGCAGCGCGCGGCAGCCGGCGTGGTCCGGTCGCCGGAGGCGGAGACGGGCGCGGGCGGCAGATCGGTGCGGGCGGCCGCGGGCCGGGGAGGGCCCCGCCTGGGCCCTGCGGGCCGGGGACGGGGGTGGCGGCACGGGGAAGTGGGCGCGGCGCGTGGGAGAATGGGAGGCTGCCACGTGGCGGCGGTGGTGGCGGGATTTTTCGTCCGGCGGCGGGCGGACACGTCCGGCCGCGCGGAGATGATTTTTAGGGTTTCGGAGGTAGGAGGAGATCCGAAAATCGGGGGGGCCTTTAAATAGGCATAGAGGGAGCTAGGAGAGTCCAAATAAGGTGCGGTTTTCGGCCACGCGATCGTGATCGAACGCTCTAGATGATGGAGCAGAGTTAGGTGGGTTTTGGGCCAAATTGGAGGGGTGTTGGGCTGCAACACACACGAGGCCTTTTCGGTCCCTCGGTTAACCGTTGGAGTATCAAACGAAGTCCAAATGATACGAAACATGACAGGCGGTCTACCGGTAGTAAACCAAGGCCGCTTGGCAAGTCTCGGTCCAATACGGAAATGTTTAATCTCCACACACGAAAGAAAGCTAGAAATGACCACCGGAGGAGAACGAAGCGCCGGAATGCAAAACGGACAACGAGGAAAATGCTCGAATGCAAGAGACGAACACGTATGCAAATGCAATGCACATGATGACATGATATGAGATGCATGACAACGATAACAACACACGGAGACAAAAAACCCGAACCCGAGGAAATAAAATATCTTAACGCCGGAAACGGCAAGAGTTGGAGTACAAATTGGGAAAGTTACATCCGGGGTGTTACAACACTCCACCACTACGAAAGGATCTCGTCCCGAGATCTAGAACTGAAAGAACGCCGGGTACTCAGAATGGAGGTGATCCTCGCGTTCCCAGGTAGCTTCACGGTCGGAATGGTGTGACCACTTGACTTTGAGAAATTTGATTGACTTGTTGCGAGTCTTGCGTTCAGTCTCTTCAAGAATAGCGACTGGGTGCTCACGATAAGAGAGATCTTCTTGGAGCTCAATGTCCTCGAAGTTGACGGTGCGGTCAGGAGTCTTGAAGCACTTTCGAAGCTGAGAGACATGGACCACGTCATGAACATTTGCAAAGTTTGAAGGAAGCTCGAGTTAATAGGCGAGGTTGCCTCTCTTGCTGACAATCTTGAAAGGTCCCACGTATCTAGGGGCAAGCTTCCCTTTGATACCGAAGCGACGAGTACCTTTCATAGGAGAGACACGGAGGTAAACATGATCTCCGATCTCGAAAGCCAAATCGCGGTGCTTACTATCATAGTAGCTTTTCTGGCGGGATTGGGCTGCTTTGAGGTTATCACGAATGACTTTGCACATTTCTTCTGCTTCTGTGATTAAGTCATTACCCAAAAGCTGACGTTCACCGGTTTCAGACCAGTTGAGAGGGGTACGGCACTTCTTGCCATACAGAATTTCAAATGGGGCCTTGCCCGAACTTGCTTGAAAACTGTTGTTGTAGGAGAATTCAGCATAAGGAAGACAATCCTCCCACTTCATGCCGAAGGAGATCACACAAGCCCTGAGCATATCTTCAAGAATATGGTTGACACACTCGACTTGACCGCTAGTTTGAGGATGGAAAGCTGTGCTGAAGTGGATGTTCGTGCCCATGGTCTTCTGAAAAGAATCCCAAAACTTCGAGGTAAAGATGCTGCCACGGTCTGAAGAGATCACTTGTGGAATACCGTGCAGAGAGACAATATGAGAGGTATAGAGTTCCGCCAATTGAGTTGCAGTGATCGACTCTTTGATAGGCAGAAAATGAGCCACTTCGGTGAGTTTGTCGATGACAACGAATATAGCATCATTGCCACGTTTGGACTTTGGAAACCCAGTCACAAAGTCCATTTCAATGTGGTCAAACTTCCATTCTGGAATGGCAAGAGGTTGGAGGAGACCAGCTGGCCTTTGGTGTTCTGCCTTCACTCTTCTGCAGACATCACATTCATTCACGAATTGAGCAATCTCGCGCTTCATTCGAGTCTACCAATAAGCTTGCTTGAGGTCCTGATACATCTTCGTGCTCCCAGGGTGGATGGAGAGGAGAGAATTGTGAGCCTCGTTCATGATCACTTTACGAAGTTCACCTTTGGGTACCACAATTCGATCCTCGAAGAAGAGAGTGTCCTTGTCATCAAGGCGGTAGCACTTGTACTTGGACTGACTCTTGACAATCCCAATCTTCACCTTTTTCACCATAGCATCAAGAAGCTGGGCTTGGCGAATCTGGTCTTCCAAGGTAGGAGAGACTAGAAGGTCGGCGAGGAAACCTTGAGGAACAACTTGCAGATTAAGTTTGCGGAAAGCTTCACAAAGCTCGGGTTGATAAGGCTTGAGAATCAGACTGTTGCAGTAGGCCTTCCTGCTCAATGCGTCAGCAATCACATTAGCCTTGCCTGGAGTATACTCGATACTCGGATTATACTCTTGAATCATTTCGACCCATCGAGTTTGCCTGAGGTTGAGATTAGGCTGAGTGAAGATGTACTTGAGACTCTTGTGATCAGTGAAAATGTCCACTTTTCTTCCTAATAGAAGATGTCTCCAAGTCAAAAGAGCATGCACAACTGCCGCCAACTCGAGATCGTGAGTGGGGTAGTTCTTATCATTCGGCTTTAACTGGCGAGATTTATAAGCAACAACTTTCTTCTCTTGCATCAATACTGCGCCAAGACCTTGGAGAGAGGCATCACAAAAGACCTCGTACGACTTGGATTCATCAGGTGGAGTCAGAACTGGAGCAGTGATCAACTTCTCTTTCAAAGTGTTGAAAGCAATGTCACACTACGGAGACCAAACGTACTTGACGTGCTTCTGAAGAAGATTTGAGAGAGGCTTCGCGATCTTGGAAAAGTTTTCAACGAATCTTCGGCAATAACTTGCGAGACCGAGGAAGCTACGGAGTTGCTTCACGTTCTGAGGAGGTTCCCAATTCACAATTGCAGACACCTTCTCAGGATTCACGGCAATGCCCTTGGCAGAGATGATATGACCAAGATAAAGAACCTCATCAAGCCAAAACTCACACTTTGAGAACTTGGCGTAGAACTTGTGTTCCCTGAGCTTATCGAGAACCAAACGCAAATGCTTGGCATGATCTTCCTTGTTCTTGGAGAAAACCAGAATGTTGTCGAGATAGACCAAAACGAAGTCATTGGTGTAGGCGTTGAAGATGAAGTTCATCATGCAAGAGAACGTCGGAGGAGCGTTGACGAGACCAAAAGACATGACAGTGTATTCATATGAACCAAAGCTTGTCCTGAAAGCCGTCTTGGGAATATCTTGCTCACGAATTCGAATCTGATGATAACCCATACGGAGATCAAGCTTGGAGAATACTTGGGCACCTTTGAGTTGTTCGAACAGCTCGTTGATGTTGGGAAGTGGATATTTGTTCTTGATGGTCTTCTTGTTCACTGGACAGTAATCAACACAAAGTCGGTCCGTTCCGTCCTTCTTCTTCACAAAAAGAACACCACAACCCCACGGAGAAGAACTAGGCTGGATGAGACCCATTTTCTCTTGAATATCGAGTTGCTTCTTCAGCTCCTTCAACTCTTCAGGTCCGAGCTTGTAAGGACGTTTGCACACAGGTTCCGTGCCAGGCTCAAGATCAATAACGAATTCAACTGGCCGGTGCGGAGGCATTCCTGGAAGCTCTTCTGGAAAGACGTCTTGATATTCGCAAACGACTGGAATTTGAGAGATGGCATCGAGTTCACCCTTCTCATTGAGAGAAAAGAGACGGATGGTATTATCCCGAGCGGCAAACACAATTACATCCTCAGATGAATGAGTCAATTGAATCTGCCTGGTTGCACAATCAAGGTGAGCCTTGTGCTTAGAAAGCCAATCCATTCCGAGAATAAGATCAATATCTGAGTTACCAAGGATCATTGGGGAAGCCAGAAACTTGAAATCACCCATCGAGATGGAAATATCCGGAACTTCGTAGTTAGCAAGCAAGCATCTACCCGGAGAGACGACTGCTAATGGCTTATGCATAACTTGAGAAAACCACCCATGCTTAGATGCAAAAGGTCTCGAGATAAAGCAATGCGATGCACCCGTGTCAAAAAGAACTTTTGCAGGAACATCGTTAACTAGAAGGTTACCCATGATCACATTTGACGAGTCCTCTGCCTGAGCTGCATTCACCATATTGACGTTGGCGTACTTGGGGTTATGCTTGACCACAGTTGTACTTGCCGATCTGACAGGAGGAGGAGGAGGAGGAAGACGCCTCTGGTTGAAACACTTGTTGGCATAGTGACCCTTCTGTTGGCACTTGTTGCACGTGACCTCTGAAAGCGGACGGTGATACGGAGCACTCGATCTTGGAGCTTGAGATGAAGTCTTGTTCTGAAAGCCAGGGTTGGGTGGGTGGGAAGAACCACTTCCACCTTTGCTCTTCTGCTGATACGGCTGACGGAACGGAGGAGGAGGAAGCCAATACTTCTGCTGCTTGGCCACTTGAGTAGAGGAAGAAGGAGTAACATCTCTGACTCGCTTCTTGGAAGTATCACACCTCAACTGAGCAGCCTCTTGCTTAAGTGCCATGTTGTAGAACTCATCGTATCTCAAGGGCTCAAAGAGAACAAGAGCTAGCTGAATTTCTTCTCTGAGACCACCCCTGAACTAGTATATCATGCTCTTCTCATCAGGGACGTCCTGCTTGGCAAAGCGGGGGAGCTTCTGGAACTTGTTGTAGTCATAGACAGACAAAGAGCCTTGCTTCAGATTGCGGAATTCCTCACGCTTGCTTTCAACCACGCTCTGGGGAATATGATGAGCTCGGAAATCTCGACGGAAATCATCCCAAGTGATAACACGTCCACCTCTAGAGTCCTTGTACTGCTGGAACCATTCTGCAGCCTGATCTTTGAGTTGGAAGGAAGCGAACTTGACAAAGTCCTCAGGCCTGACATTACTGCACTCGAAATGCTTACACAGATCCATAAGCCAATCGTCAACATCGGTTGCCTCAACACAATTGCTGAAAGTCTTTGCCCCGTTAGCAAGGAACTGGTTGAGTGTAGCACAGTGACTCTGATTGCTGCCTTGATTCCCTTGGTTGCCTTGATTGCGCTCTTGAAGAATTTGCATGATCAACTATGTGTTTGCATTGGTTGCGGCCATCACAGCTTGCCATGCCTCCGGAGGAGGTGGAGGTGGTGGCGGATCAGGGTTCGGAGTCGTGCGCATTGGAGGAGCCATCCTGAAGAGGTTGACCACCATTAGCACATTGACACATAAATATTGAAGCTGAATCCAACGGAATGAAAATTGCAACATATAGTCTTCACATCCGAACAAAATGAAGGAATGCATTCCTCTTGAAATGGTCACATATCCATAAATTGAGAAGCCACATAGAATTAAGGTAGAGAAATAAATCAACAAGGTATGGATCAAGAACGAATAATCAGTAAGAAATCCCAATCTCAAACCAATATCCGTGGAAGAAGAACTAGAGCTACTAGAATTCCCACCTATGAAACTCCCGAACCTTTCCAGTTATGCAATCAGGTGTTGGGGATACAGGGGAAGCATAATATCTCACCCAAACTAGCAAATCCTACATACAGCTGTATCCATCCTTCAACATATAACCAAGAAACCTTCGGAAACCATCTACCTCAACCTTCGAAAAACATTCGTTATACAAGTTATGGCGATACTCGCGAACTCCCGCCCTAGTACTGGGTGGCGTCGAGGTTATCTCACCAACGAACTGCATAAAAGAGATTTTCGATGTCGGCGTACTAGACTCAGGTATTCCAGAACTGCAACGATAAAATTATGATGACAACACCTCAGAGCTCAACTCCCCGGGACACTTCCACTAAACCCCTGACAGGAGGCACCAAGACAATGTTCTCATCATAAAACCATCGGAACGATTCCAAGATACCCGCGTGATTCTAAATTTTTTTAGTGAAATTTGAGAAGAGAAAAGTCAAAACTCTACGTCAGGATGCCTTACCAGAGCGATGAGGAGACTGGGACGTAAAAAGAATTCCTAAACTCTCCGATATATAATTCCTAAAAGATTCAAAACATTTTTCTAGACATAACTCGGCCGCTAAAACGATCAAGCAATGGGGCTCCTAAGGTCGGGCAAGGCTCTGATTACCAACTTGTAACACCCTCGATGCGACTATAGCTCCCACGTGTCGAGGCACGACTTAGAGGCATAATCGCATTGAAGGCATATGTCGCAAGTTAGGCAATCTTCACAACATCCCATGTAATATAAATAATAATAAAGGGGAGATAACATAGTTGGCTTACACTCGCCACGTCAATCAAGTACATAAATAACATTACATCATCCAAACACTCATGGCCCGACTACGGCGCCAAAATAAAAGAGAACCCAACATGCGTCACGGTCCCAATCACCCCCAACTGGGCACCACTACTGATCATCGGGAAAGGAAACATAGTAACGTTGAGAGTCTTCGTCGAACTCCCACTTGAGCTCATACGCGTCTCCTGGAGTGGAATCATCAGGCCCTGCATCTGGTGTAATAGTACCTTGTGAGCCACAGGGACTCAGCAATCTCGCACCCTCGCGATCAAGACTATTTAAGCTTATAGGTAAGGCAAGGTAAAATATGAGTGGAGCTGCAGCAAGCGACTAGCAAGTATGGTGGCTAACTTATTTGCAAAAGAGAGCGAGAAGAGAAGGCAAAGCACGAGCGAGAAACTAGAGAACGACCTGCACAAACATTACTCCAACACCGTGTCCACTTCCCGGACTCCGCCGAGAAGAGGCCATCACGGTAACACACTCAGTTGATTCATTTTAATTAAATTAAGGTTCAAGTTATCTACAACCGGACATTAACAAATTCCCATCTGCCCATAATCGCGGGCACGGCTTTCAAAAGTTCAAATCCCTGCAGGGGAGTCCCAACTTAGCCCATGACAAGCTCTCACGGTCAACGAAGGAATATACCTCCTCCCAAGACGTTCCGATCAGACTCGGTATCTCGGTAATTCAAGACACTTCGACAGGTTAAAACAAGACCAGCAACACCGCCCGAATGTGCCGACAAATCCCGATAGGAGCTGCACATATCTCTTTCTCAGGGCACACTCAGATTGTCTAAACTTCCGGTAGGCCAGCCCAGAGTTGCCCCTTGTAGCCACCGGCGGCTGACGGTTTGGACCAACACTCAGAGGAGCACTGGCCCC
>NC_041380.1:67056541-67095689 GCF_002162155.2 Triticum dicoccoides | reverse complement strand
AAAATAATGATGACCCTTGAGTCTGCAGAACCCAAGGGAAAGAAAAGGCTAGGTGGCAAATGGTAAAACCAATGTTGGGCATTGCTGGAAAAGCTTTAATCAAGGCGAACTATCAAGGGGTTCCCATTATAACCCAACCGCGTAAGGAACGCAAAATCCGGGAACATAACACCGATATGACGGAAACTAGGGCGGCAAAAGTGGAACAAAACACTAGGCGAGAGGCCGAGCCTTCCACCCTTTACCAAGTATATAGATGCATTAAGATAACATGGCAATATAATGATATCCCAACAAGTAAATAAATGTTCCAACGAGGAACGGCCTCCAATCTTCACCTGCAACTAGCAACGCTATAAGAGGGGCTGAGAAAAGCGGTAACATAGCCAATCAACGGTTTGCTAGGACAATGGTGGGTTAGAAGGTTTGACATGGCAATTTGGGAGGCTTGCTAGCAAATGGTAGGCATCGTAGCAATGTCATAGCAAAAGAGCGAGCAAACTAGCATAGCAAAGATAGTAGTGATTTCGAGCGTATGATCATCTTGCCTGCATAGTTGTCAGAGTTGACTGGATCCTCGAAAGCAAACTCAACGGGCTCCTCGTTAGCGAACTCATCTCCCGGCTCTACCCAAACAAGACAAACAAGCAACAAGGATACAAACAACCACGTGCAAGACCAAGCAATATGATAAAATGATGATATGCCATGCGGAATGCGATGCGGGATGCAAAATACAAGATATGACAGGAAATGCATGAACCCGGCCTCAACTTGGAAATACAAGTGTTCCACTGGAAAGATGAGATGAAATCGCTTGAAAACGATATAAAGAACGCCGGAATCGGAGTTACGGTTTGGAAATGGCAAGCGATTCAAAAATGACACCGGTTTGTGATTTACAGCAAGTAGGCATCTAAATGCAACGAAATGAACATGCTACAGCCACCAAACATGACAACAAAATACATGGCAGGGATGCACACAAGATGCTTAACAAAAGTCTAGCACTGAGCTACGGCCAATTCATCCATTAACAGGTTCAAACAAGCATGACAAAAATGCATATGACGAACAGATCTCAGACTTAGTGAAATTAACACTCGCCTGGAATTTCAAATCAGGTAGCCCTCTTCGGAGCAAAAAAACTACATGCTACAGGACCTAAACATGGCAAAGTAAAGCATGGCATGGAGCTACTCAAAGAGCTTAACAAAAGTCCCTTAGTGACCTTGAGCCAAAAGGGATCAGAAAATACAATTGCAAGCATGTGAACATAGCAAAAACATAATCAGTTTTCAGACTTAGTGAAAACTGACACAAGCTGAAATATAACTCAAGTAGGCATGTTTACGAGCTCGATGCACTCACTACGGTGCAAGTCATGGTAAGACAAGTATACATCCATCAAGAAGGCACAAAATGCAAGCGAGAAATGGTAAGAACAATAGCATAGCATGCACGGATCAACTACAACATCACCGACAAAATTTTAAACAAGTTGACAATCTGCCCAGATTCACAAAGTAGCAAAAGTAGAGCTCGATTGACTCAAACTAGGGTGCTCCATAATTGCAAACAAAGACATGGATGGATAGAGCACTACAATATTAACAAAACATCCTTACTGATCATCCTCAAAAGAGGCACGGATCACTAGGAAACAACATGAACATATGGCATCATGAGATAAACCGCTCCAGGACTTAGTGAAATTACTAAGTCCCTGAAAACAGAATTAGCAAGTGCACCACTTTGCAAGCTTGCACTAGTCACCACACACATCCTAAAAATACATGGGTTGCACCTCTGGAGAGATGACAAAACCCTTAACAAAGCATATGTAGAACTCACGGGCATATCATGCACACAATAATCATGGCAAATATGACAAAAGTGCTAAACGGAGTAGCAGATCTGACAATTAACTCAAGTAGCCCTCTTCTAACAGCATTTCGGGTATCAAGATGAACTCAAATGAAAATGATGCAATGGAATGAAATGATTTACTCTCTAAGATGAACATTTTGATATGCTATATGCATGAATCGGAGCTACAGATGCAAAGTTACGGGGCTACGAATAGAGGCACTTGGAGAAGGCAATTTCGGGAGTTAGAGAAAAAAAAACGACCTAGGGTTTCCAGATCTGCACGTAAACCGAGGTGGCGGCGCGAGCACTGTTCACCGGTGTTGACTGAGCTCGCCGTAGCGCGATGACGGCGGCGAGGTGCTCCCGGGCCGGACCTCACCGGATCCGGCCGGCGGGGAGCCGGAGAGGCGGCGGGGGAGGCGCGGCCGGCCGGCGCGGGGCGCGGCGCGGCGCCAGCGAAGGAGAGGCGGCGAGGCCGTCGGGTGGTGAGGCGGCAGCGCGCGGCGGCCGGCGTGGTCCGGTCGCGGGAGGCGGAGACGGGCGCGGGCGGCAGATCGGCGCGGGCGGCCGCGGGCCGGGGAGGGCCCCGCCTAGGCCGTGCGGGCCGGGGACGCGGGTGGCGGCGCGGGGAAGTGGGCGTGGCGCGCGGGCGAATGGGAGGCTGCCACGTGGCGGCGGTGGCGGCGGGACTTTTCTTCCGGCGGCGGGCAGACACGTCCGGCCGCGCGGAGATGATTTTTAGGGTTTCGGAGGTAGGAGAAGATCCGAAAATCGGGGGGCCTTTAAATAGGCATAGAGGGAGCTAGGAGAGTCCAAATGAGGTGCGGTTTTCGGCCACGCGATCGTGATCGAACTCTCTAGATGATGGAGCAGAGTTAGGTGGGTTTTGGGCCAAATTGGAGGGGTGTTGGGCTGCAACACACACGAGGCCTTTTCGGTCCTCGGTTAACCGTTGGAGTATCAAACGAAGTCCAAATGATACGAAACTTGACAGGCGGTCTATCGGTAGTAAACCAAGGCCGCTTGGAAAGTCTTGGTACAACCCGGAAATGTTTAATCCCCACACACGAAAGAAAGCTAGAAATGACCACCGGAGGAGAACGAAGCGCCGGAATGCAAAACGGACAACGGAGAAAATGCTCGAATGCAAGAGATGAACACGTATGCAAATGCAATGCAAATGATGACATGATATGAGATGCATGACAACGATAACAACACACGGAGACAAAAATCCCGAACCCGAGGAAATAAAATATCTTAACACCGGAAACGACAAGAGTTGGAGTACAAATTGGGAAAGTTACATCCGGGGTGTTACAAAATGGTCAACCACCACAATGACCGTGCTCATCAACAACTACGTTTCAACCGTCATGGTATGGCATGAGGTCAACCCAGGTATGATGTTAGAGATTATGAACACTCTAGTGCCAAAATCAAATTTACTATGCCTGCTTTCAATGGTAAATATAATTCAGATGTTTATCTTGACTGGTAACTTTCTGTTGAACAAAAATTTGCATGTCATGACATTCTTGAAAACCAACGAGTTAGGGCAGCCACTAGTGAATTTACAAACTTTGCTTCCATGTGGTGGAGTGAATATTGTCGTATTAATGCAAATAATATACCTACTTCTTGGGATGCTTTAAAACGAGCTATGCGACAACGTTATGTTCCTTCATATTATGCTCGTGATAAACTAAATGAATTGCAACGTTTAAAACAAGGTAGCGGTTCTGTAGAGGATTATTATCAAGAATTGCAAACTGGCTTAGTGCAAAGTGGATTAGTTGAAACCGAAGATGCTATGATGGCTAGATTTTTAGGTGGTTTGAATCGTGATATTCAGGATATATTGGACTATAAGGAGTACAATTCTATTACTCGTTTGTTTCATTTTGCTTGTAAAGCTGAAAGAGAAGTACAGGGACGACACAACAAGGGACGAGGTAACTTTTCTGCAGGTCGCCGCTCATCATGGACACCCTCTCCTACTGTTCCGTCCACTACTGAGTCAACACCACCTATCTTGCACAATGGTGCACACTCATCAAGTTCAAAATCAGCTCCACAATCATCCGAGGGTTCGAGAGCAATTTCTGTAGCACCCACCACTTCGTTTGGACGCACAAGGGACATGAAGTGTCATATATGCAAAGGTGGCGGGCACTTGATGAAGGACTGTCCAAATAAACGAACATTCATTGTGCAGGAAGATGGTGAGTACTCTTCTGCTAGTGATTTGGATGAAGATACACGTGCTATGCTTGCCACTAATAATGTAGGTGACTCTAAGGAGCATGACACGGATGAGATACATATTAGTGCTGAGATGGCAGATCAGTACCCAAGCCTTGTAACCATGCGAGTACTTAGTGCCCAGGTGGGGCATGATGAGATGCCTCAACGCCATAATCTTTTTCAAACTAAGTTTGTTGTCAAAGGGCATTCTGTTCGTGTGATCATTGATGGTGGAAGCTGCAATAATTTGGCGAGTATTGAAATGGTAGAGAAGCTTTGCCTCGCCACTACAAGACACCCCCATCCATATTACATCCAATGGTTCAACGACTGTGGTAAGTTGAAGGTAACGCGTCGTGTGAGAGTCCATTTTACACTTGGTTCATATCATGATTATGTTGACTGTGATGTCGTTCCTATGCAAGCATGTTCTTTATTGTTAGGTCGACCTTGGCAATATGATAATAGTGTTATTCATCATGGTAGAACAAATTCGTATACTCTCGTGTTTGAAGGAAAAACCATTAACTTGCTTCCTATGACCCCCGAGGAAATAATAAAAGTTGAAAAAGCTAAATGAATGGATCATACTACACATAGTATGCTTGCTATCAATTCTGGAATTTTTCCGTTGAGTGTCTCAACTTCTGAGTTGAACATACCGTGTGGCCATATAATTTGTTTGCATCCTTATAAATCATATACAAACTCCGTGTGGGATAATATTTATCATAATATTCATAATGTTATGCTCCGACATGAGAAAAATTATCATGATATTCATAATGGTGGTATTACAACATTCTCAGATCCTCATGAGCTAATGCCTTTGAAACAACCTATATACGTTGCATCTATTTTTGCTTGGCTTTATGATGCGTTTCAGGTAAATGAAAGCCGAGGACGGCTTTGTTTTCAAGAAAGGGAGGATGATGCAGACATAGCTAGTATAAAAACGTTTACACATATTACACGGCAAATAAATGACCAGGTAATGTTGTTCCTCGGTGCATATAATTTGACTATAAGAAGAAGCCAATACTACCTTCATGTTTTAATCTGCTTGTACTCAGGCACAAAGGTGTTGACGAAAGAAGATTACATGGAGTTAGATGCATGCATGGAATCAGCCCAGCCATCCATGTTGTATGCTACGTGCAACCTAGAAGATGCATGCAATCAAGTCAAACAATGGGTCCCACATGTGCATGCAATCAAGATCCTGGCATGTTTTCACATATGCGTTTCGGGAGGAGTTTTGCTTGTGGCAAACACACATGCAACATAGACGAGGAGCTATGGCCCATCCCTGGTGCTAGGGCCCATCGGCCTAGAAGCGGGCGACACCAACATAACACCAGAACGGATACGCATCTACGTCCGTCCAAGAGATCTACGCATCCCGGCTCCGTCGTATACTCCTTCAATAAATAGCTAGCCGCATTTAGGGTTAGACGGGGTTTTTGTTTAGAGAAGTTCAGCTATACTGCTACTTTTATTTGTCTTCGCTCGTAGCGGCTAGTGCGACCGTAAGACATCTTATCGGAACCTCATCTTGTGAGATTAATCCCATCTAGCATATTCGTAATTTTAAGATTGCTTGGCTATTATTTTCTTGCATGTTCTTCAATTTGCTTGCAGGAAAAATCCTTCGTGGATAGGTCGATGGCGCCGTTGGCTCGGTCGATAATGTCGTGGAGTTGGTTCAGCGATTGCCGTGGATATCAGTCGTGTACGGTTCTCCCTATACGGTTGATAGCCGGATCGTGAGGGTCAAGTCCCACCCAAAATCGTAGTTATCCTCTCTCATCGAAAGATCGGGTCCCCAGTTCACATCACAGGAGCGCAGCTTCAACGCCGGTCCTCATTCGCAGCACCCCGACGCCGCTGTGCCCCGTTTTTGACCCGGTCTGGCCGAGATCGGTCCGTCCTGCGTCCGTTCCAGGTGTTCCCAGCTCGCCTGCTGAGCCGCCAAGCCTGCTTCGCCAGCCTCCTCCTGCGCCCGAACCTGCTCCGCCCTTCAGCTTCCATGCGCCCCCAAAGCTCCGTGCCGTCGGCCTCGCCTCTGCTTCGAGCAGGAGACGAGCGCCCGCCGCTGCCTCGATCTGCGATGCCCGAGGCCACTTGGCCTTGTTTCGATCTGGATGTGTCGAGACCATCGTTGCGACGTTGTGACCTCTGCCCCGGAGTACCTCAAGTTCGTCTACATGAAACTGCCTAGTCCCTCTACGCATGGATACCGCCAAGTACCTACACCGGCAAGGCTACACGGACGTTCGTTCCACTACAACACCGAAACGTCAAGTGCGACTATGTTTTGTTGCCTCATCCGGAGTCGTCAAGTACCCGAAGACCATATTGGCACCAAGTACATCTACCGCCGTCTTCGGAATTGTCAAGAACGCCAAGTACCACGACACCCAGATCCCTCGGATATGTCAAGTTCAACTAACGTCGCAAGAACGAGACCGGCGGGTCCGAAGACCCCGAGTACCACGACGACCCTCGAAGAGCTCGGAACCATCAAGTTCGAATACCGTCGCGTGAAAAAAACTACTTCCTCTACCATCACCGAGTACCACTACTTCCCACGACGATCGTGAACGACTACACCGCTTGACCCGAACCGCTCCGATAACGCACGCTTCGAAGGTATAACCCCGAAACGACCGCCCGTGGACGAATGCGCATGTTGTATGAAATGCTCGCGGTTGCATCGTGCCAGACGTGTTTATTGCATGTTCCCCGTTGCCATGCCGTCGTCTCGTGGGAACCTGGTTACCAGGATCACCCCACCTTCTATCGCATGTCACGCTCCCGTCACTTTTCCTTTTGCACCGGTATCTCCGTAAGCTATCGGAACCGGAATGTTGCCCTGGCACCATTTCCGCTGTCATTGTCGTGGCACCCCTTTTGTTTCCGCCACGATGACAAATGCTTCGTAATGCTCTTGTCAACTTTTAATAATAATTGCATAAAACTTGTTCACGTCATCCGCATCATGATAACAACAATTAAAATGTTTAAATTGTTGTTGCACCAAATCGATAAATGCATATGGGGATTTACCAGAATTGTTGTTGTTTCCGGCCTCATTTTCACTCATGTTTCACCTCTTGCCATGTTAACCAACCTTTAATATTGTTGAGTACCTAACCGAGAGTGAACTAAATAATTGATGTGGTGTTCCGTCAATATGCAACTCCATTGCATAATGAGCTCCACTTAATTTGTAGGATTGTTTGTGCACTTTTCCATGCCATGCTTCTTTAAACCGGACATGCGTCATACTTGGTTGTGCATCATGCCATGTTATGTGGTGGTTGTTTACTATGTTGTTTGCTCCTTTTCGGTGTTGCTTCTTCGGGTTGGTTCCGATAACGTCGCGTTTGTGAGGATCCGTTCGACTTCGTCCGTTTGTCTTCCTCATGGACTCGTTCTTCTTCCTTGTGGCATTTCAGGCAAGATGACCATACCCTTGAAATCGCTTCTATCTTTGCTTGCTAGTTGCTCGCTCTTTTGCTATGCCTATGCTGCGATACCTACCACTTGCTTATCATGCCTCCCATGTTGTTAAGTCAAGCCTCTAACCCACCTTGTCCTAGCAAACCGTTGTTTGGCTACGTTACCGCTTTGCTCAGCCCCTCTTATAGCGTTGTTAGTTGCAGGTGAAGATTGGAGTTTGTTCCATGTTGGAACATGGATATTTTGTTGGGATATCACAATATCTCTTATTTTAATTAATGCATCTATATACTTGGTAAAGGGTGGAAGGCTCGGCCTTATGCCTAGTGTTTTGTTCCACTCTTGCTGCCCTAGTTTCCGTCATATCGGTGTTATGTTCCCGGATTTTGCGTTCCTTACACGGTTGGGTTATAATGGGAACCCCTTGATAGTTCTCATTGAATAAAACTCCTCCAGCAAGGCCCAACCTTGGTTTTACCATTTACACTAACAACCTACCACCTTCCCTTGGGTTCTGCAGACTCAAGGGTCATCTTTATTTTAACCCCCCCCCGGGCCAGTGCTTCTCTAAGTGTTGGTCCGAACTGAGCTGCCTGCGGGGCCACCTCAGTGAAACTTGAGGGTTGGTTTTACTCGTAGCTAGTCTCATCTGAGTGTGCCCTGAGAACGAGATATGTGCAGCTCCTATCAGGATTTGTCGGCACATTCGGGCGGCTTTTCTGGACTTGTTTTACCATTGTCGAGGATGTCTTGTAACCGGGATGCCGAGTCTGATCGGATTATCTTGGGAGAAGGAATATCCTTTGTTGACCGTGAGAGCTTGTGATGGGCTAAGTTGGGACACCCCTGCAGGGATTTGAACTTTCGAAGGCCGTGCCCGTGGTTTTGGGCAGATGGGAATTTGTTAATGTCCGGTTGTAGAAAACCTGAAGTTGAATTTAATTAAAATGCACCAACCGCGTGTGTAACCATGATGGTCTCTTCTCGGCGGAGTCCCGGAAGTGAAAACGGTGTTGGAGTTATGCTTGACGTAGGTTGTTCTAGGATCACTTCTTGATCACAGTTTCTTGATCGTGCTTTTGCCTTTCTCTTCTCGCTCTTTTTTGCGTATGTTAGCCACCAAATATGCTAGTCGCTTGCTGCAGCTCCACCTCATACATTTTACCCTTCCTAAAAGCTTAAATAGTCTTGATCGCGAGGGTGTGAGATTGCTGAGTCCCCGTGACTCACAGATACTTCCAAAACCAGTTTGCAGGTGCCGATGATAGCTTGCAGGTGACGCAACCAAGCTCCAGGAGGAGCTCTATGAAGATCGTGTTCTTTATGTTGTTCCATTTTTCCAGTTGATCAGTAGTGGAGCCCAGTTGGGACGATCGGGGATCTGTGTAGCATTTGGGGTAGTCTTCTTTTATTTTGGGTTCCGTAGTCGGACCTTGTTTGTATCTGGATGATGTAATGCTTTATTCATGTATTGTGTGAAGTGGTGATTGTAAGCAAACTATGTATCTCTTTCCCTTATGTATTACATGGGTTGTGTGAAGATTACCTCACTTGCGACATTGCTTTCAATGCGGTTATGCCTCTAAGTCGTGCTTCGACACGTGGGAGATATAGCCGCATCGAGGGCGTTACAGGAGGGAGGGAGGAGCAGCCATAGGAGGCGCCCAAGTAGGAAGAATCCTACTTGGAGTCCATCCCAAGCCGCGCCCCCTGCCATATATAGCCGAGGGGGAAAGAAAGAGGGGGGGGGGGAGAGGGAAGGAAGTAGGAATCTTAATTCACACTTTCCTTGCCCTCCCCTCTTTCCTTCTCCTCCTCATAGGGCTAGCCTCTATCGGGGCGCACCATGGCTATTGTGTTCTCTCACATGGCCCATAAGGCCCATATCCTTGTCGGGGGTGCCCGAAACTCCTTTTCGGTGACCCGATAAGTACCTGGTACCCTCCGGAACACTTCCGGTGTCTGAATACCATCGTCCTATATATAAATATTTACCTCTCGACCATTTCGAGACTCCATGTCATGCCCGTGATCTCATCTGGGACTCCGAACAACTTTTGTTCACCAAATCACATGACTCATCTAATACTATATCGTCAACAAACGTTAAGCGTGCGGACCCTATGGGTTCGAGAACTATGTAGACATGACCAAGACACCTCTCCGGTCAATAACCAATAGCGGAACCTAGATGCTCATATTGGCTCCTACATATTCTACGAAGATCTTTATCGGTCGAACCGTTATGACAACATACGTTATTCCGTTTGTCCATCGGTATGTTACTTGCCCAAGATACGATCATCGGTATCCACATACCTAGTTCAATCTCATTACCGGCAAGTCTCTTTACTTGTTCCATAATACATCATCTTGTAACTAACTCATTAGTCACTTTGCTTGCAAGGCTTCTTATGATGTGCATTACCGAGAGGGCCCAGAGACACCTCTCCGATACTCGGAGTGACAAATCCTAATCTCGATCTATGCCAACCCAACAAACACCTTCGGAGATACCTGTAGAGCATCTTTATAATCACCCAGTTACTTGTGACATTTGATAGCACACAAGGTATTCCTTCGGTATTCGGGAGTTTCATTATCTCATAGTCGAAGGAATATGTATTTGACATGAAGAAAGTAATAACAATAAAACTGAACGATCAATATGCTATGCTAATGGATGGGTCTTGTCCATCACATCATTCTCCAAATGATGTGACCCCATTCATCAAATGGCAACACATGTCCATGTTTAGGAAACTTAACCATCTTTGATCAACAGGCTAGTCTAGTAGAGACTTACTAGGGACACGGTGTTTTGTCTATGTATCCACAGATGTATCAAGTTTCCGGTTAATACAATTCTAGCATGAATAATAAACATTTATCATGATATAAGGAAATATAAAATAACAACTTTATTATTGCCTCTAGGGCTTATTTCCTTCAGTCTCCCACTTGCACTAGAGTCAATAATCTAGTTCACATAGCCATGTGATTTAACACCAATAGTTCACATCTTTATGTGATTAACACCCATAGTTCACATCGCCATGTGACCAACACCCAAAGGGTTTACTAGAGTCAGTAATCTAGTTCACATCGCTATGTGATTAACACCCAAAGAGGACTAAGGTGTGTTCATGTTTTGCTTGTGAGAGAAGTTTAGTCAGCGGGTCTGCCACATTCAGATCCATATGTATTTTGCAAATTTCTATTTCTACAATCCTCTGCATGGAGCTACTCTAGCTAATTGCTCCCACATTCAATATGTATCTAGATTGAGACTTAGATTCATCTAGATCAGTTTCAAAGCTTGCATTGATGTAACTCTTTACGACGAACTCTTTATCACCTCCATAACCGAGAAACATTTCCTTAGTCCTCTTTAAGCTAACTAAGAGGATAATTTTGACTGCAGTCCAGTGATCTATTGTACCCCCTTGCCAAACTCATGGCAAGGTACACAATAGGTTTGGTACACAGGATAGCATACTTTATAGAACCTATGGATGATGCATAGGGAATGACTTTCATTCTCTCTTTATCTTCTGCCATGGTTGGGTTTTGATTCTTTACTCAACTTCACACCTTACAATACAGGCAAGAACTCCTTCTTTGACTGATCCATTTTGAACTCCTTCAAAGTCTTGTCAAGGTATGTACTCATTGAAAGCCTTATCAAGCATCTTGATCTATCTCTATAGATAGATGCCCAATATGTTAGCAGCTTCATCGAGGTCTTTCATTGAAAAATTCTTATTCATATATCCTTTTATGCTATCCAGAAATTCTACATCATTTCCAATCAACAATATGTCATCCACATATAATATCAGAAATGCTATAGAGCTCCACTCACTTTCTTGTAAATACAGGCTTCACCATAAGTCTGTATAAAACCATATTCTTTGATCACCTTGTCAAAGTGTATATTCCAACTCAGAGATGCTTGCACCAGTACATAGATGGATCACTGGAGTTTGCACACTTTGTTAGCACCTTTAGGATTGGCAAAACCTTTTTGGTTGCATCATATACAACTCTTCTTTAAGAAATCCATTAAGGAATGCAGTTTTGACATCCATTTGCCAGATTTCATAAAATGCAGCAATTTCTAACATGATTCAGACAGACTTAAGCATCACCATGAGTGAGAAAATCTCATTGTATTCAACACCTTGAACTTGTCAAAAAACCTTTTGCGACAAGTCGAGATTTGTAGATAGTAACACTACCATCAGTGCCCGTCTTCCTCTTGAAGATCCATTTGTTCTCAATGGCTTGCCGATCATTGGGCAAGTCCACTAAAGTCCACACTTTGTTCTCATACATGTATCCTATCTCAGATTTCATGGCCTCAAGCCATTTATCTAAATATGGGCTCATCATAGCTTCTTCATAGTTCGTAGGTTCGTCATGGTCTAGTAACATGACTTCCAGGACAGGATTATTGTACCACTCTGGTGCGGAACATTCTCTGTTCGACCTACGAGGTCCAGTAGTAATTTGATTTGAAGTTTCATCAGCATCATTAGTTTCCTCTCTAGTTGGTGTAGGCATCACGGGAACAGATTTCTCTAATGTACTACTTTCCAATTTGAGAGAAGGTATAGTTACCTCATCAAGTTCCACTTTCCTCCCACTCACTTCTTTCGAGAGAAACTCCTTATCTAGAAAGGATCCATTCTTAGCAACAAAGATCTTGCCTTCGGATCTGTGGTAGAAGGTATACCCAATTGTTTCTTTAGTGTATCCTACGAAGACGCACTTCTCCGATTTGGGTTCGAGCTTATTAGGCTAAAGCCTTTTGACATAAGTGTCACGACCCCAAACTTTAAAAAACGATAGCTTAGGTTTCTTTCTAAACCATAGTTCATACGATGTCATCTCAACGGATTTAGATAGTGCCCTATTTAACGTGAATGCGGATGCCTCTAATGCATAACCCCAAAACGATAGTGGTAAATCGGTAAGAGACATCATAGACCGGACCGTATCTAATAATGTACGGTTACGACGTTCAGACACACCATTACGTTGTGGTGTTCCAAGTGGCGTGAGTTGTGAAACAATTCCACATTGTTTTAAATGAAGGCCAAACTCGTAGCTCAAATATTCACCTCCGCGATCAGATCGTAGAAACTTTATTTTCTTGTTACGATGATTCTCCACTTCACTCTGAAATTCCTTGAACTTTTCAAATGTTTCAGACTTGTGTTTCATTAAGTAGATATACCCATATCTGCTCAAATCATCTATGAAGGTCAGAAAATAACGATACCCGCCACATGCCTCAACACTCATCGGACCGTATACATCGCTATGTATTATTTCCAATAAGTCATTGGCTCGCTCCATTGTTCCGGAGAACAGAGTTTTAGTCATCTTGCCCATGAGGCATGGTTCGCAAATATCAAATGATTCATAATCAAGTGATTCCAAAAATCCATCCGTATGGAGTTTCTTCATGCGCTTTACACCAATATGACTTAACGGCAGTGCCACAAATATGTTGCACTATCATTATAAACTTTGCATCTTTTGGCATTAATATTATGAATATGTGTATCACTACGATCGAGATTCAATAAACCATTTACATTGTGTGTATGACCATAGAAGGTTTTATTCATGTAAACAGAACAACAATTATTCTCTGACTTAAATGAATAACCATATCGCAATAAACATGATCCAATCATACTCATGCTCAAGGCAAACACCAAATAACATTTATTTAGGTCCAACACTAATCCCGAAGGTAAAGGGAGTGTGTGATGGTGATCTTATCAACCTTGGAATCACTCCCAACACACATCATCACCTCGCCCTTAACTAGTCTTTGTTCATTTTGCAACTCCTGTTTTGAGTTACTATTCTTAGCAACTGAATCGGTATCAAATACCCTATGGTTACTATGAACACTAGTAGAATACACATCAACAACATGTATATCAAATATCCCTCTCCCGGCGTACCGAGGCAGACGTCAGTGGAACCAGGGAGATCCACGCCGCTTCCCCCGGCTGCTCCTGCCGACTCTTTGAGGGGTGCAGCTTCGCGGTGTGCTGGGGGTGTGCTGACTCGGGAGGAGGTCATCACCTTTGGAGGGATTCCGGATCCGGTCTCTACGGGGCGATGGATGAGCTGCCGTCTCCAGGATCATCCGGAGGTTGATGACGTGCAGCAGCGGTGCGCTATGAGGGCGGCCAAGCTTCATGACATTGAGGTCACTACTGGTATGTCGGTCAACACTTCTAATTCTATTCTGCATTTTTCTAATAATGAGATTATTAATAATGCATATCAATTAGGAGTTTCACTAGGTAGTAATGATAGTGAAATTTCCAACTCTGTTAATGATCTCTTAGATTTGGAAGCGGAACGCGCTTTAGAAACGATTCAAAACTTAGCAGCGGTAAAACCCATGAATGATGCAGATATCGATGCGTTGGGTGTCAGGGTACTCGATAATTTTTGTGCGGATCTTGCACCATCCATTCCCGAGTCAGAGGAAGTGGATGACACTTTTGAGGCTGCAGTAGTTCGATCCACTGAGCCTGGTTGTGAGGACCGGGTGGAGGATCAAAAAAACCTTAACACAAATGGAAGCGGAAGATCTACCCTGCTTCAGCGGTGCGTAGGAGTGCTAGGATCCGTACAACTAAAAAAATTTCATGATGAAATATGAAAGGAATCTTTTGGAATAGCAAAGGTCTGAAAGACTTGGCTAAAAGAAGGTTTCTTGTAGATGCGCCTATCGAGCATAGATTGGATTTTATTGCTCTCTCGGAAACTGGCAGAGATAATTTTGCGCCCCAGTTTCTCAATACTTTATCAGGAGGTGTCGATTTCGATTGGCACTGCCTGCCTCCGAGAGGAAGATCGGGTGGGATCTTACTTGGAGTGAGATGTGATTCGCTGGAAGTCCGAAGTGTAGTGATGGAAGATTTCGCTGTTAAGTTTCGGGTTAGGTCAAAAGATGATGGGTTTAATTGGGCTCTGGTGGCGGTTTATGGTGCCGCGCAGCCTGAGCTCAAACCAGAGTTCTTGGCGGATCTTGTTAGGATCTGCGGCTCTGAGCAATTCCCAATTCTGGTTGGGGGTGATTTCAATATCATTAGGAGGAGAGAGGAAAAGAACAATGATAATTTCGACGGCAGGTGGTCGTTTATGTTTAATACCATTATCAAAAGCTTGGATCTGAGAGAGATAGAGCTTTCGGGTAGAAAGTTTACTTGGGCTAATGCTTTGCCAAATCCGACATTTGAGAAGCTGGATCGAGTCCTAGCGAGCATCGAGTGGGAACAGAAATTCCCTTTCGTAACGGTCCAGGCAATTTCGCGTGGCATTTCTGATCACACGCCTTTATTTGTGGACTCAGGCGAGCCAACCCACATGGGGAACAAAAAGTCCTTTTCGTTTGAGCTGGCATGGTTTGAACATGAAGGCTTCTTGGATCTGGTAGCTAGGGAATGGGCTAAGGATGCAGGAGGTAGGACTTCGGTTGAGTGCTGGCAGAATAAGATAAGGCATTTGAGAAGTTTTTTGCGTGGGTGGGCTAAGCATCTTAGTGGGATTTATAAGGTCGAAAAGGAAAGGCTCCTTACACTTATTCAGTCCCTAGATTTGAAAGCCAAGTCCACAATTCTGCAAGCCATGGAGCATCATGCTAAACTGGAGGCGGAGATGAGGTTGAAAGAGCTTCTCCGTGAAGAGGAATTAAAGTGGGCGCTGCGGGCTAAGGTTCGCAAAGTTGTCCAGGGGGACGCGGACACTCAATTCTTTCACTTGATCGCTAATGGCAAGCACAAAAAGAAGAGAATCTTTCAGCTTGAACAAGATGAAGGAACAATTTTAGGACATGATAACCTAAAATTATACATAACTGAATACTACAAGCAGTTGTTTGGGCCTCCGGAGGATAATTGTGTGTCCCTGGATGAGTCCAGGATTGAGGATGTGCCTCAACTTACTACTGATGAGAATGATATTTTGATTGCCCCGTTTTCTGAGAAAGAGGTGTTTGAAGCCATTAAGCAGATGAAAAACAATAAGGCTCCAGGGACGGATGGTTTTTCGGCAGAATTCTATAAAAAGTGTTGGCATGTTATTAAGGGGGATTTGCTACCAATGTTCCATGATTTATTCACTGGATAGCTTCAGTTATTTCACTTGAATTTTGGAACAATAACATTGCTTCCTAAGAAAACAGAGGCTGTGAGAATTGAGCAGTTCAGGCTGATGTGTCTTCTCAATGTTAGTTTCAAAATTTTCACCAAGGCTGGGACTAATAGGCTCACACAGATTGCGCATTCTGTGGTGCATCATTCCCAAAATGCTTTCATGCCGGACATAAACATCCTAAAAGGGGTTGTGGTCCTCCATGAAACGCTCCACGAAATTCACACGAAAAAACTATATGGAGTTGTTTTTAAGGTGGATTTCGAGAAAGCATACGATAAAGTCAAAAGGCCTTTCCTTCAACAGGCCTTGCATATGAAAGGTTTTGATGAAGCCTGGCGATGCCAGGTCGAATTGTTCACGCAAAAAGGGAGTGTTGGAATTAAAGTGAATGACGACATAGGTCATTATTTCCAAACACATAAGGGCCTGAGACAAGGGGATCCGATGTCTCCTATTTTGTTCAACATTGCAGTTGATATGTTGGCAATCCTGATAGGAAGGGCTAAGGAGGCTGGTCAGGTGGGTGGCTTGGTGCCTCATCTAGTTGATGGAGGTGTGTCTATCCTATAGTACGCCGATGATACGATCATCTTTATGGAGCATGACTTGGAAAAAGCGAGAAATATGAAGCTGGTGTTATGCTTATTTGAACAATTGACCGGGTTAAAGATTAATTTTCACAAAAGTGAACGGTTCTGTTTTGGAAGAGCCAATGAGGAACAAGAGGCTTATCGATGATACGTCTCCAATGTATCTATAATTTTTGATTGCTCCATGCTATTATATTATCTATTTTGGATGTTAATGGGCTTTATTTTACACTTTTATATCATTTTTGGGACTAACCTACTAACCGGAGGCCCAGCCCAAATTGCTGTTTTTTTGCCTATTTAGAGTTTCGCTGAAAAGGAATATCAAACGGAGTCCAAACGGAATGAAACCTCCGGGAACGTGATTTTCTCAACAAACATGATCTAGGAGACTTGGGGTGGGCGTCAAGAAACAACC
Organism: Triticum dicoccoides; assembly: GCF_002162155.2. Lineage (NCBI taxonomy): Eukaryota > Viridiplantae > Streptophyta > Magnoliopsida > Poales > Poaceae > Triticum > Triticum dicoccoides. The sequence goes on along the minus strand of NC_041380.1, from coordinate 67,078,904 downwards.
AAGGAAGCCACGAGGCAGGGGGCGCGCCCTCCACCCTCGTGGGCCCCTCGTTGCTCCACCTACGTACTTCTTCCTCCTATATATATCCACGTACCCCCAAACATCCAGGGGCACCACGAAACCTAATTCCACCGCGCAACCTTCTGTACCCGAGAGATCCCATCTTGGTTCCTTTTCCGGAGCTCCGCCGGAGGGGGCATTGATCACGGAGGGCCTCTACATCAACTCCATGGCCTTTCCGGTGATGTGTGAGTAGTTTACTTCAGACCTTCGGGTCCATAGTTATTAGCTAGATGGCTTCTTCTCTCTCTTTGGATCTCAATACAAATTTCTCCTCGATCTTCTTAGAGATCTATTCGATGTAATCTTCTTTTGCGGTGTGTTTGTCAAGATCCGATGAATTGTGGGTTTATGATCCAGATTATCTATGAACAATATTTGATTCATCTCTGAATTCTTTTATGTATGATTGGTTTATCTTTGCAAGTCTCTTCAAATTATCAGTTTGGTTTGGCCTACTAGATTGATCTTTCTTGCAATGGGAGAAGTGCTTAGCTTTGGGTTCAATCTTGCGGTACTCGATCCCAGTGACAGAAATGGAAACGACACGTATTGTATTGTTGCCACTGCTACCTCTTGAGCACTGCGTTGGTTTTCCCCAAAGAGGAAGGGATGATGCAGCAAAGTAGCGTAAGTATTTCCCTCAGTTTTTGAGAACCAAGGTATCAATCCAGTAGGAGGCTACGTGCGAGTCCCTCATACCTGCACAAAACAAATAAATCCTCACAACCAACGCAAATAGGGGTTGTCAATCCCGATAGGGCCACTTACGAGAGTGAGATCTGATAGATATGTAAAGATAATATTTTTGGTATTTTTGTGATAAAGATGCAAAGTAAAATAAAGGCAAAGTAAATAGCAAGGTAGTAGGAGAACAATATGATAAAGATAGACCCGGGGGCCATAGGTTTCACTAGTGACTTCTCTCGAGAGCATAAGTATTCTATGGTGGGTGAACAAATTACTGTTGAGCAATTGACAGAATTGAGCATAATTATGAGAATATCTAAGCATGATCATGTATATAGGCATCACGTCTGAGACAAGTAGACCGACTCCTGCCTGCATTCTACTACTGTTACTCCACTCATCGACCGCTATCCAGCATGCATCTAGAGTATTAAGTTAAAAACAGAGTAACGCCTTAAGCAAGATGACATGATGTAGAGGGATAGACTCATGCAATATGAAGAAAACCCCATCTTGTTATCCTCGATGGCAACAATACAATACGTGCCTTGCTGCCCTTACTGTCATCGGGAAAGGACACCGCAAGATTGAACCCAAAGCTAAGCACTTCTCCTATTGCAAGAAAGATCAATCTAGTAGGCCAAACCAAACTGATAATTCGAAGAGACTTGCAAAGATAACCAATCATACATAAAAGAATTCAGAGAAGATTCAAATATTTTTCATAGATAGACTTGATCATAAACCCACAATTCATCGGTCTCAACAAACACACCGCAAAAAGAAGATTACATCAAATAGTTCTCCACAAGAGAGGGGGAGAACATTGTATTGAGATCCAAAAAGAGAGAAGAAGCCATCTAGCTAATAACTATGGACCCGTAGGTCTGAGGTAAACTACTCACACTTCATCGGAGGGGCTATGGTGTTGATGTAGAGGCCCTTCGTGATCGATGCCCCCTCCGGCAGAGCTTCGGAACAGGCCCCAAGATGGGATCTCATGGATACAGAAAGTTACGGCGGTGGAATTAGGGTTTTGGATCCGTATTTGATCGTTTGGGGGTACATGGATATATATAGGAGGAAGGAGTACGTCGATGGAGCAACAGGGGGCCCACGAGGGTGGAGGGCGCACCTGGGGTAGGTGGGCGCGCCCCCTACCTCATGGCCTCCTCTCTTGTTTCTTGACGTAGGGTCCAAGTCTCTCGAGTCTTGTTCGTTGAGAAAATCATGTTCCCGAAGGTTTCTTTCCATTTGGAGTCCGTTTGATATTCCTTTTCTTCGAAACCCTAAAACAGGCAAAAAACAGCAATTCTGGGCTGGGCCTCCGGTTAATAGGTTAGTCCCAAAAGTAACATAAAAGTGGATAATAAAGCCCAATATTGCCTAAAACAGTAGATAATATAGCATGGAGCAATAAAAAAATTATAGATACGTTGGAGATGTATCAAGCATCCCCAAGCTTAATTCCTGCTCGTCCTCGAGTAGGTAAATGATAAAAAGATAATTTTTGATGTGGAGTGCTAGTTGGCATAATTTCAATGTAATTCTTCTTACTTGTGATATGAATATTCAGATCCGAAAGATTCAAGACAAAAGTTCATATTGACATAAAGATAATAATACTTCAAGCATACTAACTAAGCAATTATGTCTTCTCAAAATAACATGGCCAAAGAAAGTTCATCCCTACAAAATCATATAGTTTAGTCATGCTCCATTTTCGTCACACAAGAATGCTCTCATCATGCACAACCCCGATGACAAGCCAAGCGATTGTTTCATACTTTAGTAATCTCAAACTCATAAACTTTCACGCAATACATGAGCGCGAGCCATGGATATAGCACTATGGGTGGAATAGAATAATGAGGGAGTTATGTGGAGAAGACAAAAAAAGGAGAAAGTCTCACATCAACGACGCTAATCAATGGGCTATGGAGATGCCCACCGATTGATGTTAATGCAAGGAGTAGGGATTGCCATGCAACATACGCACTAGAGCTATAAATGTATGAAAGCTCAACAAAAGAAACTAGTGGGTGTGCATCCAACTTGCTTGCTCACGAAGACCTAGGGCACTTGAGGAGGCCCATTGTTGGAATATACAAGCCAAGTTCTATAATGAAAAATTCCCACTAGTATATGAAAGTGACAAAACAAGAGACTCTCTTTCATGAATATTATGGTGCTACTTTGAAGCACAAGTGTGTCAAAGGACAGTAGCATTGTCCCTTCTCTCTTTTTCTCTCATTTTTGGGCCTTTTTATGGCCTTTTCTCTTTTTTTATTATTTATTTTTCCTCACTTGGGACAATGCTCTAGAAAATGATGATCATCACACTTCTATTTATTTACAACTCAATGATTACAACTCGATACTAGAACAAAAGATGACTATATATGAATGCCTCCGGCGGTGTACCGAGATATGCAATGAATCAAGAGTGACATGTATGAAAGAATTATGAACTGTGGCTTTGCCAGAAATACCATTTTCTCCACTCTTCCGATGGCTGCTGAGGAGCCGTTGTCCAGCATATTACCCGGCTGGGTGGCCCGCCGAGCCCTCTAGATATGGGCGAGGCCCCTCGATGCTTCACCAACCTCGCTTGGCCCGACAGAGCCAGTTGCCGCCCCAAGCAGGCGCGTGGTTCAGAAACTCGCCGCTCCAGTTCAGCTCGATGAGGAGTGGTGAGTTGCTCCACGCTGGCACGGCGGTGAGAACCGGTACAGGCGTCGTCACTACTGCGTCGTTGCCCGCGGTAGCGCCATGCAGGGAGAGACAGACCGGGTGCATGGAGAACGACGAGTCGGTGGCCAGCTTCTCCGTGTCCGCCGCCATCATCAAGGAGAAGTAGAACACGGGAGGCTGCCGCCACTTGGGTCCCATGAAGACCACTGTCGGTGTCAAAACCGGTGGATCTCGGGTAGGGGATCCCGAACTATGCGTCTAACGCAGATGGTAACAGGAGGCGGGGGACACAGTGTTTACCCAGGTTCGGGCCCTCTCGATGGAGGTAATACCCTACTTCCTGCTTGATTGATCTTGATGATATGAGTATTACAAGAGTTGATCCACCATGAGATCGGAGAGGCTAAACCCTAGAAGCTAGCCTATGGTATGATTGTTGTTGTCCTACGGACTAAAACCCTCTGGTTTATATAGACACCGGAGGGGCTAGGGTTACACAGAGTCGGTTACAAGGGAGGAGATCTACATATCCGAATCGCCAAGCTTGCCTTCCACGCAAAGGAGAGTCCCACCCAGACACGGGACAAAGTCTTCAATCTTGTATCTTCATAGTCCAACAGTCCGGCCAAGGGATATAGTTCGGCTGTCCGAGGACCCCCTAATCTAGGACTCCCTTAGTAGCCCCTGAACCAGGCTTCAATGATGATGAGTCCGGCGCGCAGATCGTCTTCGGCATTGGAAGGCGGTTTCCTCCTCTGAATACTCCATAGAAGATTTTGAACACAAGGGTAGTGTCCGGCTCTGCAAAACAAATACCACATACCACTGTAGAGAGTATAATATTTCCACAAATCTAATCTGGTGACAACTTTTCATAACGTGACATCACGCCATGGCTCGGGTTATTATTTTAACCGTTTTTCTCAAATAGCTACTGCACATATTGCGAGGCGGTTTTCTTGGCACATCTTGTCGAAGCAGAGATCGTGTCCCCTTATCACGGGATTCTCATCAATACGGGTGTGGGTAACCCAACCGCGCCATCAATCATGATGCTTGGGGAATAAGCGAGTTTTACCAGGAAAGTGGGGAGGCACGTAGTTTCTACCGCCCTTATAAAGGGATAAGGACTCCTCTTTTTTACCCACGCCTTCTTCTTCCCTGCCCATCCATTCTCACACAATCGAGCTCCAGCGCCCAAGTTTGCATCTTCTCCGCTAAAACACTCCGAACATGTCCGGAGCGGGAGGTAAGTGGATGGCCTCCTCTGTTACGGAGCAGAACATCACGAAGCTCTGGGAAGTCGGATACCTGGCCGTGGATATCATGCACCGGCTTCCAAGTGCGGGGTAGATCGTTCCTACCCCCGAGCCCTACGAAAGTGTTGTATTCCTTACCCATTTCGTCCGCGGGCTAGGATTTCCCCTCCACCCATTTGTTCGCGGGCTTATGTTCTACTACAGGCTGGACTTCTATGATCTGTCCCCCAATTTCATCCTCAACATCTCGGTGTTTATCATCGTGTGCGAGGCTTTCCTCCACATCAAGCCCCACTTCGGCCTGTGGCTGAAGACCTTCAATGCCAAACCGAAGGTGGTGGTCGGCCAGCAAGCGGAGTGCGGAGGCGCCATGGTGGGCAAAATGCCCAACATCACCTGGCTAGAAGGCTCCTATGTGGAGACATGAAGGGGTGGCAATCGGCATGGTTCTACATCACCGAGCCGCGCGGCACCAACTGGGTGGCGGCCCTCGAATTCCGATCCGGCATACCCATGCGGCTAACCTCTTGGAAAGTGAAGGGCTTATCTTGGGGTTCATCGGTGGAGCTGACCGGACTCCAGAACTGTGTTAAGAACATGATAAGCAAGAAAATCAAGCTTGTCAACATGGTCCAGGTCATGCTCTTCCGCCGGATTCTCCCATGCCAAAGACGGGCACCAATATGTGGGAGTTCGACTCGGCAAAGCACGAGACGCTGCGAGAACTCTTCGACACGACGCACCAAGACATCTGGAGGGTGCTGTTCAAGTATGCCGAGGTACCTCCTCCCCTTACCGAGGACCGCGGACTCAGCGCAAAGCACCCTACTAATCCGGTAAGCTCCTTATATCTCATAAGGTGTTTCTTTCCCTAGTACAATTATGTGAGGGATCTGAGCCTCCACATTTTTTGACAGGAATGGGTCATGATAGCGGAGCGGATCGACTGTTCGGCCCTGCTGCCTGAAGATCCAGCAAGTACTCTTCTGATGGAGATGCTGGTTCCGGCGCCCTATGAGGCGCAGGAGAAGAAGGCCAAGAAGAATGCCGCGGGGACCAGGAAAGGTCTCCGGTGCAAGGTTGTATCGGAATCATCGTCCGATAACACCAAGACGCCCTCCTCCCACGAAGACGAGGAGGAGGAAGAGGAAAATTCTCCCCATCCAGCCGGGGGGGGGGATAAGAAAAGGAAGGCCGCCCCATCCGGGGAGGCCGAAGGGTCCAATAAGGGAAGAGCCCTCCTTCCGGACTGTTCCACCACGGCCGCGTTCAATGACGAGGAGTGGTTGCCCAGGGACAAGCCCATGGCGAAGTCGTAAGTATATGGATACCATAACAGTTCTGGTATATTTTGATTTATTGTTTCTTATCATGCCGAACATGATCATGCAGCCCACCCAAGGGTCGTCTCGACGTATCCTCTTCGGATGGGTCTCTGGGCCTGTCGGAGATGAACAGTGATTCGCTCCCGACCGCCTCCTCCCCCCGCCCTATGGACGACGCTGAGGTGTTGTCCCGAAGGGCACCCAACCAAGGGAAGGTAGTTCTGGGGGCGCCCCAAGGTGACCTCCCAGACGCCGGGCACGAGGGAGGCAAGGCTCCCATGGGCCCTAAGGATGGGGGCAGCAAGTTCGGCCCCCGGCCGAATACTACATTGGAACCTCCCGTGGTTTCGGACTCTGTCGGGCGGCCCCTCATGAAGGGGATGAGCCGTCTGTGCCGATGGCCTCTGTCCATCCAGAGGCACCGGACAACTTGCTGGAAGCGCTTCGTGGTGCTTCCATTGACGAAGAGCACCGCACTGTCATGAGTGCGGTGGTAGAGAAGGTCCAGTCCGCTAAAAGTGGACTGACTGAAGCCCGTGCCATCCTCTTAACAGGCTTTGCAGTAAGTAATCAATTTATAATAAAATGCTATAGCATAGACAGTAGCCCCTAATGCTCTGTTTGGCGTTCGCAAAGAAAGGCCGAATAGAGGATCAAATAATAATCACAGGAGTCTAATCAGAATGTGTCTTATGTGAATAAGCAGGCTTCACTACTGGCTGCTGCCGCTCGCACTGCTGAGGTCTCCGGACTGAAGCGGGACCTTGTGCGGTCCGAAAAAGAGCTCGGCCTTACCAAGAGGCAGCTCAAAGAGAACAAAGGTAAGTAATACCCGTCCATATATTGATACGGAATAAAAAGCAATGTGGTTGTTAAGTCACATGATCATCATGAATTTTGCTAGGGGCCACGACCGAAGTGGCGGCCCTGAAGGAGGCGCTGTCCGAGGCCGAAGACAAAGCGACCAAGGAGCGCACCAAGCGCGAGAAGCAAGAGGCTCGAGTCGGCGAGGTGTAGCAAGAGCTCCAGGATTTCGTCAAAAAATATGAGTCCTTGGAGAGTGAGTCTAAGACGCAAGGGTCTGAGCTTGCGAAGGCCCTTGAGAATGCAAAAAATGCCAAGGCCGAAGCCCACAAGGCCCTCCAGGAGCTTCAGGCAGTCCAGAAGATAGCGGCTGGTAAGGAATTCATTATGCAAAGCAATCATGTGAAGGAAACTTTCCTTTTACTTACGCGAGTTCGGAGCTCTCTAGGAGCGTTCGCAGATGTTCCCCGCAGTGTGTCCAATACCGTGGAATTTTACCGGGCCGAGGAAGGGAGCTCGACGGAGAAGTTGTTCTGGTCTCAGTATACTGGGACCGAACATCCGATGCCCTTGAGCGACCAGTTGAAGCAATTGGTCGAGCTCCACAAGGCGGACGAACAGGCCATGAAGGAAGTGGCGGAGACAGGCCTGGGGCATCTAGGGATATAGCCCCAGGCCTAGAAACAACTTCCTTTGTAATTTCTTCATGCAAAGCATAGAAAATCATAGAAGTTTATCACTCAACATAGCACAACCCCAGGCGTAGTCTGCATCTAGATCCGCCACTGCATGAAGGGCCTCATAGTCCGGATGTGGCCTGGCGAGCCCCTACCTGGCAGCTACTTCGGCCTGATGAGGCGGCTTGTGAATGCCTGCCCACGGCTTGAAGTCATAAAATGGTCCTTCTGCATTGAGGGTGCACGCAAGGCTTTTGCCCAAGCGAAAGTGCACTTGGCGAAGATGGACGCCGAGATGCTGGTGAAGGAGGGGCCGCCGGAGGGCAAGGAGCATTGCTGCCCCGAAAATTATTATGAAAACGTCCTGAAGGGTGCCCGCCTTGTGGTGGAGGAATGTTCTAAGGGTGTAATATTTGAATGAATGTACTCATGTGGTCCTGTAATATGAAAACGAGTTCGTCTGTGCTATATAACGCTTGTTGATTTAAAATATTACCTTCTATGCGACTGTTTATAAAATCTAAGAGTTGGCCAGTCGTCGGCTTCTGCCCTCATGTAGCTAGTACTGAGGTGTTCGGGATAAATCTAATCACTCTTTCTCCCTGTTTTGGGTCCTTCGAAGGAGGTGCTCAGCACAATGAACCAGGCAAATCAGACTATAAGGCTTTATCACTCTCACTTAGCCATAGAAGTCTCCAATTTTAAATTTTGGCAAAGCCCCTAGTATTCGGAAGGCCGAACTTGGGGCGCTATGAACGCCTAAATCGGACAAGGCCGACTCCTCTCCTGAAGCGGAAAAAATCTTTAGGGATTTGGGACCTCTCGAACAGTGACCAGCTCTCGCTGCATCATGACAGTCAGTTTTTGGCTTTCTCTACTAAGGTGCTCGTCCGGAAGAACCGGGACACAATCGCAGTAGTTCTCCTAGTGATACCTTAGCCGATATAGTGGAATGTAAGGCACCAAAACATGGGAGCCGGGCAAACCCAACTATTGATCCAAGACATGATTCAGAGCTGATGCATATAATGCTATAAGTTCGGGGTGCCGCACTGTCAAAAGTGTTCAGACTTTTCTTGCCGTGTTATGGGGTACACTGAAGCCTCTGGCGTACTGAACGTACCAGAATGTACGGGAGCAACTTGTCGTGAATAGACAAACAAGGACAAAGAAGAAGATGAAGAAATGTAATAATAAGCTGACGCTGTGCATTGTTTTTTTATAGGATACGTCAAAGCGTATGTGTATAAGTAGTACAATAAGAAAAAATAGGACTATCTAACATGTCCGATCCAAGGGCGAGCTGCGTGCGGGTATGTAAAACAGGTATAACGATCGGTATGAGAGACCACCTGGGTATTCCTTTGTACGTCAAAGCTTCTTACTCCCTTGGTGCTTCCCTCCCATGATGGGTCCGATGATCTAGCTATCAGAAAGGGCCTTCAGAGAATAGGGTCCTGAAAGGAAGGAAATGATAAAGATATACTGGTCCTAAGGCGGTTGAACCGCGTTGTGGGACGTGCCATAGCCGTGCCTCTGCCTATACCCATGGTATCTTTAGTGCGTAGTTATGTACGCGCGGCGTAAATTTCATCGCTTGACTGGGACTAGGACGGAGGCCGAATTGCTAGGCGAGCTCTAAATGCGCCTGGAGATTCTGTTGTAGGTTATTCCGGACTCGCTTGAATGTGTCTGTGGATCTTGTCGCCGAATTGGCGGTTTGCCTCCAAAGGCTGCTTTGCATTTCTGCTGCAAGGGCCGCAGTGTGCTCCTCCATGCGGAGCGAGCGTTCTGTGTTCTCGTTAACTGTTATAACCCCACGAGGTCCTGGCATTTTGAGCTTGAGGAATGCATAATGTGGTACCGCATTGAATCTAGCGAATGCGGTTCGTCCGAGTAGTACGTGATAGCCACTGCAGAAGGGGACGATATCAAAGATTAACTCTTCGCTTCGGAAGTTATCCGGAGATCCGAAGACCACTTCCAGTGTGATTGAGCCCGTGCAACAGGCCTCTACACCTGGTATGACACCTTTGAAGGTTGTTTTTGTGGGTTTGATCCTCGAGGGGTCGATACCCATTTTGCGCACTGTATCCTGGTAAAGCAGGTTTAGGCTGCTGCCACCGTCCATAAGGACTCGAGTGAGGTGGAATCCGTCAATGATAGGATCAAGGACCAATGCAGTAGAACCGCCATGACGGATACTAGTGGGGTGGTTCCTACGATCAAAAATGATCAGACAAGAAGACCATGGGTTGAACTTTGGGGTGACTGGCTCCATCGCGTAGACGTCCCTTAGTGCATGCTTCCGTTCCCACTTGGGGATATGGGTTGCGTACATCATGTTCATCGTTTTCACTTGGGGAGGAAATTTCTTCTGTCCTCCTGTGTTCGGCGGCCGGGGCTCCTCCTCGTCGTCGCTATGCAGCCCCTTTTCCTTGCTTTTGGCATTTAACTTGCGGGCCTGTTTGAACACCCATCATTCTCTGTTGGTGTGGTTGGCTGGCTTATCGGGGGTGCCGTGAATTTGACACGAGCGGTCGAGTATGCGGTCCAAACTGGACGGCCCCGGATTGTTTCTTTTGAACGGCTTTTTCCGCTGACCGGATTTAGAGCCACTGAATCCGGCATTGACGGCCGTGTCTTCGGCGTTATCGCCATTGTTGCGGCGCTTGTATCTGTTGCGACGTGGTTTGCCATTGCTGTCTCTCGCCTCCGATGTGCCAGGGTTGCTTGATGTGTTGTTGCTATGGGCCAACCAGCTATCCTCGCCCATGCAGAAGCGGGTCATGAGTGTTGTGAGGGCTGCCATGGACTTTGGCTTCTCTTGGCCGAGATGTCTGGCGAGCCACTCATCACGGATGTTATGTTTAATGGCCGCTAGGGCTTCGGCATCCGGACAGTCCACAATTTGGTTCTTTTTGGTTAGGAACCGAGTCCAAAATTTCCTAGCCGACTCTCCGGGCTGTTGTGTTATGTGACTTAAATCATCAGCATCCGGTGGTCGCACATAAGTGCCCTGGAAGTTGTCTAGGAATGCGTCTGCCAGGTTCTCCCAACTTCCTATGGAGTTTGCTGGCAAGCTATTTAGCCAATTCCGAGCTGGTCCTTTGAGTTTTAACGGGAGGTATTGATGGCGTGTAGATCATCCCCGCGGGCCATGTGAATGTGGAGGAAGAAATCCTCTATCCATACCGCGGAGTCAGTAGTACCATCATATGATTCAATATTCACGGGTTTAAACCCTTTTGGGAATTCATGATCCATTACTTCATCAGTGAAGCATAGGGGGTGTGCGGCGCCTCTGTGCCGGGCTATGTCACGACGCAGTTCATATGAGTCTTGTCTGCTGTGTTCGTCCCGGACGGATTTGCTTTTGGTATATCTGGCATGACGGTCATCGTCATGTGTTGGGGCGCGCCCTCGTGATCCGAAGATCGATCTTTTGTGTCATGCTTTGTTTTCCAATATGTCTTGCAGGTCCTGCATGTTACCCCGGGCTTTGTTGTTCTTGTTTGACTGAAGACGGGGTGCGGGCTGGACTTCGGGCTTATATGCCACTTTGTCTTGGCCATGAGGTGGCCGGTCTGCCGCATCATACGCTGGAAGCACAGGCTTTAATGCTTCCTCTTCAAGCTGGGGTAGCAACCTGCGCTTTGGGAAACTTTTGATTGGGCGCTCAAGTTCGTGTTCCTCGGCTGCCAGGACCTCAGTCCATCTATCCGCTAGCAGATCTTGCTCAGCTTGAAGCTGTTGTTGCTTTTTCTTTAGGCTTTTTGCTGTGGCAATAAGCCAGCGCTTGAAGCGCTCCTGTTCGACGGGATCCTCAGGCACGATAAATTCTTCGTCGCCGAGGCTCACCTCGTATTCGGAGAGAGGCATGTAATTGTCATCCTTTGATTCTCCGTATGCTGGCTGTTCCTTGGGGCTGGCTTGCCAACCTCCTGCTCAAAGCCTGGCTGGAGGGGATTGTCTTCGTCTTTGGCACTATTTGCGGCGTTATTATCTCCTGTGCCGGTATCGCTGTTTTTGCTATGGCAGGGTTTGGAGCGGCGTCGGTGACGCCGGTTCTTGGATTGCTTCTGGGGGGGGGGGGTTATCCTCTGTTGCCTTATTGCCATCGCTTTCTTTGGTGGTGTCCACTGATACGTCTCCAACGTATCTATAATTTTTGATTGCTCCATGCTATATTATCTACTGTTTTAGGCAATATTGGGCTTTATTATCCACTTTTATGTTACTTTTGGGACTAACCTATTAACCGGAGGCCCAGCCTAGATTTGTTGTTTTATGCCTATTTCAGTGTTTCGAAGAAAAGGAATATCAGACGGAGTCGAAACGGAACGAAATCAACTTGAAAAGTTATTTTTGGAAGGAAAGCAACCCAGGGAACTTGGAGTGCACGTCAGGGGAGACACAGGCTGCCCACGAGGGTGGGGGGCGCGCCCAACCCCCTAGGGCGTGCCCTCTGCCTCGTGGGGCCCCCATGGCTCCTCCGACGTACTTCCTGCACCCATATATATTGTCGTACCCTAAAACTTCCAGAATGCAACATATATCGGGAGTTCCGCCGCCAGAAGCCTCCGTAGCCACCAAAAGTCAATCGGGACCCTGTTCCGGCACCCTGCCGGAGGGGGGGAACCCTCACCGGTATCCATCTTCATCATCCCGGCGCTCTCCATGACGAGGAGGGAGTAGTTCTCCCTCGAGGCTGAGGGTATGTACCAGTAGTTATGTGTTTGATCTCTCTCTCTCTCTCTCATGTTCTTGAGATGTTACGATCTTGATGTATCGTGAGCTTTGCTATTATATTTGGATCATATGATGTTTCCTCCCCCTCTTCTCTCTTGTAATGAATCGAGTTTCCCCTTTGAAGTAATCTTATCGGATTGAGTCTTTAAAGATTTGAGAACACTTGATGTATGTCTTGCCGTGGATATCTGTGGTGACAATGGGATACCGCGTGCCACTTGATGTATGTTAAGGTGACCAACTTGCGGGTTCATGAACCTATGCATAGGGGTTGGCACACGTTTTCGTCGTGATTCTCCGGTAGATCTTTGGGGCACTCTTTGAGGTTCTATGTGTTGGTTGAATAGATGAATCTGAGATTGTGTGATGCATATCGTATAATCATACCCACGGATACTTGAGGTGACATTGGAGTATCTAGGTGACATTAGGGTTTTGGTTGATTTCTGTCTTAAGGTGTTATTCTAGTACGAACTCTAGGGCTGTTTGTGACACTTATAGGAATAGCCCAACGGATTGATTGGAAAGAATAACTTTGAGGTGGTTTCGTACCCTACCATAATCTCTTCGTTCGTTCTCCGCTATTAGTGACTTTGGAGTGACTCTTTGTTGCATGTTGAGGGATAGTTATGTGATCCAGTTATGTTAGTATTGTTGATAGGACTTGCACTAGTGAAAGTATGAACCCTAGGCCTTATTTCCACGCATTTCAATACCGTTTACGCTCACTTTTATCACTTGCTACCTTGCTGTTTTTATAATTTCAGATTACAAATACCTTTATCTACTATCCATATACCACTTGTTTCACCATCTCTTCGCCGAACTAGTGCACCTATACAATTTACCATTGTATTGGGTGTGTTGGGAACACAAGAGACTCTTTGTTATTTGGTTGCTGGGTTGCTTGAGAGAGACCATCTTCATCCTACGCCTCCTACGGATTGATAAACCTTAGGTCATCCACTTGAGGGAAATTTGCTACTGTCCTACAAACCTCTGCACTTGGAGGCCCAACAACGTCTACAAGAAGAAGGTTGTGTAGTAGACATCAAGCTCTTTTCTGGCGCCATTGCCGGGGAGGTGAGTGCTTGAAGGTATATCTTTAGATCTTGCAATCGAGTCTTTTAGTTTCTTGTTTTATCACTAGTTTAGTTTATAAAAGAAAACTATAAAAAATGGAATTGAGTTTGTCTCATACGCTTCACCTTTTTAATATCTTTCGTGAGTATGATGGAAAGGATAATTGTGCTCAAGTGCTAGAAAAAGAAATCTATAAAATGTTTGGCACTAAATATTTGAATGATGAGAATGATTGCAATGTTGTTAGTATGAATCCCTTGAATATCCATGATGCTAATGATATGCAAAGCCACAAGCTTGGGGAAGCTATGTTTGATGAAGATGATATTTTTTGTCCCCCAAGTTTTGATAAGAAAATTTATTATGATGAAAGCATGCCTCCTATTTATGATGATTATATTGATGATAGTGGAATTGGAGAGGTCATGACTTTATTTTGTGATGAATCCACTATTCCGGAAGAGGTTCCAATTGATTATGAGAACAAAGTTGCTATCTATGATGATTATTGTGATGACTTGTATGCTATTAAGAATAATGATATCCATGAAACTTGTCATCATGATTTTAGTTTTCAATTGGATTATGCCTCACATGATAATTATTTTGTTGAGTTTGCTCCCACTATTATTCATGAGAAGAATTTTGCTTATGTGGAGAGTAATAAAATGTCTATGCTTGTAGATCATGAAAAGAATGCTTTAGGTGCTGGTTATATTGTTGAATTCATTCATGATGCTACTGAAAATTATTATGAGGGATGAATATATGCTTGTAGGAGTTGCAATAGTATCAAGTTTCCTCTCTATGTGCTTAAAGTTTTGAAGTTGTGCTTGTTTTACCTTCTTATGCAAGTTGATTCTTGTTCCCACAAGTTGTTTGCTCACAAAGTCCCTATGCATAGGAAGTATGTTAGACTTAAATGTGTTAGTCATATTCTTCATGATGCTCTCTTTATGTTTCAATTCTTATCCTTTATGTGAGCATCATTGTCATTATCATGCCTAGCTAGGGGCATTAAACGATAGCGCTTGTTGGGAGGCAACCCAATTTTATTTTTGTTCCTTGCTATTTGTTCCTGTTTAGTAATAAGTAATTCATCTAGCCTCTGCTTAGATGTGGTTTTATGCTTTTAATTAGTGTTTGTGCCAAGTAGAACCTTTGGGAAGACTTGGGGAAAGTCTTGTTGATCATGCTGTAAAAAACAGAAACTTTAGCGCTCACGAGAACTCCTTCCATTTTTATTTGGAGGGGATATTTAGTTAATTCTTTTTGAAGATGATTAATAGATAAATTCCTCAGGTCCAGCAATTTATTTGAGAATTTTATGAGTTACATAAGTATACGTTTGATCCAGATTACTACAGACTGTTCTGTTTTTGACAGATTCTGTTTTTCATGTGTTGTTTACTTATTTTGATGAATCTATGGCTAGTAAAATAGTTTATAAACCATAGAGAAGTTGGAATACAGTAGGTTTAACACCAATATAAATAAAGAATGAGTTCATTACAGTACCTTGAAGTGGTGATTTATTTTCTTATTCTAACAGAGCTTACGAGTTTTCTGTTAAGTTTTGTGTTGTGAAGTTTTCAAGTTTTGGGTAAGGATTCGATGGACTATGGAATAAGGAATGGCAAGAGCCTAAGCTTGGGGATGCCCGAGGCACCCCAAGGTAATATTCAAGGATAGCCAAGAGCCTAAGCTTGGGGATGCCCCGGAAGGCATCCCCTCTTTCGTCTTCGTTCATCGGTAACTTTACTTGGAGCTATATTTTTATTTACCACATGATATGTGTTTTGCTTGGAGCGTCAATTAATTTTGTTTGCATTTGCTTGATGTTATTTAGAACAATGTTTTGCATCTTTTATTTCAATAAAAGTGGCATTGATAGCCTTTACTATGCCTATGTTACAAGTATACATGTTGCTGTTTGAAAACAGAAAGTTTACCGCTGTTGCAATAATTCCCTCGAAAAGTCAGAATGTGATAAAATGTTGAAACCTTTTGCATATTAAGCTCTGATAAATTTAATACTGTGGGAATTGTATTTCATAATTTTTGGAGCTAGGGAAGTATGGATGTTGCAGCATTCTTTACAGACTATCCTGTTTAGGCAGATTGCTGTTATGTTTGCATTGTTTGCATATGTTTGCTTCTTTAATGATTCTATTTGAGGATAGGACTATTAAATATGCAGTGGAATTTAGTATGAAATGTTGAATAATAATTTTAGTTATTTGCTACAGTAGAGTATGATAAGGTTTTTGCAATGTTTATACTAACTTATCTCACGAGTCCTTGTTGAGTTTTGTGTGGATGAAGCTTTTGAGATTTAGGGAGACCGTGATATGAGAGGAATTAAGGAGACACAAAGGCTCAAGCTTGGGGATGCCCAAGGCATCCCGAGATAATATTTCAAGAAGTCTCAAGCGTCTAAGTATGGGGATGCCCCGTTTGTCATCCCACCTTTCTTCTTCAACAACTATCGATTAGTATCGGTTGATCCTAAGGTTTTGCTTCTTCACATGATGTTTGCCATTCTTAGAATGTAATTTTATTTAGTTTTGATCGCTGTTTTAATAGAGTACCAAGATATGAAATTATTAAATGTTAGAGAGTCTTCACATAGTTGCATAATTATTCGACTACTCATTGATCTTCACTTATATCCTTCGGAGTAGTTTGTCATTTGCTCTAGTGCTTCACTTCTATCTTTTAGAGCATGGTGGTAGTTTTATTTTGAAAAAATAGATGAACTCTCATGCTTCACTTAGATTATTTTGAGAGTCTTTAATATCATGGTAATTTGCTTAAAATCCTAATATGCTAGGTATTCAAGAATAATAAAATTCTCTTATGAGTGTGTTGAATACTATGAGAAGTTTGATACTTGATAATTGTTTTGAGATATGGAGGTTATAATATTAGAGTCATGCTAGTTGAGTGGTTATGAATTTGAGAAATACTTGTGTTGAAGTTTGTGATTCCCGTAGCATGCACGTATGGTGAACCGTTATGTAACGAAGTCGGAGCATGATTTATTTATTGATTGTCTTCCTTATGAGTGGCGGTCGGGGATGAGCGATGGTCTTTTCCTACCAATCTATCCCCCTAGGAGCATGTGCGTAGTACTTTGTTTCGATAACTAATAGATTTTTGCAATAAGTATGTGAGTTCTTTATGACTAATGTTGAGTCCATGGATTATACGCACTCTCACCCTTCCACCTTTGCTAGCCTCTCTAGTACCGTGAAACTTTCGCCGGTACCATAAACCCACCATATACCTTCCTCAAAATAGCCACCATACCTACCTATTATGGCATTTCCATAGCCATTCCGAGATATACTGCCATGCAACTTTCCACCATTCCGTTCATCATGACACATTCGTCATTGTCATATTGCTAGCATGACCATGTAGTTGACATAGTATTTGTGGCAAAGCCACAGTTCATAATTTTTTCATACTTGTCACTCTTGATTCATTGCATATCCCGGTACACCGCCGGAGGCATTCATATAGAGTCATCTTTCTTCTAGTATCGAGTGGTATCATTGAGTTGTAAATAAATAGAAGTGTGATGATCATCATTCAATAGAGCATTGTCCCAAAAAAAGGAAGGCCAAATAAAAAAAAATAAAAAAATAAAAGGGACAATGCTACTATCCTTTTTCCACACTTGTGCTTCAAAGTAGCACCATGAGCTTTATGATAGAGAGTCTCTTGTTCTGTCACTTTCATATACTAGTGGGAATTTTTCATTATAGAACTTGGCTTGTATATTCCAACAATGGGCCTCCTCAAGTGCCCGAGGTCTTCATGAGCAAGCAAGTTGGATGCACACCCACTAGTTTCTTTTGTTGAGCTTTCATACATTTATAGCTCTAGTGCGTCCGTTGCATGGCAATCCCTACTCCTTGCATTAACATCAATCGGTGGGCATATCCATAGCCCATTGATTAGCCTCGTTGATGTGATACTTTCTCCTTTTTTGTCTTCTCCACATAACCCCCTCATTATTCTATTCCACCCATAGTGCTATATCCATGGCTCGCGCTCATGTATTGCGTGAAAGTTTATGAGTTTGAGATTACTAAAGTATGAAACAATTGCTTGGCTTGTCATTGGGGTTGTGCATGATGAGAGCATTCTTGTGTGATGAAAATGGAGCATGACTAAACTATATGATTTTGTAGGGATGAACTTTCTTTGGCAATGTTATTTTGAGAAGACATAATTGCTTAGTTAGTATGCTTGAAGTATTATTATCTTTATGTCAATATGAACTTTTGTCTTGAATCTTTCGGATCTGAATATTCATATCACAAGTAAGAAGAATTACATTGAAATTATGCCAACTAGCACTCCACATCAAAAATTATCTTTTTATCATTTACCTACTCGAGGATGAGCAGGAATTAAGCTTGGGGATGCTTGATACGTCTCCAACGTATCTATAATTTTTGATTGCTCCATGCTATATTATCTACTGTTTTAGGAAATATTGGGCTTTATTATCCACTTTTATGTTACTTTTGGGACTAACCTATTAACCGGAGGCCCAGCCCAGATTTGCTGTTTTATGCCTATTTCAGTGTTTCGAAGAAAAGGAATATCAGACGGAGTCGAAATGGAACAAAATCAACTGGAGAAGTTATTTTTGGAAGGAAAGCAACCCAGGAAACTTGGAGTGCATGTCAGGGGAGACACAGGCTGCCCACGAGGGTGGGGGGCACGCGCGCCCCCCTACCTCGTGGGGCCCCCGTGGCTCCTCCGACGTACTTCCTGCACCCATATATATTGTCGTACCATAAAACTTCCAGAACGCAACATAGATCGGGTGTTCCGCCGCCAGAAGCCTCCGTAGCCACCAAAAGTCAATCGGGACCCTATTTCGGCACCCTGCCGGAGGGGGGGAACCCTCACCGGTGGCCATCTTCATCATCCCGACGCTCTCCATGATGAGGAGGGAGTAGTTCTCCCTCGAGGCTGAGGGTATGTACCAGTAGCTATGTGTTTGATCTCTCTCTCTCTCTCTCATGTTCTTGAGATGTTACGATCTTGATGTATCACGAGCTTTGCTATTATATTTGGATCCTATGATGTTTCCTCCCCCTCTTCTCTCTTGTAATGAATCGAGTTTCCCCTTTGAAGTAATCTTATCGGATTGAGTCTTTAAAGATTTGAGAACACTTGATGTATGTCTTGCCGTGGATATCTGTGGTGACAATGGGATACCGCGTGCCACTTGATGTATGTTAAGGTGACCAACTTGCGGGTTCATGAACCTATGCATAGGGGTTGGCACACGTTTTCGTCGTGATTCTCTGGTAGATCTTTGGGGCACTCTTTGAGGTTCTATGTGTTGGTTGAATAGATGAATCTGAGATTGTGTGATGCATATCGTATAATCATCCCCACGGATACTTGAGGTGACATTGGAGTATCTAGGTGACATTAGGGTTTTGGTTGATTTGTGTCTTAAGGTGTTATTCTAGTACGAACTCTAGGGCTGTTTGTGACACTTATAGGAATAGCCCAACGGATTGATTGGAAAGAATAACTTTGAGGTGGTTTCGTACCCTACCATAATCTCTTCGTTCGTTCTCCGCTATTAGTGACTTTGGAGTGACTCTTTGTTGCATGTTGAGGGATAGTTATGTGATCCAATTATGTTAGTATTGTTGAGAGGAATTGCACTAGTGAAAGTATGAACCCTAGGGCTTATTTCCACGCATTGCAATACCATTTACGCTCACTTTTATCACTTGCTACCTTGCTGTTTTTATAATTTCAGATTACAAATACCTTTATCTACTATCCATATACCACTTGCTTCACCATCTCTTCGCCGAACTAGTGCACCTATACAATTTACCATTGTATTGGGTGTGTTGGGAACACAAGAGACTCTTTGTTATTTGGTTGCAGGGTTGCTTGAGAGAGACCATCTTCATCCTACGCCTCCTACGGATTGATAAACCTTAGGTCATCCACTTGAGGGAAATTTGCTACCGTCCTACAAACCTCTGCACTTGGAGGCCCAGCAACGTCCACAAGAAGAAGGTTGTGTAGTAGACATCATCCACCATGTATATATCATACGATGAGGTGGCAGTCCAGTGCCCTGTGGGCGGTGGTTCCTGTTCGTCTCCCGCATCGTCGTCCATACCGTCGATGTCTTCGGAGTCGAAGTCGAGCATGTCGGTTAGGTCGTCGATAGTGGCTATTAAGTGGGTGGTGGGTGGGGAACAAATTTCTTCGCTGTCCGCTTCCCACTTGAGCCGGACATAGTTCGGCCAAGGGTCTCCTAACAAGGAGAGAGACCGTAATGAGTTTAGCACATCACCTAGGGGTGAGTGCTGAAAGATATCCGCGGAGGTGAACTCCATGATCGGTGCCCAATCAGATTGGATGGGCACGAACGTGGGCGGTTCGAGTCTGTGGCCGGGGAGCGAATCCGAGTGTCCGACAACACATGTCTCATAGAGGTGAAGTCAGAATTCGGCTCTATCGCCACTAAGTGTGCGGCCCCCGTGGCGGGGTCCATCCACCCATCCTCGGACAGCACAATCTGTTCCGGATTGAGGGCCAGAGTAGGTACAGGTGTGATCTCCCGAACACTGTCCGATGGCAGAGCTAAATCATGCTCATCGTGACTGTGCGGCGTACCTGACATGGGTTAGAATCCGTCGAAGATCAAGTTTCCGCGGATGTCGGTGGTATAGTTCAAGATTCCAAACCTGACCTGATGGCCAAGGGCGTAGCTCTTGATCTGCTCCAGATGGCCAAGCGAGTTGTCCCGCAGTACAAAGCCGCCGAATACGAAGATCTATCCGGGGAGGAAAACCTCACCCTGGATCGCATCGCGGGCGATGATCGAAGGAGCCATCAAGCCTTGATTGTGACGGCATAGTGGAACTCTCAATGAAAGCACCAATGTCGGTGTCAAAACCGGTGGATCTCGGGTAGGGGGTCCCGAACTATGCGTCTAAGGCAGATGGTAACACGAGGCGGGGGACACAGTGTTTACCAGGTTCGGGCCCTCTCGATGGAGGTAATACCCTACTTCCTGCTTGATTGATCTTGATGATATGAGTACTACAAGAGTTGATCTACCACGAGATCGGAGAGGCTAAACCCTAGAAGCTAGCCTATGGTATGATTGTTGTTGTCCTATGGACTAAAACCCTCTGGTTTATATAGACACCGGAGGGGCTAGGGTTACACAGAGTCGGTTACAAGGAAGGAGATCTACATATCCGAATCGCCAAGCTTTCCTTCCGCGCAAAGGAGAGTCCCACCCGGACACGGGACGAAGTCTTCAATCTTGTATCTTCATAGTCCAACAGTCCGGCCAAGGGATATAGTCTGGCTGTCCGAGGACCCCCTAATCCAGGACTCCCTCAGCCACCGCCGAGGCGACGACTGCGCATTCAGGTGGTTTCTTTGCTGCTTCGTCTCTTCCGAAGACCTTCGTAAACCCCGCAAGTGTCTGCCGGACATGAGGAAGACAAAGGGATCCGCATGTGGCCATTTAGATTATATACACACTCTCCAGCTGGCGGGAAATATTTGTTCTAAGAATGGATAAATTGTATGTATCTATAACTAAAATAAGTGTAGATACATTCATTTCTAGGACAAGTATTTCCGGACGGAGGGAGTATTAATTATACCAAGAGAGCCGGATTGGCATCGCTTAGTTCATTTAAATGTAATGAAATCCATCATGTTTATATGAAGATCCGGCTTTTTTATACGAAATCCTTCATGCTTATATGAAATCATTCTGTGTTTGCACGAATTTCATCTGGTTG
Organism: Triticum dicoccoides; assembly: GCF_002162155.2. NCBI lineage: Eukaryota > Viridiplantae > Streptophyta > Magnoliopsida > Poales > Poaceae > Triticum > Triticum dicoccoides. The sequence goes on along the minus strand of NC_041380.1, from coordinate 67,057,734 downwards.
GTTAGAGTTGTGAAAATGTATGCCGCTGGCCTTTGATGTCGTCCTTCGTGGAAGGAAGCGGGAGGAAATTTGCCGGCTGCCGTTAGAGATGCTTTATGCTGGAAATAATAGAGTGACATCCAATCCATTTGAGTTAATTGCATGTATGATTGTTCCTCTATAAAAAGTTAATTGCATGTACAGTGTACACGTGACTTGCAGGGTGGCTACAGCTTCGTACAGAAAGTTAAAAAGAAACAAGTCCATCTGTAATCTTGTATTCTAAGTACTCTGTGGGTTCCACTGTTAGTACAGTAGCGAAAGAAGTATATATTAAATAAGTAATATATAATATAAAAATCTAAAGCTAAAGACATAATTCGAACTCATGTCATCGCGTTGCGAGCATCCGACGCTAACCAGTCCAGCACATTTTTGTCTTAGACCATGATGGAGATATATCTCCATGTGTACTCTTATACTCCATCCGTTCCTAAATACTCCCTCTGTTCCCAAATATAAGACATTTTAGGGATTCCACTATAGACTATGTACGGAGCAAAATGAGTGAATCTACACTCTAAAGTATGTCTATATACATCCGTATGTAGTTTATAGTAGAATCTATAAAAGGTCTTATATTTAGGAACAGAGGGAGTATTTGTCTTTTTCAGATTTCGAATGGACTACCACATACGGATGTGTATGTAGACATATTTTAGAGTGTAGATTCACTAATTTTGCTTCATATGTAGTCACTTGTTGAAATCTCTAAAAAGACAAATATTTAGGAACGGAGGGAGTAGAAAACAGAGTTGGTGATGATGGTGTGCGTGCCATCCTGCAATATAGGCCGTCGGATTTATATCTAACGGATAGGAAGGAAACTATGGCAATTTTGCAAAAATATACCCACACCCCTCTCCATGTTCACAAATACGGCCTTCCCTCATTCATCCTTTTCTCTCACAAGATAAACTACTCATACAAATGCATCTTGATGTTCCGTGCAACACACGGGCATCTAGCTAGTTTCTTTTAAAATAGTTACTGCAATAATTGGGTTGAAGTGATATATTTTATGTCTGCCACGAATGATTTCAGATTCACTAGTAGCGAGGCACAGAGACACAATGTTCGAGAGAGAAACCAATTGACAAATTACGATCAAATCGAGTTGTCACCCTTCTGCTGTCATTGTTGGGGTGGGGGGT
>NC_041380.1:67044816-67056109 GCF_002162155.2 Triticum dicoccoides | reverse complement strand
ATAAAAATCAAAGTTGGTGATGATGGTGTTCCTGCCATCCTGCAATATAGGCCATCGATTTATATCCGACGGATAGGAAGGAAACTGTGGCAATTTTGCAAAAAGATACCCACACCCCTCTCCGCATTTGCAAATTAGGCATTCCCTCATTCATCCTTTTCTCCCACAAGATAAACTACTCATACAAATGCATCTTGATATTCCGTGCAACGCATGGGCATCTTGCTAGTAGGGAGAAGGAGTTTGTGTGACACATATCTAGCTATATTAAGGGATAGGTAGATAGCATTTGTGCGAGGCATACTTAAAAGCATCACGAAGATAAACAAAATGGTGTGCATTCAAATACAAGAGTGTGTGTGTGTGAGAGAGAGAGAGAGAGAGAGAGAGAGAGAGAACAAAATATCAAAATAAAAGGTGCTCTGCTGGAATCCCATTGTATGTATTCATATGGTTCCGGAACTCGAGTTAACCTTAGGCATGTGTGTGAGAGACATTATTATACTTTGAGACATTAGTGGCTGTGGGTGGGCGGAATTAAAGGGGTGGGCGTGTTTGAGAGATAGAGCATGTGTGTTTCTGTGTGAGAGACTTGTAGGATGGGGTATAAAGACGAATTCTAACCTTGATGGAGGGAGAGAAATACATGAAGTGCGCGTGTGTGATTCCGATGCCCACAGGGAAATGAGATATGTATGCGTGTGAGATAGATTTCACAATCCATTCACGTATCACTATCTCGCGATCGTGGACGTGCATCGCTTGAACATAAATCAATATCTACTTCATATCATGGCCAAAGGTACAATATCGATTCAACGCTATAAAGATTGGACACTCACGTATCACATTTTTTTCTATTTAAATAAACCTTTTCAGTTGTGCATGCCAAAGTTACAGTGATGTTTCTTCAAACAACCAATGTAGCTATCATGTACATACACCATTGTTACTCTTGCATTTAAAATCATTAGTCTTGGATGATTTAAGGTTCTATTATGAACTAATATATGTAATATTCATATATGAATTCAACGGGTACGCAATTTATGAAATGGAGGCTATGTAATCATATGAGGTAACAATTTTAAGTAGCGGACTACAATATCCATTTCTTTTTGTGCACCTCTACACTAACACATCAATGCATTATGTTTAAAGTAAATAACCAATTGCACTAAATTATCTATTTACACGAGAAATACATAGGCTGAGCGTTTGATCCCTTTTTTGTGAACACGCCACTACACCCGTACGATTGGCCGCGCCCATGTGAACGTCCAAGTTATCGGCGCATCATCTCGAGTTATTGTCTTTTTTCTGGGGTGGACTTCACACCAGTTATTAACTGCTGACGCATGCCCCGTGTACACAGTCTCGCATGACCTTCCCGCTAGCACGGTCCAAAATTAGTTGAAACTGGATACAAACGATCCCGCGGGCGGAAAAATCTCCCGCCTCCTTCTAAAATTTCCGCCACCTTAGTCGCGAAATTCCCCTTTTGTCCTTGGTGCACGGAGATCAACAGTTACAATACCGCCCTCATCTACATAATAGGTCGGGGCTGCTTTGGTAACTTCCGGTTCCCCCCACTACACGGCATCCCCATTTCCTCTCCCCCTCCCGCAAAAACGACTAACTCCACAACACCAGAGCATCTTACATCACGCCGTCCATACTTCATCGGCCTTTCTCCCCTCCCATCTCGAAACCATAGACTGCTCATCCACCAGCGTACTAGAGCCCATTCACTGCCAGCGGTGTCCACCTCGCCGGATCTTCTTCTGCGACCGCATCTACCCTCCCACCTCCCCTAGAAACAAGTAGACTGCTCATCCACCACTGTACCACAACCCATTCAGTGTCAGCCTTGTCCATGGCGCCGGATCTGCTTCGCCGGTACTCTCGTCAACCGCAGCGCATCTACAGCGGCTCATTCGTACTCCCCACCGGAGACGCTTCGTGCACACCCTCCCGGACCTGCCCCACTGACGCCCCCGTCGACGGCCTCTGATCCTCTTCGTTGACACCTTCCTCAACCCTACCGAAGCCGCTTCGCCGCCACCATCGTCAACCCCATCGGAGTAGCTTTGCCTATATCATTCTCAACCCTACCAGGGCCGCTTTGCCAACTCACAAGTCCATGGCCTCAGATCCGCTTCCTCGCACCCTCATCCAACCTACCGGGGTAGCTTCCGACGCCCCGTCCACGGCCGCAGATCCGTATCATCGACACCATCCTTGACCCAACCACCGGAGCAACTTCACCTACGCCCTCGTCCACGGCCACAGATCCGCTTCGCCCACACCGTAGTCCACCCTACTGGAGCCGCTCCACAAACACCCTACTCGACGGTTCTAGATCTCCTTATTTGACCCCAACAGCCAGCGCAGCGTCATCACCCTTGACGTTTCTAACCTGATTCCCACCGTCTGGCAAGATGCCAAGCACCCGCCACGGCCTAGGTACTTCTCACCTTTAAACCCGTCCAGTATCACATGCCTGATGTACTTCAAATATACTAACATGTCGCTGCTACCTGTTATGCAGCTGGCAAAAACTACAAGAACGATGTTTCTTCTGGATCTAAAAGCTTGGCCAACCAAGATCCTGGACTGAGGCATTGCTATGATCTTGTAAGTGCGTCTCTCTCTCTTATATTGTTCTATGCCTGCCAGCGTGCTTTGCTAGGATTTTCGACCAGTAATCCCTTTGTGTAGACAATGATTTCTACTACTGGCTGCTAAATTAGATATGTAGATGTCATACATGATACTACCTCATACCTCTGTTCCTAAATATAAGTCTTTCTAGAGATTCCACTATAGGCTACATACGGAGCAAAATGAGTGAATCTACACTTGAAAATGCATCTATATACATATGTATGTGGTCCATACTGGAATCTCTACAAAGACATATATTTAGGAACAGAGGCAGTACATTACACAAAATCTTAGGTGGCATGTAGGAATTCCAGTGCACTATATTAGGCTCCCTTAGAGTGCCTGCTAGTCCAGTACACAGAGTCATTGCTAGTTTATGCTACGCACACAATCATTAATTGGTGGTTTAAATATGCGCAAGGGATATGCAATGTATTATCATGTAGAGATGTCTGAAATTAGCCGTGTCAACTTGCAGATAGGGTTACACAATGAGAAATTACAAGATGTATGTGGCAATTTCATGGAACATCGCAAAAAAGGAGAGGCAGCAGTGAGCCTATATAGTGTGCTATGGTATGTCACTCTTCCATTGCAATCATCATGCCATGTTATTTGTATGTCAGTTCTATTGGCCAAGTTTCTTAGGAACAGTTGTTACGAGTTATCCAAAGAAAATAAGAACCTATGAATATAAGCTCTATGTAATAAGCCAACCGGTTCTTTTCATTGCGTTTTCAGCTTATCTTTGGTACGATCAGTGAAAAGTCTAGATTGCATTATATTTTTTCATTTTGCTGCCCATATGAAAATTAATTTGACTAGCAAACATCACAAATTGAACCCAGTGCAGTAACTAATATGATAGGAAAACATACCATCACTATTTGCTCAAAATGCAAATACAAAGATACCATCTACTTTGCACAATCTACTTTAGTCAATGTTTTCCATAGATATCACATTTCCTAATTTAAACGAAGAATGCATGACCCACATTTAAATGAAGAACAATTATTTATTGAAATTCGATGGTCCAAGTGGATGGTTATTATCATATAGCAGCACCACCTGAAACCATCATATAGCAGCAGCAGCTCATAGCAACTCATCATACAGCAGCAGCAGTGTGCAATTCATCATATACCAGCATCAGCTCATAGCGATTCATCATATAGCAGCAGCAGGAGCAGCTCATAGCAATTCATCATATAGCAGCAGCAGGAGCAGCTCATAGCAATTCATCATATAACAGCAGGAGGAGCGGCTCATAGCAATTCATCATATAGCAGTAGCAGGAGCAGTTCATAGCAATTTATCATATAGCATCAGCAGGAGTAGCTCATAGCAATTCATCATATAGCAGCAGCAGGAGCAACTTATAGCAACTCATCATATAGTAGCAGCAGCTCATAGCAATTCATCATATAGCAGCAGCTCATAGCAATTCATTATATAGCAGCAACTCAAGAAATTCATCATATAGCAGCAGCAGGAGCAGCTTATAGCAATGCATCATATAGCAGTAGTAGAAACAGCTCATAGCAATTCATCGTATAGTGGATCAGAATGAAAATTTGGCAAAAAATCCTAGGAGATCCTCACCTTGTTGGATGAGCTCATCCTTCAACAACACCTCAAGGCCACGGCCTGGGAGGTGGGGAGGGGGAATAAGGTGCCTTCTGCCACAGTGTGGCATTAGCCGTAGTTGTGCAGCGCCTGCCGGAGTAGTGCGTTGGACGAACCACAGTGGAGCAGCTGCTGGAGACCATGAGAATGAGGGGCAGTGCCAGAGGGAGGAGCAGCCAGGGAGATTTGCCCCTACCTGCTGGCCATGTAGCCTAGCTGGACAGAGCATTGTCAAGGACCAGGCAAGATGGGACCAGTGGCGATGGCTCGCTGGAGGAACCCTAGTGCTGTAGGCAGGGGATCGAGGTAGAGGGAAAGGGCAGAGGAGATGCAAGAGGGCAGGGCAATGAACGCTTGGGTGTTTGTTTTTACTTGAGGGTGAGGTGTGACGCGGGCGTCAGTAGTTGCATTTTGAGTGTAATATAGGCAGACAACAAAGTCATTTCACTATCCCCCTCCCTTCAATTTTTAGTGAGGTTCTACCCGAAACACCACCCTCCAAAGCGAAATTAGTTAAGCCTAAGCCCATAACTCAAAAATGACTTCTTTACATCTTTTATGGCTTATTTTGACAATAATCCCTAAAAAGGCGGAATAGAACTGGCCCTTAACATGCAATTCAATTGTGCGTGCAATGATGAATCACTCCTGCCTGATATAGTGTACATTTAGGCATCATCATACATGGCATAACCTAATACATGTGCATTCCATTGTAGAATCTGGAATATGCAATGTTTATGTTAGTTCATACGTTGCACATGATGTTTAAATGCCCCTTAAATCTGGTCGGTCAAGTGATGATCTTTAAGCCTCCTTCTTTGCTTCTTTTCTTGATATGTAAGATTTGCTCACACATCTGTTCAATTGCTTGTTTGCATCATCCAGCCATACTAGGAATGTTTGCTTTGATTACTTGTTGTTCTTGACTTAACACTCTAACAGAGCTTGTCAATGATTTAAACACTAAGGGCTGCTGTAGTGGGGCCTTTTCTAACTCATAGGTGACATAAAGGTTTGGCTGTACACTAAAGTAGGCTCTCCAACAGTACCTGGAGATCCAGTTCGAAGGTATGCCTAGTTTTTACATAGTGTAGACATAGTAAATGCTCATTTCATTGTGTGCAAGTGTAAGAGATGCGGCATGTTTCATTATGTGGTGTTGTTTTGTTATAATCTCATCCTTTTGTGTTCACAGACTGGAAAGTATGCATATATATCTTCCAATGAGACAAGTAACTAGTTTGTGTCACCTTGCAGAGGGGGTGCAATGAAGATAAGATTGAGGATTTCCAAGTACAAGATGTTATGAAGGAGCCTTGCAAGAGAAGTAGGAGCTGCGCTGAGCCTCTTCAACCTGTTAAGGTAAGTCACTGTATCCAACTCAACAGTTCAATTCCTTGTTTGTTTCAGGCATAGTTAATTTGCTCTTTTCAATTGCTTTATTTGTCCTCAGTTAATGAGATGCCTGATGTTGGGTACTTGTATAACTATTAGTTGACATAATTAAAGGCCTTACCATTTAATTACTCTGCCGAAGTGTGCCTGAAGCTTTGAAGTCTATTAACCAACTATTATTGCATGAGGCTCACAATCTAGTTTATACAAGGCTAATGATTGCATAGTTTTGCTTGTTGTAGTACATTTGTATGAAACCCTCTGCTGTTCATTATGCTCCCTAAGACTTCAATTGAGCTACAGAATGGCGAACTGCTTGCTTACTTCTACGCGACGTGCTGTCTAAATTTGTAACTTGTCTGTGTGTTGGATTGGGCCCCAACATCATGCTCCTCTGGTGAGCTAAGAGTGATTTCTGTATGCAGGTTGCACAGACTACCTTTTTTATAATTTTTAAAATATCACCTGCTTATGCTTCATGACGTGTAACATTATTGTTAGTCCTATTTTTCCATGTACAAAATAGTCTGTCTTGCTCGCTTCAGTGTTGTAACTATATTTTTGCCCTGGTCATGTGTACTTACAGAAACATTTCAGGATGATGTGACGTCAACACAAAGATCTGCGAGCAGTGCGGCATGGCCGTTACCGAATGATTATGGATTGGAATTGGAATGTGCTGATGTTCTCGAGCATCAACTGGAGGTGGCAAGACAACGTGTACATGATTCTCAATGTACAATCAACAAGTTGAGAGTGGACATGCAGGTATTAGATGCAGGAGTCAAAAAAATGAAACAAGACATAGAGGTAACAACGAAAGAATTGGAGATTTTGCAGACTGAAATTTGTGCTATCTAAGTCTGACCAATCCTATTTTCTGAAGAGATTATAGTTCAAATGGTAAGTTATGTTGATGCACATCCATGATGTAGGAGCTGTATTTTCCCAGTGTATGTAATTTGCTGTTTGTGTATGCTTTATTATCACTGGTGCCGAACCATAATGCCCAGTGGGTATGGTCGGCTATAATTTCTTTATTGTATAGTGTAGGATTATTCTACGTTTCTATGCCTTAGTCTGTTTATTTTATAGTGTATGTTTTTTTAGAGGTGATAGTATAGAGTAGGATAATTGTTTGAATATGCTATATCATTCAAACGGGGGCCAACTCGCCCAAATGTTGTAGTGACCATGGCCCTCCACAGGCCGTACGATCCATGGGCCATCTACGTGACGGACGATCCATGGCCTTCTATGGCCGTCGGATCTGTGGGCCTTCTATGGGATGTCTGATCCATGGGCCTTCTATCGGCTATCGGATCCATGGGCCTTCTATGGGCCGTCGGATCAATGGGCCTTCTATTTGCCGTCGGATCAATGGGCCTTCTATGGGCCATCGGATCAATGGGCCTTCTATGGGCCATCTCATCTATGGGCCTTGTACGGGCCATATAAGGGGCCGTAAACGGGCTAGAGTGGAAATTGTACGTTTTATGGGCTGACCATAATGGGCCGTTAATAGGCCGTATTTGATGATGCTATGAAAATGGCCCAACAGATTAACGGGCCACAAACGGGCTGACCGTATCCATGGGCTGAATTTGCCCACAAGCAGAAAAGGCTAGTAACGGGCCGTAAGTAACCGAATGCTGGAAATGAGCCCAAGAATAAATGGGCCCTGAGAAGGTCGAAAGGTAACATGGGCTGGAAACGACCCAATGGAATAATGGGCCGGTAATGGGTATAAAGCAATACACTGTTCATTACGGGCCGATTTCACCACGGGTCGTTAATGGGCCAAGAGTTACAAAGGGACTCATATGGGCCGAAATACGTCATAGGCCATACATGGGTCGGAAGTTACAACGGGCTGGAATCATATTGGACGGCCCAGATGACGCTACTGGGCCTAATTTCGGTAGGCCATAACGGGTCGTGAGTTAGCGGGCTGTAAATGGGCTATATGCGAACATGTCATTAACAGGCTTTCCGTGGGCCGGCCCGCCACCTTTTGACCAAGTCAAATGGACCGGCCTTTTCACAGGAATGGGCCTCTGTTGGGCCATGCCACGTGTCGACGTATCATAGGCGCCTTGGGTCCAATGAGTGGATGACATCTGTCCCAACGGTGAGCCGACACGTGTTTCCTCCAGCCAATGATGATTTTACACGTGGAAAATCCCCATTGGTTGGGGCTGTTAATGGGTTATCGGATCCAAAACCGGACCCGATAGCTTAACAACATTCCGTTACGGTGGATGCCATGTGTCAGTCACCCTTGACGAAAGCACTTCTGTGACGCATGATTTATAGTCATGGAAGTGGACACTTCCGTGATGATAATTTTGGTAATGTCATGGAACACTTCTACGACAGCACAGGTATGACTATCTTGATTCTGTCATAAAATCATCACGGATGTACATGCATGACAAAAAACGCGACCTACTGTGACAAAAACGTATCATCATGGAATTGTATTTTTTGTAGTGTGTTGTTGTTGCCTTGGTTCTGGACTAACAACTGCATCAAGGCATTCTGCTGTTGGATCAACTGAGTGAGCTCCGGTGGGAAGGCGAATATTGGGTCACGTCTCGGAGGCATCTGATAGGTTTAGATGGGTGAGAACAGAATAGAGTGAGGTCTAAAGAGATATTTCACTACCCATATGCACATGAGACAAACGTATTCATTCGACACCACTCAATGTCAAACAAGATTCATACAATCGATCTAAGCTATGGTTAAAAAATTTCGCGAATGATTACTATATACATGGAAGAACTCTAATGGTAATATGGTGGTCGACTAGAAATTTTGATCGGTGGAAAACTCCATAATATCTGCTCCAGCTCCGTCTTCATAGTCATCATCGCTGTCGGGGTCAGAGTGTGTGTCTTCTAGTATGATGTAATCTTCTGAACAAATGTCCACTCCAGGTTCGGGATCCCCCATGAATATTCCTAGCTTCCTCTTCAGGTCTTCATTCTGCTCCAGTAGTACAGCAATTTCTTCTTCATATCCATCGCGTGTTGACTTGAGTTCCTCTTCTAGCTCCATGTTCCGTGTCATCACCTTCTTCGTGTCTATCATGTTGGTGCACATCTGGTTCTCGTAGCATCAAATGTGCTGGTTCAACTCCTGTATGTAGGCTGAAATGGATTTATCCTTCCTGGTGCGAATCATCTCCCATTGCTCATCTCAGCGTCCACATATTTGGTAGGTGGTTTCCTTAAGATACTTTTTGTACACTTCGCCTATGCGTCCAATGGCAATATGGGCGGCCATGCTCTTTCCTAAACTCCGGGTTGGTGCATCAAAGGAAAACTCGATGGGCTCGGTAACTGGTGTAGAAGTCCTTCCTGGAACAGGAACTTGTATCATCCAACGCTCCTCTTTTGGTAAAGTGGTGGTGAAAGTACCAGTGAAGCTTGGTATGCCGATGTTCAAGTACCTAATGACTTCCTTCAAGTGTCGTCCGAAAGGGGTGTCGTCATCCGGTTGAGCGAACTTGTTCCTTGGGTCCGCCATCTATAGTGTACAAATGGAGAAGAGTTAGAAATGAGTAGAGAAGAGTATCATGTTGCTTTTCCTAGTGGTTGCATCCTATAATTAGCGTGTGCTCTGATACCATCTTGTAGCGACCCGATCCCAATGGACCGTAGTCCTTGTGCTTAAGTGTCATCCTGGATCGGTATTGCTGACACACATAGTACTAGAGGCTTTATAACAGAGTTCAGTCACACACTTATTACATCGAGTGTCTCAAATAGAGTAATTATTACAATAATATGGTTGAAGGCCATCTAATCAAGATAACTGCGGAAGCATCAAAGATAAAATGATTCCATCCAACTCCACGGCAAAACTAGGTACATGACAATGACCTATCGCACCTTACTCTTCGTCTGAAAATTCTGGAGCATGATACGTTGCAGCCTTGTAGGTCAGCACATGGAATATGCTGGCAAGATAACACTATAGAGCAATGAACAAATAAAAGCTATCACTACATGCATATTTGGATGGTGGAGGCTCTATGGTTATCATTTGCATAAAGCTAAAATTTCCCTACAACAAAGGAATATATTTTATTTAACTACAAAGTTTATCTCATTATTGAGAAGGTACCCCCAACTCAATCCCAAAATAATAATTTATAACCCAACAGATTCATTAAGTATAGTGATGAGATCAAACAATAATTCAAGTACCAGATACTCAGGATGTCCATAACCGGGGACACGGCTAACCATGATTAGTTTGTATACCCTGCAGAGGTTTGCGCACTTTCCCCCACAAGACTCGATCTCCTCCGTTGAATTTGTGGCACTTCAGGATGTTTGAGAAACGGATGATCGAGACACAGTCTTTCCAAAGAGGACCCCTTAACCGATAGATAGGCCGGTACACCTACAATTCCCCTACATTTGCTAGCCTATCATAGAAAAGGATTCCCACAACTTACTCAACTATGACAGAGCCCATAATGTAATGTGGCTGCACACAGAAGTTTCTAGCATGAATAATCTTATGATCCCTTTGAGCCTGGGTGGCATTCCATAGGATGATCACACGGGTACCCCGGGATCTCCTAGGACAACATTGGATTCCCAGATGTCCACAACCAATCCGCCCTGATGTGTATTAAAGTAGCCACCTTAGGTTTCCCTTAGTTATAATCTCTCACAACTTGCATGAAGTCTCACATACCAAACCACATCTACGAGCATAGCAAAACAGTATAAGCATAACGTATAATACATGGGGTTGACAGAGGACGATAGGTTCCTACCTCATCAACTACTTAACCAAACCCACATGTTCACAAACCTACTCTTGCAATGTGTGAGGATTGAGACTAATGCATAAAAACTGGGTAATAAAGGGATATGATCAAAGTGCTACTTGCCTTGCTGATGATTGGAAAACCCTAGAGATTCGTAGTAGCAAGCCTCGCACTCCGGAAACTCTATCATGGACAAACAATAGCATACATAAGCACTCAAGCATAAGATGCAAAGGTAAAACCAAAAGAAAAGATCTAAACAGAAAGTTCAAGTGAAGAGCTTGGATTTGCAAGCAGAATCAATCGAATCGAAGCTACGAAACACAAACTACGATCAAAAGAAGTTCAAATTCAAATCTGCTTGAGATCAAATTTTAAATTTTCAATATCATATTTAAGTTGGTTATCTGAATAGAGGGGATCAAGATGAAGAAATTGGTGTTGGTTTTGTTGGATTTAGATAAACGAGCAAAAAGTAGTGAGGGTTTAAAGATCATGGACTAATTTGTAAGAAAACTAATTGCGGATAAGTTCTCGGCCGAAAATAAACTGAAAAGGACAAATCTATCGGACGAACGTCCACTAATAGAGGCCAACGAACGAATTCGTTCATTAACGGAACCAATTGGGTGAACGCTCATTATATAAACTAACAAACTAAAAAACCGATCTAAACCTATAAACTAAAATAACCAAGAAGACCGGTGGTTTACCAGTTCGGTCAAACGGTGGCGAGGTCAACGACGAGGCGGGGCGGTGGCTCCGGCGGCGACGGCAGGCGGCGGCGCGGCAGCAGGCGGCGGTGCG
>NC_041380.1:67043064-67044609 GCF_002162155.2 Triticum dicoccoides | reverse complement strand
TTTGTGAGGAAGAGGGGTGGCGGGGTTGGATTTTAAAGGCCCGGGGGATGGCTGACTTGGAGCGGGGTCGAGCGGCGGCGGTCCGACCTGGACTCCTGGCTTCGGCTGGGCCGGCCCAGTCAGCACGCGCGAGATTTAAAAAAAATATAAATTTTACCGTGAAGAAAATTTCCAAATAAAATAAAATAAAAATCCTAAAATTCCCAAAATAATTTTCACCGTCCTCTCCTAAAATCTAGGATAAATAGAACATTTTTCTGGACTAAATGCAATTTTTAGAAATGCACATTTTTCCATAATTTAATTGAATAAAATCTCAAATAAAATTCAAATAAAATATATTTTTATTCAAAATTAAATTTTCATTATTTCTTAGTTGTTTTGAAGAAGTCATGTTATCTTCTCTCATTATTTTATTTATTTTGAAATAATGGAAAAATAATTTCAAATAAAAATCATCTTGATCCAATTTTTCAAAATTTGAAAATTCAAAAATGGCTTTTTGTGAAAACCTCCAACTCTCTCAAATGGCCATTGAGTTGCTTAAGGTCTCTAGGATCAACATGTCCAAATAAATCAAATTCAAAAGTGCACGAATCATGGATGCATATGATGACCTAATGATTAACATCCAATTTGAAAATTGGGATGTTACAATAATTGTTCCACCCTATCATGGATATTTGCTAAATATTTTGTTCCTGCTCTAGTTTTCTCAGAGTGATATATTTCTTATACCAAACCTGAAAAATTTGGATCTCAATTCATTCATTTAATTTAACTGTACTCTATTATAAATCCTGCAATTAAACCAAGAATTGGAAAATGGCAGCTTGCTACAAGCATTGCAATTACATGAAATGAAAAAATAGCATGCTATTTTAACGATTATAACATCTCTATAGTGTATCTAGAAGGTCCATATTACATTTTAGCTATTTTCCTCACTACAATGCTATTCACATATACCATGCTATTTCAATACTAAACGAAATAACCTTGTAGTGTTTTTGTGTGTATCACACAAAAACCCATTAGGCATTGCCGCATTAGCCCAACTCGCTCTCACTCTCTGAGATGCAACACATATAAAAACCCATACAACAATGCATATAGCCTAACATAGCCAACTTCTCACCAGTTTTCCACCAGCTCATGATCGAGATCGGCGACGACATCTCTTGACCGACAGTGGCGGAGTTGTAACTCGTATGAGATAGTTGCGGAGGCGGTTCGTGAGTGGCAGTGGCTTCTCTTCATCCCATATCCAATCGAGGGGTCGACACCACACTGGTAGAAAAAGGGCCTGTTGTCCCGGTTCATAAGGGCCTTTTGTCCCGGTTCCTGAACCGGGACTAAAGGGTCGGTACTAATGCCCTGTCCCTTTAGTCCCGGTTCAATCCAGAACCGGGACTGATGGGCCTCCACACGGCCTGTGCGCGGAGCCCAGGCAGGAGATCCTTTGGTCCCGGTTGGTGGCACCAACCGGGACCAATAGGCATCCACGCGTCAGCATTTCTGTGGCTGGGGTTCTTGTTTTTTTTG
>NC_041380.1:67028577-67042673 GCF_002162155.2 Triticum dicoccoides | reverse complement strand
TTAATTTAGGTGTTTCATATATTGTGTTAGCTAGCTATAATTAATAGAGAGAAGTGTCCTCTCTTATGTCCGTGCTTGGTCGACGCTACGACTATACATACGTATAGAGATGACTAGACATGCTAGCTAGCTAGCTAGTAAGCAAACGAAGGAAACAGAAGATCGTCATGAACATATATGCATACAGAGAGAAGTGTGATATCGACCACCTCTCCTTCTCTGAGAGATTGCTCGAACAACAAGTTCTCGTATATCTATCCGACACTACCGGCTACATATATACACACTACAAGAAATATGTCAACTTATGACCTTCTGTCAGTGACCCTCGAAGAATTGGTCATAAATTTATGACCATTTTAGACCAATTGGTCAAAAGCTGTTCAGGGGGCTCCAAACCCTAAACCATTGCGACCATTTTGGTCAGAAAGGTCGTAATTTCCTTACGCGAAATGGTCACAAAGCAAACAGTGCTAGTCCGCTGCCTTATTTCTAGTTGTTAATGACCAATATAGATGGTCATAGCCTTGTAGATTGTGGTGGGTTGTGATGACTAGGCGCCATCTCATCAGTTTTGCCTATGTGTCATGTCCATGTGACAGTTTTTGCCCTAGGTTGTGAAGCAACCTATATTTCTATCATTCCCAAAATTCCCAAAAAAATCTCATAAATTCTTTGGGGCATATCTTCATCAAATATGTAAAAATCCTTCCTTGCCTAGTTCAAAACTAATTCAACAATATTCATTTTCCTCTTATGTTCACATCAACACTTTATGAAGGAAGTGTTATTTATATATTCTTGATTGCCCTCGGAATTTTTGGGCACTCTTTCCTATCCAAATCATTACCGCATGACAAAATTTAGCTCCATTTGCCTAGCAAATCTTCCTTGGCAAATTTCCAAAGTTTTTGTCCACCTAGAAGCATTGTGAAGGAAGTACCTTTTTTATATCTCTAAATGACATGAAATTTATACAGCTCCTTCATATGCCCAAATTATCACCCTCCTCCAAATTGCAGCTCAGTCAAATCATCTATGTGAGCCCAGGTTCAATTTATATTTTATGGCCAAATTGGCACGTTGCAAAGCAAGTGTTATATAGACCCCTCCTATTACCGTCAAACTTTTCGGGCACTCTTCCATACCCAAATCATTGCCACATGATAATATTCAGCTCAATTTTCCTAGTAAATCTTTCTCAGGAAATTTCCAAAGTTTCTACCTCGAGAGAAGCTTTGTGAAGTAAGTACTAGCTAGGCTTACCCAAATGACCTGAAAATTTACCAGCACATGACCATACCTATGTAACTTACCTACACCAATTTTTAGCTCATTTCATTCATCCAATCTCTCTCACTAGTTTTCCCAAGTTTTTTTTTCATAGAAGAGCATTGTGAAGGAAGTACTACTTTGGCATGTAAAAATGATATCAATTTTCTACAATGCTTTCCTATGCCCAAATAACCATCCTCCACCAAATTTCAGCTCAGTCCATTCATTATTTTGAGCCCAGCTTCAACATTCATATTTTTGTCCAGTGTGGTACTTTGCAAAGCAAGTACCACCTAGGATCCTCCTTTTGAGCTGAAAAGTTGTGAATACATTATCCTTAGTAGATGATCATCCTCGGCCAAAACTCACGCCCATTGGCCATGTGCATTTCCCGTACCGCTAATCAAACACTTGGCTACTTATTCATGTTTGAGCATCAATCGGTCTCCTCGTGAGAATCTTATGTTGTGATTTTCTTCCTAGCACCTACCTGGGGAGTGCCCAACCCACTAGACATGCCTAGGCCGCCCAGAACACATGGCAATGCCACGACCACTCTGTGACCACGCGGCGGGCATGCGAGTTTACGCGCTCTAGAGTTGGGGGCCTCGGCCACCGCCCAAACCTCGACGTATCGCCACCAAACCATGTATTTATGATTAAATAGATACTTATGTACCTAGAATCATTTTTGGAAAAAAGAAATAGCAAACTATGAGGCAGCTGCAGTTCAAATTTGACCCGCTTCCAACTGAATCGGCGGGAATTTGTCTTTTTCACCAGAGGTGGATCAAAACTTTTGACACCCAACCATTTTATCAATTGTGCATTAAATATGTCCTAGTATTTTATAAAAATGATTTGGTACAATTTTGCAACAAATATATGGTAGGTCCTTCACAACAAAACCTCATTTCGGGCACTTGAAAAATGGAAAATGAATTTTCCGTGTAAAGAAAATGAAAACTCCCTTTGGCAACATTGTTTGTAATTCCAAGATGCACCCTTGTGCACAATATAAGATCATTTGAACAAACTATGCCATGAATGTGGCCATAAGATTGATCGTTTGGGTTGAAATACATGAATCTTCACACATGATAGCTCATTTCTAAGAACACTTTTTTAAATAATTACCGTATTACAAGTTTATTATTTTTCCTGGAAACTTGGTCACATATAATGACACAATGCGAAGGTTTTCTATTTTTCTGATGTTTTTTGAATTTTTTATGCCCGTTTCAAAATGCGGTCAAAACGGCGGGCTTGATCGTTCCTAGCTAGTGGTTGAATCTTCGAATTTTTTTGGTGTTTCTCTGATTAAATAGATACTTATGTACCTAGAAATGATTTTTGTAAAAAATAAAGAGCAAACTATGAGGCAGCTACAGTTCAAATTTGACCCGTTTCCAGCTGAATCGACGGCAATTTGTCTTTTTCACCAGAGGTGGATCAAAACTTTTTTCACCCAACCATTTGGTCAATTGTGCATTATATATGTCCTATTATTTTATAAAATTGATTCGGTCCAATTTTGCAACAATTATTTGGGAGGTCCTTCACAAAAAACCTCCTTTTGGGCACTCGAAAAATGGAAAATGGTTTTTTCGTCCAAAGAAAATAAAAACTTCCTTAAGCAACATTGTTTGCCATTCCAATATGCACCATTGTGCACAATATGAGATCATTTGAACAAACTATGCCATGTATGTGGCCATAAGATTGAGCATTTGGGTTGAAAGCCATTCATCTTCACGCATGATAGCTCAATTCTGAGAACACTTTTTTAAAATATTCGCCATATTACAAGTTTATAATTTTTCCTGGTAACTTGGTCACATATAATGACTCAATGCGAAGGTTTTCCAATTTTTTGAATTTTTTTGAATTTTTTATGCCTGTTTCAAAATGCGGTCAAAATGGCGGGAATGTCCGTTCCTAGCTAGTGGTTGAATCTTGGAATTTTTTTGGTGTTTCTCTGATTAAATAGATACTTATGTACCTAGAAATGATTTTTGGAAAAAATAAAGAGCAAACTACGAGGCAGCTGCAGTTCAAATTTGACCCGCTTCCATCTGAATTGGCGAAAATTTGTCTTTTTCACCAGAGGTGGATCAAAACTTCTGACACCCAACCATTTGGTCAATTGTGCATTAAATATGGCCTAGTATTTTAGAAAATTTATTTGGTACAATTTTGCAACAATTATTTGGTAGGCCCTTCACAAAAATACTCATTTTGGGCACTCGAATAATGATTTAAAATAGCTACAAAGATTAAAAATTGCATGCAAACTGGCTATCATCCATAAAATATGGTCTAGATTGATAGAAAATTTTAGTTGTGCCATTTTGCAAAATATTTTTGATAGCTGCTTCACAAAACCCTCCTAGTTTTAGTACTTAGAAACTATTTTAAATCATAATTTTTCTGAGCCAATGAGAGCTCTTCACACGGATCACCCCCCTTAGCCCATCAGGACCGTCCACGTCCGACGGATCCAACGTCTCTCAGGTATCCTCTCAACCCAACCCAACCCAAACCCTAGCAGCCTCCCTCTCCTCGCTCGATCCATATCTCGCTCCCCTCGTCTCCCACACCGCCGCCGCCACCCACCCCGATCCCATCCCTACCCTCGTCTCTCCTCGCTGTCTCACCCGATGGAGAGAGAGCAAACGAGAGCTCGCCTCCTTCCTTCCAGATCAACGCCGCCGCCTCCCTCCGACGGAGCTCACCACCGTCCATGGCGTCCCCCACACCCTCCTCCTCTCGCCCCTCACCTTCCCTCACTAGAAGGGAGAGAAGAACCCGAGGGAGGGAGATCCAACGCGATCCAGCCTCGGTCTCCGCTGCCTCGGCCTCGCGCCTCGCCGGAGCAGGTCCACCGTCGACCGAAGTCCCGCATGTCGACGTGTTCCCCCGCTCTTCTTCCTCCCTCTGTTTGTGTCTCCCTTTTTTTCTCTCAAGTCTCAATCCCATCTGTATTTCTCTATGCAAGGAGGCCGCCATGGACGCCTGAGGTCCTCCACTCCGCCTGAGGTCCGCCGCCACGCGATGCCCGTGGGCATCTGATCCATGTCTCACCCCCACGCCTGCGCCCCCAAGCGTCGTCCTAGGGTTCTGTTCTGCGGCTGACCGGAGTCCAAGCCATGGCGCGGAAGATGCTCAAGGACGGGGAGACGCCCGTCGTCGCTGACGGCGGGGGCGTGGAGAGCTACGACTGCGACCTATTCGTCTGAGATCCACCGCCTTCATCCGTCGAGCAGATGAGGTAAATCGCCTCCCCCACTTTGTCCTAGTTCGCATCCACCGTGTGCTAGATCCCCCGTTCTTGCTCTGTTTTGATTAGGCGCCACGGGGGAGCTTTGAAACAGAGTGGCTGCCAATTTCTGCAGGACCTTGGAACCATGGCGACCATGACCAGCGAACAAATGGGGCCACCGGGTTCAGCATCACCGACTGACCATCAGCCCTTGGCGCTTGCTCAGGTCACCTTAGTCTTCACCGCTCTCATGGCTAGCAGCTATTGTACTAGATAGATAGCTAAACACTACTCTGCAACTCTGCTGATAGTAGCTAAACATCTCAATACATTCAGTCCAAAATTGCAAAGAGCAATTTAGCACATGGTCAACTATTGCCACTACCTAAGCAGCAACTCTTTTGCTGCAGAATCCTCACGAGAGGATGACTATTTAGTCAGGCAACCAACTTTTTGCTACTGTAGATATATGAATATTTGGCTACTGCAAATGGAGTAGTCTAACCATGAAATGGTTGCTGCTGTAGTACTCCAACCAGCCTGAAGCTATATGAAGTCTAACCAACAAGTGTAGTGCTCCAGCCTGAAGCTATTCTGTAGGCCTGAAGCTATAAATTTTTGTTTCCTTGGCAAAAAATTCAGTTTACAAATTTTTGCAAATTCTGTATTTTGTAGTACTGTTTTGGTTGCAGTAGTTTTTCAGTAGCTTGTTAACTTGCTAATGCTTTCTTAATTATGTGCAGCTGCTCCACTGAAAGTTCTTTAGTGTATCTTATGCTTAGTGTTATTTTTTTGCAGCTACTCCAAAAGGTGTGTAGATACACAGATAACAAATATGTGGTTCCATACTAGTTGGAACACTTTTTGCTTAAATGATGTGGATGATAGATTTATCCAGCCGCTGCACTTTACTGAACAGTTGTTTCCTAGACATGTTGGGTTTTTCAAACCTTCTCTTGGGAGTAATTATACTTGTTAACTGCTATCCTTTTGCAAGAAAAAGAAAAGCTATTGTCCTGAATGAATGTAAAATACTATAACAAGCCCTTCTTTGTTGCATTTAGGGGCATTGCAAGGCACTGCAATTACCTCGGAGATCTACTCTTGGCGCTGATTAGCTACAGAACGAGAAGGCCATGCTGTATTGTTATTGTAGACCGTGATGATCATGCAGAACTAAATGGCAAGTTCTTCTGTACATTGTTCTTTGATATTCAGTTTTGAATTGAAGTTGCATTGATCTCTAGCTTTGACGCCGTGTTGTGATCGAATCTGGTGCGTGCAGGCGCTGCGGGCCAAGGACCTGAATGAGATGTTCCCGGTGGTGGACGCAGAGGCGGCGCCCATGGAGGACGCCCCTCCACCACTGCTCTGACGCCATCCAGGTCTTCTTACCTTCAGTTTCTTCTTCTTCTTCCCGTACCCTCCATTCCTTTGACTGAGATGTGATGTGGTTTCCTGCCATGAATGAGCAGTTGTCGCTGGATGGATGTACCGGCACACAGCCCCTCCTCGCCTTCCGCTTCGTCTTCGTCGCCGGCAAACTGCAGATTCAGGAGGACCACCTCCACCTCAGCGGCCCTATCCCTGAATTCAGCGACCACAGCCACAACTAGGTAACAATTTCCCTAACCCTGTTTTTTGTAGACCAACTCTGTTTTAGACCGAAACTGTATTGCAGATACGCACAGAAAAACTCACTCTGTTTTCTGCTAATAAGTCATGAGGAATAAATATATGTTGGTTGGTTCTGATGCTTATTGGTTGACACTACTATCTAGTACTATTGCTACTGCTGCTGATTAGTACGTACTAGAGCAATAATAATACATCTGCAACAAAGAGTTGCATTGAAATGAAATGACCTGACATTTAAGTAAAGGGTAAACTAACTATACTGTTGGTAATGGATCAGCGAATCAAGTGGCGTCTAATCCTGTTATGTGTCTATGTATGTCTGCTGCATCATACCATTGTACCCATATGCTTTGCTTTGCTCGCTTGTGAATAACCTTTGCTGGGAATTACTTTTACTTGGTGCACAACCTTTGGTTGCAGCAAATTTGCAAATGCCGTGCCCGCATTGTGAATTCAGAACCTATAATAACATCACTGATTCATTCTGCACTAGTGTACTGTAGTAATTTAATCTGCCTAGTGAGTTTGATGTCTATTAAGCTGTTACTTGCAACTGTTCAATTTTTTGAAAGAACAATGTTGTATTGAATATCTTACTAGAGAATTTAAGTTCTAGTTTGAATTGCTACTATTAGTGATGAATGGTTGAGTTTTAAAACTTGAAGCAGAAACTACTTTCTAATGTGAAATTTTGTTAAATATATATTTTCCCGATAAGTGTATCTGTTGTCATCACCCATTTGTTGGCAAATATGTAATCTCATAAATTTCCTATTCTATATTTTTATCTTGTCGTCATCACCCATTTGTTGGGTTGTATAAGTGTATCTATTGTCCTGTTTTTCTATCATATTTCTTGATGTACTTCTACATATATATGTTGGTTGTAATCTGCTTGAACGATCCAGTACTTGATATTCCATTCTGTTCTTGTAGGTGAATGGAGCTTGTGTTGTTGGTAGAACTCCGTTGATGGCTTCTTCCTATGTTTAAGAGCATGTTTCGTGGTATCCAAGAGTAGCTAGCTTTAACTTGGCAGAGTGTTTTATTTTTCAATCGCAATATTTGTGATTGTGTGGAACATTGTATGGTTATGTACATGAAGTTTTAAGTTCCTGGGCATGCAATATTTGTAGGTTAAACTGGTTGTTATGATGTGAATGAGTGTATGGAGTTTCACATGGTCTGTTCTGTACAGAATATATTGTAATAAACCTATTTTGGTTGTTATTTGAAGATTTTCATATTCTTTTCTTCTTTCTGTTTGATATATACTGCTTAAAAAGCGATGTGGATCCACTGCCAGGAAAAATCTGACAATTGGGACCCATCTAAAAACTGGACCACAAAAAACCCTCGAGAATAAAAATGAAATGGACCGCAAAAGGCCATGCCTATAAAATAAAAAGGCCAAATTGTTGGGCCAGGCCCATGTAGCTAGAGAAAATTAATAGAGAAAATATACAGTAAAAAGGCCGAATTATTGGGCTAGGCCCATGTAGAAAATATAGTTGGACCGGGCTGAATCTTGTGCCACGTCAGATTGCCACGCTGGATGCCTACGTGGCTTGGGGAGGTTGCTAGTGACCAAAACGCCACAGTAGACGTATTTTGGTCGTAAATGTCTTCAACCATTCCAGAAGAAAGGTCGCTATAGTTAGTTTATGACTGCCAGCTTTTGACCTTCTGTTTTTGGTCACAAAAAGGCCGCAAATGGAAATTTGTGACCTTTCAGTGACCAATAGTGGTGGTCACAAGTTGACATATTTCTTGTAGTGACAATAATTATCTCTTACAAATATAATCATACGGACTCATGGTCCACATAGTATTCTCCGTCTTCAGCGATCACGTGGTCAAGAAAGAATGCCGCCAATTCCTCTTGAATTGCTCGCATGTGAGCTGGTGCTAGGAGTTCATCCCGCTTTCGAAACATCTAATTTGAAGAAGGGGGTCAATACATATATATATATATATATATATATATATATATATATATGAATGAATGAAACTCAACACAAATGATGGTAATAAAATAAAATTGTGAATGTTGTTATTTACATACTTCATATTGTTTGTCAGTGTAGCCCCGCTCACAGGTCATGTGGCGGATGGACTCGCAAACGTAGTATCCACATAAATCATTCCCTTATTCCTGCCACAACCACTTTACAAGAAATAGAGGTCAATCAAACTGATAAGCAAGAATGCCAAATCAATAGGAGATGCGCGGAACATGCTACTATAGTACTTACTTTCGGGTGTCTAAATTGCAGCTTCTTCGGGAGCCCTGGAGCTTTTTTGGAGAATTTTTTCCAAACCCTGCCAGACAAAGAAAACAATTACTTGATATATCAGGAAATGAACAAAGTTGCTGATATGGTGGATAATGATCGATTTAACTTACTTCTCGAGCATTTGAGTCATGTCCGCATAGTCCTGGGGATCTTTTCGTCTTGAGTCTAAGACGGTTACTAGTCCCTGCTCAAGCTTAATCTCTAGGAGAATATAGTGGTAACTGCACACGCATGCATGCATAACTCATCAATTACATTACTATAACCTTGACTAATATATAAGGGAAACCGAATACGCACAAGACAGTAACACTCACTTGAAGTTATAAGGAAAGAGTATTATATCTTTGTTTTCATTTATTACCAACGATCGTAGCAAGTTGGCCTCGGTAGCCGCGGCATGAAATTTAACCTGAGTTGCATCTATGAGATATGTGTTAATGAACCCAATATCACCGACTTGTCTTTTCTTCAATTCGGCGATCTTCAATCTGCATAATATAGTGAGGATGATTATAAATACATGCAATGAAAGAGCTGAGCTATATAGAGAGACTTAATGACAGAAGTAGTACTACTTACAGACAGTAGCAGGTGACCGTTGTTTTATCGAGGGCCAGTTGATTGAAAAACTGAAAGAACTCCTCAAATGGAACAGGCAACAGTTCAATTCCAACGAGGTCATGCTCCTTTTTAACTTTCACATACAAAGTACTCCTCCCCCAGAGTCTCTGCAGATTTTCAAGTACCAATCATGCAATCTTCGCATCATCGTTGATAGAGATCTTTCATCTTTGACGAGAGGCTTCCCGTACTCGTATCTTTGTATCTGCACCTCCATGAAATCATAATGTACATCGTCGGGCAGGTAATCGCCAAGATTGCTATAACCGGGCACCATCCTCGGATCATTGGCGACGTTGTCTCTAGGCACATTGAGCGGGGGGCACGATTGCTTCGCTTGTTCACCGAGCTGGGCAATTTGTTTCCTAGCTCGTCGTTCTTTCAACCTTTGATCACTGACAGTACTTCCCGACCGCTCCGCTTCGGCAAATTCCTTGCCAATAATGCGCTCATAGTTTCCTTTCGGTGGAGACTTGGGTGGTTTTGTCAGGGCAACCAGAGTGCGCTTCGCTTTCACCGGATCTACCTTCTCCTCCGGAGGTGGATGTTTCTTTGCTTTCATCCCTTCAAAGTAGTTCCTCACTTCTTCTCGTGCGATCTCGGCGTTCTCCTCCGGGGTCCTCTCGTATGGTAACTTCTCTGGAGTCTTCGGAGAAGGACCGAATCTGTATTTCCTCCCGCCTCTGGCTGTACTGCTAGACGCCGGCAGAGCAGACGGAGCGGTTGTCTTCTTTACTTGCTTACGAGGCAGAGGAGAAGGACTACGACGCGCCAGAGCAGCCGAAGCGGCGGCAGGTCTCTTCCGTCCTTGCTGACGAGGCGAAGAAGGAGGAGGCTGGTTGCTCGGGCGCGTCGGCGCAGGCGGAGAAGGAGGCGGAGTGCCGCCATGCGCCGGAGAAGGAGTCGGTCGAGTGCCCTGATCGTCACTCGCCGGAGGAGGAGGCGGTGGAGGAGGCGGGGTGCCCTGACTCGCCGGAGGAGGAGGCGGTGGAGGAGGCGGAGTTCCCTGACTTGCCGGAGGAGGAGGAGGAGGCGGAGGCGTCCAGTTCGGAAGGTTGATGAGCTCCTTCCGCCATAGGCATGGAGTCTTCAGAGCAGACCCCGCCTAGTCTCCCCTTCACCGGTAGGGTGGTCAAGCTGGAGGTCCTCAAATCCCTCCGTTATTTCATCCACCATCACCCTAGCATATCCTTCTGGAATCGGCCGGCAGTGAAAAATTGCGCCGGGTTCAGTAGGATAAACAGAGCCAACAGTCGCCTTGACCTTCAAATTCATCCATTGCGTCATAAGGTGGGAATTTTGAGACTCCGTGATAGCATCCACGGGATAGCTGGCAGGAGCCATCAAGGCATGCTCTGGCTGAAGCAACTCGGTGGAAGCCATGCTGCTTCTCCGCTGAGATGGCGGGGTAGCTTCGGGGGAAGCTTCGGCAGTACGTTTGCTGCGATTTGCTTCTCGTTCCTCTATCGCTTGTACCCTTGCTTGCAGCGCCTGCATTTGGGTCTGCTCCAATTTTTTCCTCCTCTCCTGGGATTTGTAACCGCCTGCGTCCGGAAACCCAACCTTCCATGGAATGGAGCCTGGCGTGCCTCGTGTCCGTCCAGGGTGCTTAGGATTCCCGAGGGCCATTGTGAGCTCGTCGTTCTCTCTATCTGGAAAGAACGTCCCTTGCTGCGCTACTTCAATATACTGCTGAAGCTTCCTAACTGGTATGTCCATTTGATCGTTCGTCCAAATGCACTTCCCTGTTACAGGGTCCAAGGTTCCACCAGCCCCGAAGAACCAAGTCCGGCAACGGTCTGGCCGGTTAATTGTCTCTGGTTCGATCCCTTTATCAACCAGATCATTCTCAGTCTTGGCCCACTTAGGCCGGGCTACGAGGTAGCTACCTGACCCCGTGCGATGGTGATGCTTCTTCTTCGCAGCATTTTGCTTGCTTGTCGCCGACATCTTCTTACTCTTTTCCGATGTCTTGTGGGTCACAAATGCGGGCCAGTGATCTCTGATCTTCTCATATCTGCCCTTGAATTCTGGTGTCTCTTTATTTTCGACAAACTTATTCAGCTATTTCTTCCACCTCCTGAATAGTTCTACCATCCTCTTAAGAGCAAAAGACTTGATTAATTGCTCTTTAGCTGGCTTCTCTGGATCATCCTCTGGCGGTAGGGTGAAATTTGACTTCAGCTCAGTCCAAAGATCATTTTTCTGCATATCATTGACATAAGACGCCTCAGGGTCTTCTGTAGCCGGCTTTAACCATTGCTGGATGCTAATCGAGATCTTGTCCCTAACCAAAACCCCGCACTGAGCAACAAATGCGCTCTTTGTCCGGAGGGGTTCAATCGGTTGGCCGTCGGGCGCGATTGCTATGATCTCAAACTTTTCATCCGAGCTCAACTTTTTCTCCGGGCCTCGTCTCTTTACCGAAGTTGTGCTCGATCCGGAGGGCTAGAAAAAAGAACAAAGACTTAATTAATATGTGTACATACCAAAACAATGAATGCATCAATTAGCTAGTCAGCAGAAGCTTAACTAATATATATACCTGGCCGGACTCGGTTCGGTCACCTGAGACGTCATCACGGTCTCCTTCTTGCACCGGCATTGGGTCACCAGAGCCGTCCTCACAGTCTCCTTCTTGCACCGGCATTAGGTCACCGGAGCCATCATAATCATAGCCAGCTGCTTCCAGACCATCGGTGTCGTTGAGAAACAACGAGACGACGACATCACTTCCTCGTGCGATTATGTCCCCCAACAACTCTTCTTGTACTTCGTCTCAGGCGGTGTCCATAGTTTCTACAAATATTGACAACATGGCAATTATTATTCAAACATGACAGATGGATATATTAGTGGCAAACGTAGAACTAATATTAATTAGTGGCCTCGATGCTGCTTCTCTAGGGTTTGGGGTGGCCTCGAGGCTGCTTCTCTAGGGTTTGGGGTGGCCTCGATGCTGCTTCTCTAGGGTTTGGGGTGGCCTCGACAATGCTTCAAGGATAAAAAAAGAAGAGGAAGAAGAAAAAAAAGAGGAGAAGAAAGAATAGAGAAGTAAGAACTCCTCTATTCTTTCTTCTCCTCTTTTTCTGTTCTTATTCCTCTTTTTTTTATCGGGAACGAGGGTCGTCGAGGGTCACCGAGCGGTAGAGGAAACCCTAAATAGCAAGTATCGTGGGTGTGAGATACATGTGGTCGTCGATGTCGGACACTACATCCACGTCCCACAAGTGACGTGGGCGTCGAAGCCCGCCACTTGTGGGACGTGGATGTAGTGTCCGACACCGACGGCCACATGTATCTCACACTGACGATACTTTCTATTTAGGGTTTCCTCTACCGCTCGGCGACCCTGACCCTCGACGACCCTCGTTCTCGATAAAATAAAGAGGAAGAAGAAGAAAAAAAAGAGAAGAAGAGGAAAAAAAAGAGGAGACGAAATCTTTCTTCTCCTCTTTTTTTTCTTCTTCTTCTCTTCTTCTCTTTTTTCTTCTTCTTCTTCCTCTTTATTTTATCGGAAGAAGAAGAAAAAAAAGAGAAGAAGAGGAAGAAGAAGAAAAAAAGAGAAGAAGAATCTTCTTCTCTTTTTTTCTTCTTCTTCCTCTTCTTCTCTTTTTTTTCTTCTTCTTCCTCTTCTAATCTTCTTCTCTTTTTTTCTTCCTCTTTATTTTATCGGAAACGAGGGTCGTCGAGGGTCAGGGTCACCGAACGGTAGAGGAAACCCTAAATAGCAAGTATCGTGGGTGTGAGATACATATGGCCGCCGGTGTCGGAGACTACATCCACGTCCCACAAGTGACGTGGGCGTCGAACCACAGATGATACTTTCTATTTAGGGTTTCCTCTACCGCTCGGCGACCCTCGACGACCCTCGTTCCCGATAAAAAAATAGGAAGAAGAAGAAAAAAAAAGAGAAGAAAGAATAAAAAGAGAGGAGAAGAAAGAATAGAGGAGAAGAACTCCTCTATTCTTTCTTCTCCTCTTTTTTTTCTTCTTCCTCTTCTTTTTTTATCCTCTTCTTCCTCTCATGTTCGACGACCCTCGACCCCTCGGCGACCCTAGACCCCCTCTCGACCCCCTCATGTCGAAGTTATCGGGTAGGGGGTATATCGACAACGACATACCCGGTACATACATACATACATATCACATGCATCCATACATATATGAAAAAAAATTAATATCTACTAATTAACAACCTAAATAAAAAAATAATACATATAGGAAGAAGAAGAAAAAAGAAGAGAAGAAAGAATAGAGGAGAAGACTTCCTCTTCTTCCTCTCCGCTTCTTCTCCCTCTGATCTTCCCCTTCTTCCTCGCCTCTCTCATGAATGTCCGACGTTCTCGACCCCCCCCACGTGTCGAAGAAAAAAAAGAAGAAAAAAAAGAGGAGAAGAAGAAAGGAATAGAGGAGAAGAAGAGAACTATATATTCTATTTTTCTCTTCTTCTCCTCTATTCCTTTCTTCTTCTCCTCTTCTTTTTCTTATTTTTTCTTCTTCTTATTTATTTCTCCTCGTCTTCCTCTCCCCTCTTCTTCTCTTTTCTTCCTCTTCTTATTTCCTTTTTCCTCTCATTCTTTTTCTTCTTCTTCCTTCTTAAAAATACATGAAGTAGTATTGCCTAATTCATTGTTCATATGAATATACAAACATTTGCATATTTACAATAATTAATATCACCAAAAAAATCTACGAACAGAAAAAAATCCTAATTTTTCTAAAAAACTATTGCATATATACATGAACATATATATACACAGAGAACATATATACATATATATAAAAAATAAGCATATATAAGAAAAAATGGCATATATATAAAAAATGCTAGCTAGGGAGGGCGCCGGCCGGACCAGGAGGACCGCGGTGTCGGCGGCGAGGATGGCAATAGGGCAGTGGGCACGCGCTCGGGGTAGGGGGCGCGGGCGACGGCGACGGCGGGCCGGGGCGGCGTGCGTCGAGGAAGGGGCCGCCGGGGGCGACGGCGAGGGCGGGCC
>NC_041380.1:67027545-67028258 GCF_002162155.2 Triticum dicoccoides | reverse complement strand
TTGGTCCCGGTTGGTAGCACCAACCGGGACTAAAGGGGGGCATTGGTCACGGTTCGTGTCACCAACCGTGACCAATGCCCACCTTTAGTCTCGGTTGGTGCCACCAACCGGGACCAAAGGCCTTGTGCGGCTGCTGCGTCGAAAGTTTAGTCCCACCTCGCTAGTTGAGAGGGGTGCGCAGTGGTTTATAAGCCCCACTGCCGCACCCCTCTCGAGCTTCTCTCCATTGCAGGCTTACGGGCCTAATTGTCACTGCTATGCCTGTGGGCCTACTGGGCCTCCTGCGGGCCTGAATCCTGGCCCTTGGATGGGTTTCTAGTCGTATTCAGGCCGTGGGGGCCCAGTAGGTGGCATTTTTTTTGTTTTTTTGTTGCTTTATTTTATTTTCTTTTGTTTTTTGCTTTATTTTTTAATTCTTTATGCTTTTAGTTTTAGAAAAATTATAAACTTTTTGTTAATGCCATTAGTTTTCAAATTTGAAAACACTTTTTTTGTTTTTTTGTTTTCTTTGTTGCTTTATTTATTTTATTTTGTTTCTACTTACAACAAAATACTTATTGTTGCTATTTTTTTCCAGTTTTTTGTTTTGTTTTCTGCATTATTTATTTTCTTTTATTTTCTGCTTTATTTTTTTTTAATCTTTTTGGTTTTAGTTTTAGAAAAATTATGAACTTTCTGTTAGTGCCATTAGTTTTCAAATTTGAAAACACCTT
>NC_041380.1:67010163-67027351 GCF_002162155.2 Triticum dicoccoides | reverse complement strand
TTATTTTTGCTATTTTTTCCAGTTTTTTGTTTTGTTTTTTGCATTATTTATTTACTTTTGTTTTTTTCTTTAATTTTTAATTCTGTTTGCTTTTAGGTTAGCAAAATTATAAACTTTCTGTTAGTGCCATTAGTTTTAGAAAAATTATAAACTTCCTGTTAGTGCCATTAGTTTACAAATTTGAATAGTTAAAATTTGAATTCTTTGAAATTTGTGTGAATCATTTGTTTGTGATTAACTTACTAAAAAATGAGGATAAATGCGCTTATAGAGAAAATTCAACCTAAATTCATACTAAATTTCTATGAATTTCAGAGAAATTCACTATGAATTTAGGTTAAACTTTTCTCTATTAGGGCATCTATTTTCACTTTGAGAGGAGCTCAACAAGGCAGAGCGGAAAGTGCTTATAAACCGGTGTGAGCCCCCTTCGGTTGGCGAGGTGGGACTAAACTCTGCCCGCAATGAGGACCAACCCTTTAGTCCCGGTTTGTGGCACAAACCGAGACTAATGGTCATGGGCCAGCGGCGAGGAGCAAAATTATAAACTTTCTGTTAGAGCCATTAGTTTTAGAAAAATTATAAACTTTCTATTAGTGCCATTAGTTTTCAAATTTGAATAGTTAAAATTTGAATTCTTTGATATTTGTTTGAATCACAAGTTTGTGATTAACTTTACTTTTTCCATTTTTTTTTGTTTTTTTCATTATTTATTTTGTTTTGTTTTTTGCATTTTTTAATTCTTTTTTGCTTTTAGGTCAGAAAAATTATAAACTATCTGTTAGTGCCATCAGTTTTAGAAAAAATTATAAACTTTCTGTTAGTGCCATTAGTTTTCAAATTTGAATAGTTAAAATTTGAATAATGGTATTATGAGGGCCGAACCATAAGACATGAAATCATTTCAAATGAACTCTGAAAAAGTTGAAAGTTGGCATGGTATCATAATTTCACCCACATAGCATGTGCATATACAAAACGGACAATGGTAGCATGTTCATGTGTTACAAAGTTGGCATGGTATCATCATAATAGTTGCGAGAGAAAGTCTTCACTTTTTCTTCGCTTGTGTCATTTGCTTATTGCGCCGTAACCATGGATAATCTTCATTGTTTATCAGGATGCTTGGGTCAGCCTTGACATTGAAGGGAGGAAGTTCATGAAACTTTTCATAACCTTCAGACATGTCTGTCTTGCCGTCCACTCCCAGGATGTCCCTTTTTCCTGAAAGAACTATGTGGCGCTTTAGCTCATCGTATGATGTATTCGCTTCCTTATCTTTTCTTTTTCTCGGTTTGGTAGACATGTCCTTCACATAGATAACCTGTGCCACATCATTGGCTAGGACGAACGGTTCGTTAGTGTACCCAAGATTTTTCAGATCCACTGTTATCATTCGGTACTATGGGTCTACCTGTACCCCGCCGCCTGACAGATTGACCCATTTGCACTTAAACAAAGGGACCTTAAAATCCACTATGTAACCATAATATATGTCCTATCCATATGTCCACTATGTAACCATAATATATGTCCTTTCCGCTCTCGGTTGCTGCATCAAAGCGGACACCGCTATTTTGGTTGGTGCTCTTTTGATCTTGGGCGATCGTGTAAAATGTATTCGCATTTATCTCATATCCTTTGTAAGTCAATACAGTCAAAGATGGTCCCCTGGACAACAGGTACAACTCATCACAAACAGTGTTGTCACCTCTGAGACGTGTTTCCAACCAACTGCTGAAAGTCCTGATGTGTTCACATGTAATCCAGTCGTCGCACTGCTCCGGGTGTTTGGAGCGCAGACTGTTCTTGTGTTCATCGACATACGGGGTCACCAAGGTAGAGTTCTGTAGAACTGTGTAGTGTGCTTGAGACCAAGAATATCCATCCCTGCATATTATTGAGTCTCTTCCAAGAGTGCCTTTTCCAGTCAGTCTCCCCTCATACCACGATTTAGCGAGACCTATCTTCTTAAGGCCAGGAATGAAGTCAACACAAAACCCGATAACATCCTCTGTTTGATGGCCCATGGAGATGCTTCCTTCTGGCCTAGCACGGTTACAGACATATTTCTTTCGGACTCCCATGAACCACTCAAAGGGGAACATATTGTGCAGAAATACGGGCCCCAGGATGACAATCTCGTCGACTAGATGAACTAGGACGTGCGTCATGATATTGAAGAAGGATGGTAGGAACACCAGCTCGAAACTGACAAGACATTGCGCCACATCACTCCTTAGCCTTGGTACAATTTCTGGATCGATCACCTACTGAGAGATTGCATTGAGGAATGCACATAGCTTCACAATGGCTAATCGGACGTTTTCCAGTAGAAGCCCCCTCAATGCAACCGGAAGCAATTGCGTCATAATCACGTGGCAGTCATGAGACTTTAGGTTCTGAAACTTTTTCTCTGGCATATTTATTATTCCCTTTATATTCGACGAGAAGCCAATCGTGACCTTCATACTGAGCAGGCATTCAAAGAAGATCTCTTTCTCTTCTTTCGTAAGAGCGTAGCTGGGAGGACCTTTATACTGCTTCAGAGGCATGCCGTCTTTTTCGTGCAAACGTTGTAGGTCCTCCCGTGCCTCAGGTGTATCTTTTGTCTTCCCATACATGCCCAAGAAGCCTAGCAGGTTCACACAAAGGTTCTTCGTCGCGTGCACCACGTCGATTGAAGAGCGGACCTCTAGGTCTTTCCAGTAGGGTAGGTCCCAAAATATAGATTTCTTCTTCCACATGGGTGCGTGTCCCTCAGCGTCATTCGGAGCAGCTAGTCCACTATGACCCTTTCCAAAGGTTACGTAGTGTAAATCATTGACCATAGCAAGTACGTGATCACCGGTACGCTTGGTGGGCTTCTTCCGGTGATCTGCCTCGCCTTTGAAATGCTTGCCTTTCTTTCGACATTGATGGTTGGTCGGAAGAAATCGACGATGGCACAGGTACACATTCTTCCTGCACTTGTCCAGGTATATACCTTCAGTGTCATCTAAACAGTGCATGCATGCGTGGTATCCTTTGTTTGTCTGTCCTGAAAGGTTACTGAGAGCGGGCCAATCGTTGATGGTCACGAACAGCAACGCCTTAAGGTTAAATTCCTCCTGTCTGTGCTCATCCCACGTACGTACACCATTTCCATTCCACAACTGTAAAAGTTCTTCAACTAATGGCCTTAGGTACACATCAATGTCGTTGCCGGGTTGCTTAGGGCCTTGGATGAGAACTGGCATCATAATGAACTTCCGCTTCATGCACATCCAAGGAGGAAGGTTATACATACATAGAGTCACGGGCCAGGTGCTGTGATTGCTTCTCTGCTCCCCCAAAGGATTAATGCCATCCGCGCTTAAAGCAAACCATATATTCCTTGGGTCCTTTGCAAACTCATCCTAGTACTTTCTCTCAATTTTTCTCCACTGCGACCCGTCAGCCGGTGCACTCAACTTCCCATCTTTCTTTTGGTTCTCACTGTGCCATCACATCAACTTGGCATGCTCTTCATTTCTGAACAGACGTTTCAACTGTGGTATTCTAGGAGCATACCACATCACCTTCGCAGGAACCCTCTTCCTGGGCGGCTCGCCGTCAACATCACCAGGGTCATCTCGTCTGATCTTATACCGCAATGCACCGCATATCGAGCATGCGTTCAGATCCTTGTATGCACCGCGGTAGAGGATGCAGTCATTAGGGCATGCATGTATCTTCTCCACCTCCAATCCTAGAGGGCATACGACCTTCTTTGCTGCGTATGTACTGTCGGGCAATTCGTTATCCTTTGGAAGCTTCTTCTTCAATATTTTCAGTAGCTTCTCAAATCCTTTGTCAGCCACAGCATTCTCTGCCTTCCACTGCAGCAATTCCAGTATGGTACCGAGCTTTGTGTTGCCATCTTTGCAATTGGGGTATAACCCTTTTTTGTGATCCTCTAACATGCGATCGAACTTCAGCTTCTCCTTTTGACTTTCGCATTGCGTCCTTGCATCGACAATGACCCGACGGAGATCATCATCATCGGGCACATCGTCTAGTTCCTCTTGATCTTCAGCAGCTTCACCCATTGCAGCATCATTGGGCACATCGTCTGGTTCCTCTTGATCTTCACCAGCTCCCCCCGTTGCAGCATCACCGTATTCAGGGGGCACATAGTTGTCATCGTACTCTTCTTCTTCGCCGTCTTCCATCATAACCCCTATTTCTCCGTGCCTCGTCCAAACATTATAGTGTGGTGTGAAACCCTTGTAAAGCAGGTGGGAGTGAAGGATTTTCCAGTTAGAGTAAGACCTCGTATTCCCACATTCAGTGCATGGACAACACATAAAACCATTCTGCTTGTTTGCCTCAGCCGCATCGAGAAACTCATGCACGCCCTTAATGTACTCGCAGGTGTGTCTGTCACCGTACATCCATTGCCGGTTCATCTGTGTGCATTATATATAATTAAGTGTCCAAATTAATAGGAGTTCATCATCACATTAAAACCAAAGTGCATACATAGTTCTCATCTAACAACATATAGCTCTCCAGAGTATCTAATTAATTAAACCATACATTGAAACTATGTAAAACATTTCAATGCAAAAACAAATGCGATCATAATCGCAACCAAGGTAACAATTGATCCAACGGCATAATGATACCAAGCCTCGGTATGAATGGCATATTTTCTAATCTTTCTAATCTTCAAGCGCATTGCATCCATCTTGATCTTGTGATCATCGACGACATCCGCAACATGCAACTCCAATATCATCTTATCCTCCTCATTTTTTTTATTTTTTCCTTCAACAAATTGTTTTCTTCTTCAACTAAATTTAACCTCTCGACAATAGGGTCGGTTGGCATTTACGATTCACATACATCCTACATAAATAAAATCTATGTCACGCTGGTCGGCATAATTTTCATAAACAATAAATGAACCAATAGTTATAAAGATAATATATATACCACATCCGAATCATAGACATGACGAGGGCCGACGGGGGTAGATACCAAAACCATCGCACTATATAAGATGCAATAATAAAAGTAAGAAAATAATACAAGTATCTATGTAAACATACAAGTAAGAATATTTTCCCTTTCAGAAAGAAGATAAGAACAAGAGGCTCACCATGGTGGTGCCGGCGATGAGCTCGGCGTGGTTGATCGACGGCGGTGAAGACGGGGACGGGGCATGACGGACCGCTAAACCTAGACAAATATTATGGAAAATGGAGCTTGGAGGTCGAGCTTGGAGAGGAGAAAGCTTAAGTAGTGTGGCTCGGGCATTCCATCGAACACCTTGTGTGCATAGGAGGTGAGCTAGAGCACCACCAAGCCCTCTCCCCCTTGGCCAGAGAAAAATAGAGCACTGGGGTGCTCTGCTCGCGAGCGAGGGGTATATATAGGCACCTCATTGGTTCCGGTTGGTTACATGAACCGGGACTAAAGGGGAGCCTTTGGTCCCAGTTCAAGCCACCAACCAGGACCAATGGTGGTGTGCCAGGAGCGAGGCCCATTGGTCCCGGTTCATCCCACCAACCGGGACCAAAAGGTCCAGATGAACTGGGACCAATGGCCCACGTGACCCGGCCGGCCCCCTGGGCTCACGAACCGGGACCAATGCCCCCATTGGTCCCGGTTCTGGACTGAACCGGGACTAATGGGCTGACCCGGCCTGGACCAAAGCCCTGTTTTCTACTAGTGACACCTCCAACTCTAGCATGTAAGAGTCGATGTCAAGCATGCGGATGGTGCCAGCAAGTCAACCACCACATTAGAGCAACTTATCTTCATCCTATCTCCAAGTAGCAATGTTGGTCTTATTATATTTCCTCCAAAAGTATCCATCCTTGAAAATTATGCAAGCCTTAATTTTGGGATATATTAGAAAAACCAAAAGGCTATTTCCAAATATAGCACACTATTAGCATGCTATAACTTTTATAGCATCCAGAGAAGGGAGGCGCTAAATTTTGTATCATGTTATTTTTAACATTGATTTACTGTAGTGGACGATGACAAATTCACATTTTCTAAGGGGTGTTCCATGGGGTGACGGACATAGCATGCCGCATGTGTTTTCTCTTTCATGTCAACCCTCCACATCTTCAAGAATGGTAACGTGTTGTATGATCAATCATTCACACAACATGGATCGTCTCACATGAGAAGATCACGCTCAACACATGATTTTCAATGTTTATAACTCTCTGAAAGAAAATAAAATCTATAGGGAACAAATGAATGGTTTTTCCTTACTAAAAGGCCGATTATACAACTTTGGGATGGAAATTTTTTGCCTAGTTACTCATGCGCGGACTACTAGTGAATTCACACAAAGAAACAATTGGACAAAATAGGTCATTGATGTCACAAATACTTTCTCGTTTGTCAAAAATTTAATTGGACCTAAAGGAAAAGAGAGATAACTTGGGCACACCGAGGAGGGAAAGTGACAGCTACGAAAAAGCTTCCTAAGTAGACAATGAAGTCCCTCTTCCATGGCCTACCACACATGTAGTGAGCCAAGACATGCTTGAGAACACTAGGTGGGGATGCTAGGACATTAGTTTCCTCATCGTTTGTGCCAGAGAGCACACGTGCAGGGGTGTTGGGGTCACAATGTAAGGGAAGGGGTGGAGACCACCACACATGTATGCGGCCGAAGCTGGCATGGAAGAGTTGCATTGCCGAGACAAGGGTGAGACCAAATATATGCGTGCACTGCAACAGCTGGCATGTGATGTCCCACAAGTATAGGGGATCTATCGTAGTCCTTTCTATAAGTAAGAGTGTAGAACCCAACGAGGAGCAGAAGGAAATGACAAGCAGTTTCAGCAAGGTGTTCTCTGCAACCACTGAAATTATCGGGAACAGATAGTTTTGTGACAAGGTAATTCATAATGGGTAACAAGTAACAAAAGTAAACAAGGTGCAGCAAGGTGGCCCAATCCTTTTTGTAGCAAAGGACAAGCCTGGACAAACTCTTATATAAAGGAAAGTGCTCCCGAGGACACATGGGAATTATCGTCAAGCTAGTTTTCATCATGCTCATATGATTCGCGATCGTTACTTTGATAATTTGATATGTGGGTGGAACGGTGCTTGGGTACTGCCCTTCCTTGGACAAGCATCCCACTTATGATTAACCCCCCTCGCAACCATCCGCAACTACGAAAGAAGAATTAAGGTAAACCTAACCATAGCATGAAACATATGGATCCAAATCAGCCCCTTACGAAGCAACTCATAAACTAGGGTTTAAGCTTCTGTCACTCTAGAAACCCATCATCTATTTATTACTTCACAATGCCTTCCCCTAGGCCCAAACAATGGTGAAGTGTCATGTAGCCGACGTCCACATAACACCACTAGAGGAAAGATAACATACATCTCATGAAAATATTGAACGAATACCAAATTCAAATGACTACTTATAATAAGACTTCTCCCATGTCCTCAAGAACAAACGTAACTACTCACAAATCATATTCATGTTCATAATCAGAGGGGTATTAATATGCATAAAGGATCTGAACATATAATCTTCCACCAAATAAACCAACTAGCATCAACTACAAGGAGTAATCAACACTACTAGCAACCCATAGGTACCAATCTGAGGTTTCGAGACAAAGATCGGATACAAGAGATGAACTAGGGTGTGAGAGGAGATGGTGCTGGTGAAGATGTTGATGGAGATTGACCCCCTCCCGATGAGAGGATCGATGGTGCCGATTTCCCCCTCCCGGAGGGATGTTTCCCTGGTAGAACAGCTCCGCTGGAGCCCTAGATTGGTTCCGTCAAGGTTCTGCCTCGAGACGGCGGCGCTTCGTCCCGGAAGCTTCCTTATGATTTTTTCTAGGGCAAAATATACCTTATACCAGAAGATGGGCATCGGGGGGCTTCCAGGTGTCCCACGAGGCAGGCGGGCATGCCAGGGGGTAGGGCGCGCCCTCCACCCTCGTGGATAGTGTGTGGCCCCCCTCTGGTGCTTTCTTCGCCCAATATTTTTAATATATTCCAAAACTGACTTTCGTGGAGTCTCAAGACTTTTGGAGTTGTGCAGAATAGGTCTCTAATATTTTCTCCTTTTCCATACCAGGATTCCACCTACCGGCATTCTCCCTCTTCATGTAAACCTTGTAAAATAAGAGAGAAAATGTGTAAGTATTGTGACATAATGTGTAATAACAGCCCATAATGCAATAAATATAGATATAAAAGCATGATGCAAAATGGACGTATCAACTCCCCCAAGCTTAGACCTCGCTTATCCTCAAGCGGAAGCCGACATCGAAAAATATGTCCACATGTTTAGAGATAGAGGTGTCGATAAAATAAAATACAGACATGAGGGCATCATGATCATTCTTAGAATAGCAACATATACATATTGTCATATGATTTCTTATGTTGAAGTAACAATCTATTCACAATGTAAAGTATGAATCAGAAACTTCATTGAAAAACTAGCAAACTATAATCTCATTCATTGAAGCAATTGCAATTTATCATAACATCGGAAAGAGTCAACATAAGAGCTTTTCAGCAAGTCCACATACTCAACTATCATTTAGTCTTTCACAATTGCTAACACTCACACAATACTTATGGGTATGAAGTTTTAATCGGACACAGAGAAAGATAGGGGCTTATAGTTTTGCCTCCCAACCTTTTACCTCAAGGGTAACGTCAACAATAATGCTTTATGAAAACCCACATCCAATTGGATATATATATCAGGATCTTTACAATACATAGTGCTTGCCAAAGAATAAAGTGTAAAAAGGGAAGGTGATGATCACCATGACTCTTGTATAAGGTATAAGACAAAAATAAAAGATAGGCCCTTCGCAGAGGGAAGCAGAGGGATGCACAAAATCTTAATGCAAAAGAACTTCACTTTATATTGCCACTTGTGATAGGGACCTTTATTATGCAGTCTATCGCTTTTATTTCTTCCATATCACAAGCTCGTATAAAGCTTATTTTCTCCACACTAATAGATCATACATATTTAGAGAGCAATTTTTATTGCTTGCAACAATGACAACTTACTTGAAGGATCTTACTCAATCCATAGGTAGATATGGTGGACTCTCATGGCAAAACTGGGTTTAAGGATATTTGGAAGCACAAGTAGTATCTCTACTTGATGCAAAGAATTTGGCTAGCATGAGGGGGAAAGGCAAGCTCAACATGTTGGATGATCCATGACAATATGATTTATTTCGGATATAAGAAAACATAACCCATTACGTTGTCTTCCTTGTCCAACATCAACTTTTTAGCATGTCATATTTTAATGAGTGCTCACAATCATAAAAGATGTCCAAGATAGTATATTTATATGTGAAAACCTCTATTTCTTTATTACTTCCTATTAATTGCAACAATGACCAAAACTATGTTTGTCAACTCTCAACAACTTTTATTCATTATACTCTTTATATGTGAAGTCATTACTCTCCATAAGATCAATATGATCTCTTTATTTCTTTTTATTCATTCTTTTTTCTTTTATCCCCTCAAGATCATAGAAAGATAACCAAGCCCTCGACTCAAGACTAATCTTTATTATATATATCTCATGGACTCGATTACATAGATAAGGATCAACACAAAAACTCAAAGCTAGATCATACTAAACTTTATTTCACTAGATCAAGATATAACCAAAAGGATCCAACTAAGAAAAATGGTAACGATAGAAGTGTGATGGTGATACGATACCGGGGCACCTCCCCCAAGATTGGCAGTTCCCAAGGGGAGTGCCCATACCCATGTGTTTATGTCTCTTTCTTCGGAGGTAGTGATGTGATATTTTTGGCGATGATGCCCCTTAGGATATGGTTCTCTTCCTCGAGCTTATTGACTTGCTGCTTCAGATCCATTGTTTCCTTCCGGAGTTTACCCACGGCGGCTAAAGCTTCTTTCACCCATGGATGTTGCATAGCTGCGGGAGAACAAGTAACACTTTTTTCATATTGTCATAAGAAAGAAATATAGCATTGGGAGGGATGACCGAATTTGGAATTGCTAAGCTCTGGAGTTCCTCCATCATAAATCTGGCTTGGAGACGAGAGGTAACTTCTTGATCTTCCTCGCTGGCATCTATCCTTTTCAAGTCGGCCTCCATCCCTTCCCCAGTTGATGGCCCAAAGTGATCGGCATCGCTGTTTTGCTTTTGGCCACGGTGTCGGGTGAGATACCTGGCTCTCCCCGACTGACTCTTGAGAAGACATCTTGATCTGATCTGCGGCAGAAACAACTCAAAACAAAAACAGATGATTTTGTCGTGGTACGGTGGTCAAAACCTTCGGGGGATTATATAATGAACTTTTACCGAGCAAAGGAAGTATCGTGCAAGAAAACGGAGTCCGGAGGGCACACGAGGTTCCGACGAGGCAGGGGAGCACGCCCAGGGGTAGGGCACGCCCTCCACCCTCATGGATGCCTCGTTGTAACACCCTGATGTACTGATGCTACAGTAACCCTTGGGGTTAAGCTAATCTTTTTGCTAAACATGTGCCTGATCATTATTGTCTCATGTTCTTTCAAATTCCAGTTGAATTTAAATTCAAATTCTAGGTGAATTTCAAAATTGCTCAAACATGAAAACTAAAATGTTCATCATGTGGATATTATTATTCTGGTAATATTGGTGGTGAACCAACTTTTTTTCCAATGTG
This sequence comes from Triticum dicoccoides, assembly GCF_002162155.2. Lineage (NCBI taxonomy): Eukaryota > Viridiplantae > Streptophyta > Magnoliopsida > Poales > Poaceae > Triticum > Triticum dicoccoides. The sequence goes on along the minus strand of NC_041380.1, from coordinate 67,016,660 downwards.
TGTAAATGGCCTAAAATAGCTAAAGCTGAAAGCTAAAAAAAGGAAAAGGGAAAAGGAAAGGAGAGAGAGAGGGAAGTGCCCCTGCCCCACTGGGGCCAAGCCCACCTGGGCCGGCCCAGCTCCCCCTCACCCACGCCGGCCCACCTACCTCTCCCATGTTCCCCTCCCCCCTATTCGTCCGACCAGGCGCGTCCCGCTCGTCCCCGCCGAACCGGGCGCGCCGCCCCATACTCCACGTCACCGGTGAGAGGGGATAAGGCCCCGATGCCTCGGGCTCCCTCCCCACTCACCCACTTGCCCCCTCTCTCCCTCGTCGCTCTCCCCCTCGCTCTCCAGATCCCCTCCCCTCCTCAACCGAGCGCCGCCGTCGCCATGGCTCCGGCCTAGCCATGGCCACCGTGCCCACCTCGCTGTCCCACTGCGTCTCCAAGGGTCGCTGTCGTCCGCTACTTCGATTAGTGCGCCTCGTCGGAGCTCGGAGCCACCACAACGCCCACAACAACATCGTCTTCCTCCTTTGCTCCGACGAGCTTCGCCGCCGAAGCTGCCGCACCAAGCCCTTCCCGAGCACACCTACAGGACCAACGTGAGCACGCGCCTCTTTCCCCTCTCTTCCCCGCCCGTTTTCGGTGCCGTAGCTCCTCCTCCCTGTCATGCCCAAACGCGGCCCCGCCTGAGCTCGTCGCCGATGATGCTCCGGCGACCAAATGGCCTCGGCCCCATGCGCAACTCGCTCGCCACTAGCCTAGTTCCCAACATGCACATGCACGTGACTCGTCGTGCCCTGCAGCCCCCTGTTCGCTGCTCACCGGAAACCCACCACCAGCTGACTCGCTCGCCGTGACCACCGTAGCCCGAGCTCGCGTTCGAGCTCGTAGACGAGCTCCTGGAGCTCGTGCGAGTCCAACGAGACCCCTGCGCGCCTTCCCGTGCCACGCAGCACCGTATCCGACGACGCCCGATTCCGGCCGCCACCATCACCGCTTGCCGCCGTCGCTACGGGCCTCCTCCAGCCTCACCGCCACCACAGGAGGGCGCATCTCGCTCCGCTCGTTCGAGCGAGCCCAGCAACGCTCGGAGCCGACGCCTGCAGCTCCTTTTCTGCCGTCAACCGTAGCCGCTCCTCTGCGGACCTCGTCGCCGGCGATGTTTCCGGCCAGGTCCGGCGATACCACCACCACCACTCGACGCGCGGTCGAGTGGCCTTTCGAACGCGACTAGCCGCACCTCTTTCCGTGCCCCGTACGCGTTTTCTGGCCAACTCCGGTGACGCACCACCATGGGTAGGCTTGCCGGCGTTGCTCCGGTCGTCGTGCTAACCTGGCACCGACATGGCCCTATGGGGGCCACCCCAATGAGGCTGCCAGGGGGCCCCGGCACCCCAGTTGACCACGTTGACTCTGGTCAATGCAGTTACTGTGCATGACATGTGGGGCCCTCTATTAATTAGGCTAATTAAACATTTTTATAAATAAAAATAATTAGTTAAACTAAATACTCACTGACTAATGGGGCCCACACCTCTAACTAGTATGTTAGTCTTTTTAATCCACTATTAGTGCCACACTCGCTGACATATGGGACCTACTGGTCAGTTTGACCTAGTCAGCCGTCCTGTTGACTACTGACGTCACAGTGACGTCATGCTGACGTCATATTCCTCTTCTGTTAATGCTAATAATTCCATAATATTGTTTAAACTTTAAAAATTCGTAGAAATTAAACCGTAACTCCGATGAAAATGTATTCTATATGAAAGTTGCTCAGAAAAATCCCATGAATCCGAATGCGCAGTCCATTGACCTGTCACATGCCCCTAGCATGCTGAACATGGAACCGTCCCCTCTCTTTCATCTGTCCGGAATTTGTCTAACACCGGGGATTCATCCTCGGATGCATTATACGGTTTATTTAGTTTTCTGAAAAAATTTCATTCTATTTTAGATCTATTGTTGCAAGTACCTATTTCTCTATTTTTGCTAGAATTTGCAAGATATCATAAGGTTTTTTTAGGCTGCAACTAAATACAATTTAGGATCAGGCTTGGAATGAGGGATGAAACGATAATGTGTCTATGATCTATCGGGGAAGCATTACTAACTAATAACCTATGACTTATCTTATTTTATCATCTGACCTACTATGTTGGTCATAATGATGTTTCACTTCTACCATACTTGAAGTTCTCCTTGGTAATATTTATTCCTGGATTTTGTTGCCGCAGAAGTGTGTCTTTCTACGAACTGGCAAGATGCAGCCACCGTAACCATGGCCTGGGTACTACTGCTTGAAAGAGACATTATCTCACCTTTGGGTTTTTTCTGGTAGCAGTTGACAAGAGGAAATTTGACATTCTAGAGCAGATGTCTGTATGTGCATGTAACAAGGCCAAAGACCTCCATGCATAGTATGTGATTGGGAATTGTGACCCATATGTGACCGAAAGGAATGCATCAAATCTTGTTATATATCAAGGTCATTGTTAAAGACAAAGGACCTTGTTCTAGATGATTTCATTGGGCGAGTTATGTTTGACCTGAATGAAGTTCCAAAGAGAGGAGCGAGGCAAACCCACTATAGCCGCGTTGTTTAATTTAAGTCTCCATGTAGATTATTTTTCAGTGTGTTTCTATACTGACTACATATGAAGTGTATTACACATATGTAGTGATAACCATTTTTTCATTTAAAGATGTGAAATACATAAATGTAAAACAAAAACTTGATGTGTCACCTCTGCCATAGTTGAAGCTCTTTTTGGTAATAACTTCTCATGGATTTTCTTGCAGGCACAAGTATGTCCTTCTGTGAACTGACATGATGCAGCCACCGCAACCCCAAGCTAGATACTACTCCTTGAAAGAGGCATTATTCCACATTGGTAGTTTGTTGGAAGCAGGTGACGAAGAGCACAAGCACATATGACCTTCTAGAGCAGATGTCGTATCTCTATGTGCGTGTTGTCAAGGCCAAAGACCTCCATGCAAAGGATGTGACTGGGAGTTGTGCCCCATATGTGGTGATTAAGCTTGGATATTAGAAGTGCACCACCCATCACTTTGAGAACAACACTAACACCAAGTGTAACCAAGTATCTGCCTTCCTGAAAGAACGCATCCAATCCTGCGATATCATAGTAATTGTTAAAGATGATTTCATTGGGCAAGTTGTGTTTGACCTGAATGAAGTTCCAAACAGAGGAGCGAGGCGAACCTACTACAACCATGTCATTTAATTCAAGTCTCCACATAGATTTTTTAGGGCATTTCTACACTAACTACATATGAAAGTGTATTACACATATGAAATGCTACATTTTTTTGCTTTACATAATGTGAAGTACATAGTTGTACAACCCTATCATGGTTATCTGCTAAATATTTTGTTTGTGCTCTGATTTTCTCGGAGTGATATATTTCTTATACCAAACTTGAAAGTTTTGGATCTCGGTTCATTCATTTAATATAACCGTACTCTATGATAAATCCTGCAATTATACCAGAGATTGGAAAATGGCCGCTTACTACAAAGCAATGCAAATTTAGAATGGTGAAATTATCAAGAGGTCCCATTTTTTATATATCAAATTTCATAATTTCAAATTATAAAATTTGTCATAAGTTTTTCTTAAAGTCAGTAAAGATCTTTAAAAAATTGCAAAATGAGAAGATGTATGAAATAGAAAGCGCCTAAAACAGCCTATCACAACCACCTTTTATTGTTAAAAATGTATTAGTAGACAAACTATTATTATGTGTTTTTGTTTAGTTAAAATATAGTGGGCCACGACAGGTAAGTTTTACCCTATGAATCAAGAACTTTGAAGATGGTTGTTCCTGGTTAGAAATTTGAACTTCCATTTGTAGGAAGTAAAATATGCTAGCTACTACTATGTGAACAATAGTCTCTATTAGCATAGCCTGGTCTACATTTTTTGAAGTTATAGACATTTTTATATTCTCTAGGAGTAGGATCAGTCTTAGTTATGTCAGCCAAAGTTAAGTTCTTTAGTGTAACCAGGATGTCAAACAACAATGCGTTTGTGTGTGTCATGTTCCGTATCTAGCCTTAATCATGCAATATACAGTTTATTTTGCTTTCTGAAAATTTCCCATTCGAGTTTAGATGTGTTGTTGCAAGTACCTATTGTTCTATTGTTGGTAGAATTTGCAAGTTCTCTTAATGGGTTTTTTGGCTACAACGAAATACAATTTAGGATCATGCCTGGAATGAGGGATGAAAGAATATTGCATTTGGGATATATCAACAACACATTATTGGGTAATGGCACATGACTTGCCATATTCTATCATCCATCCTACTCCGTTGTTCGTAATGATGTGTCACTTCTGCCACTTGAAGCTCTTTTTGGTAATACCTTGTCATGGTTTGTTGTAGGCACAAGTGTGCCCTCCTATGAATTGGTAAGATGGAGCCAGTGCAGTCGTGACCTGGAGACTACACCTTGAAAGGGACATCATCCCACCATGGGGTTTCCTGGTAGCAGGTGACAAGAGCACAAGCACATATGACCTTCTATAGCAGATGTCATATCTCTATGTGCGTGTTGTCAGAGCCAAATACCTCCACGCAAAGGATGTGACTGGAGTTGTGACCCATATGTAGAGATTAACATTGGATACTACAAGTGCACCACCCATCACTTTGAGAAGAACAATAACCCCGAGTATAACTAGGTATTTGCCTTCCTGAAAGAATGCATCCAAATACTGCTATATCGTAGTCATTGTTAAAGATGGTTTCATTGGGCGAGTTGTGTTTGACCTCAATGAAGTTCCAAAGAGAGGAGCGAGGCAAAACTACAGTTGTGTCATTTAATTCAAGTTTTCACATAGATTTTTTCAGGGCAGTTCTATACTAACTACATATGAAAGTGTATTACACATATGCAATACCATCCTTTTTGTTTTACATAATGTGAAGTACATAATTGTACAACTAAATGATGGATATTTGCTAAATATTTTGTCAGTGCTCTGATATTCTTGGAGTGATATATTTCTTAAACCAAACTTGAAAGTTTTGGATCTTGGTTCATTTATTTAATTAACCATACTATATGATATATCATGTAACTATATACCAGAGATTGGAAAATAGCGGCTTACTTAAAGCATTGCAATTACAAGAAATGGAAATAATAGCATGCAATTTAAACTTTATATCGTCTCTATAGCATATCTAGAAGGTCCGGATTATTTTTTAGCTAATTTCTTCACTACAGCTCTATTCACATACAACACACTATTCCAACACTAAACAAAATAATGTTGACTTGTTTTTGTGCGTATCACACAACAGCCCATCAGGCATTGTCGCATTAGCCCAACTCGCTGTCACTCTCCGAGACAAAACACATACAAAAGCCCATACAACAATGCATACAACCTAACATATTCAACTTCTCACCATTTTTCCACTAGCTCGTGACCGATGGCAGTGGAGGCTTCTCTTCACAGGCAATGGTGGAGTTGTGACTCATGAGATACGGTTGTAAAGGTGGTTCATGAGTGGCAGTGGCTTCTCTTCATCCCATATCCAATGGAGGGGTCGACCATGCCTCCAACTCTAGGAATTAAGAGTCGATGTCAACCATGCCAATGGTGCCAGCAAGTCAACCACCACATTAGGGCAAGCTCTTTTCATCCTATCTCCAAGTAGCGGTGTCGGTCTTACTCTATTTCCTCCATAAGTATCCATCCTTGCAAATTATGCAAGCCTTAATTTTGGTCAGAGATGAAAAAAATATCCAAAAGTCTATTTCCAAATATAGCAAACTATTAGCATGCTATAACTTTTATAGCATGTGGAGAAGGGCGGTGCTAAATTTTGTAGCATGCTATTTTTTTACATTGATTTAATGCAATGGACAGTGACTCATTCACATTTACTAAGGCATGTGCAGTGGGGTGAAGGACATAGCATGCGGCATGTGTGGTCTCGTCCATGTCAACCCGACACATCTTCAAGTATGGTATTGTGTTGTACAATCAATCATTCACACAACATGGAGCATTTCAAATGAGAAGACCAAGCTCCGCACGTGAGTTACCATGTTTATAACACTCTAAAATAAACTAAAACACAAAGAGGGAAAATAAATGATATTTTCATACTAAAAGGCCGATTATACATCTTTGGGATGAAAAATATTGCCTACACTAGTGCAGAACCGGGCAATAGCACCGGTTCGTAAGGCCCTTTAGTGCCGGTTCGGTAACCGGCACTAAAGTGTGGGCACTAAAGGTACCCCCCCCCTTTAGTACCGGTTCAGCACGAACCGGTGCTAAAGGGCAACCACGTGGCACGAGCCAGCTCCGGGGGCAGGGAGCCCTTTAGTATCAGTTGGTGACACCAACCGGTATTAAAAGATTGGGGGGTTTTGGGTTTATGATTTCTTTTTCATTTAATTTTGTGTTTTCCATTTAATTCTTTTTCGTTTGCTGGTATTTTACGATACTACATATTGTACACGT
>NC_041380.1:67009716-67010094 GCF_002162155.2 Triticum dicoccoides | reverse complement strand
ACCACGTGGCACGAGTCAGCTCCGGGGGCAGGGAGCCCTTTAGTACCGGTTGGTGACACCAACCGGTATTAAAAGGTTGGGGGGGTTTGGGTTTATGATTTCTTTTTCATTTAATTTTGTGTTTTCCATTTAATTCTTTTTCGTTTGCTGGTATTTTACGATACTACATATTGTACACGTTATGCATATATATATATATATATATATATATATATATATATATATATATATATATATATATATATATATATATATATATATAGAGAGAGAGAGAGAGAGAGAGAGAGAGAGAGAGAAAGTAGCACTATTATGATCATGGGATCATAATAGTTATTCTGATCACAGCGCTCTATATATGGCCCGAAGAGGCGTTCCCGA
>NC_041380.1:67007076-67009639 GCF_002162155.2 Triticum dicoccoides | reverse complement strand
ATATGTCATCGAATGTCTCACAACCACTATTAATTAATTCACACATATATACACACATGTATATATATATAATTAGCTAGCTATATACAATTTCTCCTAATTGGTGCCTTTGGAGCCAGTGGCATTAGCCTAATTGGTGCCTTCGGAGCACGATAACAATTGGAAGTGGTTCATGGGGGCGGTAGTGGGTAATAGTATTCTCCTTTGGGATCTATAACCTGGTCGAGCAAAAATCCTGCTATTTCCTCTTGAATTGCTTGTATTCGCTCCGTTGGTAGGAGCTGCTCCCGCACCTCTTTGAACTGTTAAGAAGGAGATCAATATGCATGTGTATTAGTTGTGTGACTAGATATCGATAATGGTGTAAAAATTGTGAATAGTGTTCTGACAAACGTACCCACTCCTGTCTTTGAGATCTGCTTCTTTCGGACGCCATCATGTGAATGTTCTCGCAAACGTAGTATGCACAGAGATTATTCCCCGGTGCCTGCTTCAGGGCCTTTACGAGAATGGAATTTGATCAGATAATAATTAATCAAACATGATAATTAAAGAGATGGCAGCTAGCTAGCTAGTACTACTTAACTACTTACCTGGGGTCGATACCATTTCAGATTTCGTTTCCATTGGCCTGGAGTGACGCTGGTGAACTTTGCCCAAGCCCTGCCCGCCGACAAAGAAAATGAATAAATGGGTTACTAAATAGTTGTTATCAGGAAATGACGAACTAATTAAATAGGCCGAGATATAGTTAATAATGATTGAAATTACCTGTTGACTATCCCCTTCACGATGGTGTAGTCACTTGCTTTCTTAAGTAGTGAGTCTAGTACTTCAACTGTTCCTTCATCAACTTTAATGATTAAGAAGATCCAGTGAAATCTGCATGCACACATGTTTGCATGTCTTAATTAAGCAGGCGTATGTAAGCAAAAACATGTAGCTAGTTAGTAGGCAAAAACAGAATTTGTAGTACAAGACAGTGTGACTCACTCGAAGTTGTAAGGAAATAGTATATCTTCATTATATTTGAGGCGCTTGAAGAACTCTAGCATGCTTTCCTCTACACTTTTTTTCGTAATATGGGTCTAATTTCCATGTGTATTCATTAATGGTATTTGGGTCAACGAACCCAATGCCATAGCGTGCACCTTTTTTCATTTCATAAATCTTCATCCTGCATAATACCACAGAAAAAAGAATATAGTGAGGATAATTACAGGTAATGATTGATCAAAATGATCACTACAGCTAGCTTGAGACTTAAATTACAGAAAGAAATCACTTACAGACAATAGCAACTAATGATAGATTTGTCGAGTGCGTCTTGATTGTATAACTAAAATAGTTCTGAATACTCAACGGACACAACTTTCTCATGGTAGTAATGATCCTTCTTGACATTCACCATGAGGGACTCTCGATTGGAAATCTTGGTAATGTCCATGTACCATTGATGCAATTCATACATTCTCGTTGGGAGCTTCTTGACCTCATCTGGCTCGACCGAAGGGGGGCCCCGGACATTTGTCTGTTTTATTTCCTCCTCTGCAATCAGAGGCATGGGCTCGATATGGAGGAGTTGAACAATAGTGATCTTGAGCATTTCAGCCTGCTCAATATGCTCCTCGGTTATTACCACATCACCCAGCTCGGGAACATAAACGGTTTGCCCAAAATAATATTGGGCGTGCGTACTCTCATGTGTTGTTGGCACAACAAGTGAGGGGATTGATTGCGCCACCTGCTCTCCCAGCTGGGGAACGGTTTTACTGCATGTTTTGCCAGCTGATTTGCTCGAGCTCGAGCTCGCCTCTTTCTGTAGACGTGCTCGATTTAACTTCCTGAGGTGGCGCTCATAGTCTATGTAAACATGCTTGGGAGCTGGTGGTCTAGCCATACGAATGAAGTGGTCAATCTTTTCCTCAGACACTTTCTCCTTTAGCGGCGGTGGCAGTTTCGGTGCAAAATGGGCTTCTACCTCGGCCTTCGATATGGCTGTATTTTCCTCCTCGGACTTGTCGTAAGGCCTCTGCGGAAGAGGCGCGAGGCTGCTTGGACCATATTGAAATCGCTTGCCTCCGCCTGTACCTCCAACACTACCTCGACTTATACCGCTACGCACCATAGCCGAGGCGGCTCTCTTCCGTGATTGCTGAGGCGGCGAAGATGGCTGACGTGGCTGAGTTGGAGGAGGAGGAGTGGCCTGAAGCTGTGCCGGACTTGGAGGAGGAGTGGCCTGACGCTTTGCCGAACTTGGAGGAGGAGGAGTGGCTTGAAGCTGTCCCGGACTTGGAGGAGGAGTGGCCTGACGCGTTGGTGGACTTGGAGGAGAGGGAGTCTGCTGACTCGGTGGCGGACTTCGACAAGGAGTCGGATGACGCGGTGTCGGTGGCCTTCGAAAGATGATGCAATCCTTTCTCCATAGGATGATACGATGGTTGGCCTCTCCCAGTGTGTGCTCCTCGTCAACTCCAGGAATGTCAAGCTCTAGCCCCGAATATTGGTCCACCACCTCATCAACCAAGACACGAGCATAGCCCACTGGAATCGGGTTGCAATG
>NC_041380.1:66995807-67006708 GCF_002162155.2 Triticum dicoccoides | reverse complement strand
TATGTTCTTCATTTTGAAGTGTAGCTCGCAGTTAGTGTTCTCCATGATGTCATCCACTGGGTAGCTATCCAGCAATGCATCGCCTGGGGCGGAACCCATGCTGCTTCTCGGCATGGATGGGACGGTGCTATCCAATGCTGGATCATCTGCTAGCTGCTGCAGTAGCTGTGACCTCCTTTGCTGGCTAAGTGAGTCGATCTGCTCCTGCTGCCGCTAGAATTTGACTGCCAAGTCCGCGTGCGCTGATTCAAGGCCTTGAAGGCGTTCATAGTCCAGCTTCCTCTGTTCCTCCTCCATCTTCCTCTTCTTCTCCTCCGCAATCTTCTTTCTCGCACAGGTTCTGTAGTCGGTGTTCTAGTCCGAAAACCCCTCGTACCACGGAGCACTTGCCTCATGTTCTTCCCGGGTGTTCAGGATTTCCCAGGGCACGCGTAAGCTCGTCGTTCTCTCTATTGGTCTCAAACACCCCCGATCGAGCCTCTTCTATTGCAACAAGTAGCTTATCTTCGGCTTCGTCCAGACATGCCTTCTTCGAAACTTTGCCTATCTTCGGGTCCAACTCCTCCCCATGCGCATAGAACCAAATCCTGCACCTGGGGGGCCAGCTCAATGTTTCTGGAGTGACACCTGCATCCTCCATCTCTTTCTCAGACTTATCCCACTTAGGCATTCCAACCGCATAGCCACTTGGCCCCAGCTTATGGAACTTATCCTTTTTTGCGGCATTGGCCTTGTTTATTCTCGACCGTTCCTTAGCTAATTCCGAATCCTTGAATTTCACGAAATTGTCCCAATGAGCACTTTGCTTCTCTAGTGTTCCCTCGAATACTGGAGTCTTCCTTCCTCCCTTGACGTACTTGTCCCATACACGATTCTTATAGTTGTTGAATGCAACCGCCATCTTCCTAAGAGCAGCGTCCTTGACTTTCTCCACATATGCATCTGTGAAATAATCTGGTAGGGTGAAATGTTCCATGAGCGTTTCCCAAAGCAGAAGTTTTTGTCTATCGTCGACAAAAGTAACTCCTGGACGTGGCTTTACTGGCTCTCTCCATTCTTGAAGGGAGATCGGGAGTTGGTCCTTCACAAGAACTCCGCACTTACGAATGAACTTGTCCGCAATCTTCTTAGGCGCTAATGGTTCACCATTAGGTTTGATGGCCTCGATATTGTACTTTACGCCCTCCTTCAACTTTTGTTCAGGCCTCGTTTCCTGTTGCTTGAAGATTTGCTCAATCCGGATGGCTAAAAGAAGAAAGATCGATTTGTTAATATATCTTCAAGTCATTTAAAACATGTGATGATCACCAGATGCCTGCTTATATATACCTCGCCGGTCTTTGTTGTTTCAAGATCAACATTTTCTTCGTCATGTTCATAGTTCATGACTTCATCAATTCGGTCGTCGCGATCGAATATCATATCACCCTCCCCGGTGTTGTTTAGATATTCGGAGCCGTCATAATCTTCTTCATTCTGATTATCATCTAGCCCGCGAGGATTGGGTATGATATTGAACAGGGCCTCCTCTCCCTCTCTGCCAGTATTGTCCGCCATAGGTTTTATTTAAATAATCCAAAAGAAATATATTCAAATTACAATGCATGGATGCAATCAATTACTAAGGAAAAACTGAATCAATCATAGTACATAATAAGCATCATCGAATATAATCTCGAATATGTCGTCTCGAATAATAGATATAATCTCGAATACATCGTCTTGAATAATAGATATAATCTCGAATACATCGTCTCGAATATTATATATCGAATACATCACTAGCTAGCTAGCTAGCTAATAAAGATCGAATACTAGAGAGTAATCTAGGCGGTGGACAACCAAAGTGAAGGAACCATCACTGGATCATAGCTCGGGTGATCTCCCCAAAGAACCTGCCAGGTATTGGAGAACCTGATGTCCATATCAACCATGTAGTGATTGACGTGCTCGTCCTCCTCCCTGACACGGTGACGTACCACCTCCGGCGGGGCCGGCTCCCTCCGCACCAAAAGTGGCCCACGCGAACGCCACCAAAGGAGATCAGGGTCGACGACGGGACCCGGGGCCGGGTTCCTCACCAAGCGTCGCGCCCCTGAAGGTAGCACCTCCCAGTGCCAGCCTGCGGAGCCCAGTCCCGGACATGGGTCCTCTGAAGCAGGACGTCGTCGCGAATGGGTCGACGGCAAGGATGCGGGCCGGGCATCGTCGACAACAAATACTATATGCCGCAAAAGTAAAGTAACATTTTTTAAATGATGGATTGTGATTTCATATATGCAAATTCTAAATTGTATAACTAAAACTAACATTTCTAATATTTCTATAACTAAAACTAACATTTCTAATATTTCTATAACTAAAAAAATATTTCTATATAACTAACATTTCTATATAACTAACATTTGTAATATAACTAACATTTGTATATAACTAACATTTCTAATATTTCTATATAACTAACATTTCTATATAACTAACATTTCTAATATTTCTATAACTAAAAACGTTTCTATATAACTAACATTTCTAATATTTCTATAACACAGTGTGTGTGTGTGTGTGCGGCCGGGGCAGGAGCTCACCGGCGAGGCGCGACGACGAGGGGCAGCGACGGGGACGGAGATGGGCAGTGACGACGGGGATGGGGACGGGGCGGCCATGACGGGGACGGGGACGGGCCGGGCGGGGACGACGGGAGGAACGGGCGGGGCGCAACGAGGGGGCACGGCGCGGCAACGGGGACAACGGGGACGGGGACGGTGACGGACGGCGACAGGGGTGGCGACGAGGGCGGCGGCGAGGTGCGGCGGCGACGGGGCAGAGGAGAAAGAAGTAGAGGGAGATGAGAAACTGACAAATTTTTTGAAGTGTTTTCTTATATAGAACAACCTTTAGTACCGGTTGAAGCCACCAACCGGTACAAAAGGTCTGTTTTGGCCAGGCCAAGTGGCGGGAATGGCACCCCTTTAGTACCGGGTGGTGGCACCAACCGGTACTAAAGACCCCCCTTTAGTATCGGTTGGAGCCACGACCCGGTACTAAAGGGGTGTGCTAGCGCAGGTGCGGTGCGGCAAGTTTAGTCCCACCTCGCTAGCCGAGGGGCGTCCGCACTGGTTTATTTTTGTTTTATTTATTTTTTAGATGTTTTTTGCTGTATTTAGAGTTTCTTTGTGAATATTTTTGCTTTAGGTACAAAAAATTACAAACTTTCTGTTAGTGCCCGTAGTTTTCAAATTTGAATGGTTTAAATTTTGAATTATTTGAAATTTCTGTAAATCACTAGTTTGTGAATAACTTAACTTTGAAAATAGATTTTTCAGTGATTCTTTTTTCTTATGTTTAATATTAGTGTGTTTTACCATTATATTCAATTTGGTAATGCTTAGGTTATTTAAAAAAATGAAATGCCTTTGTAACAGATGAGTTTTCGTCTGAAACCCTGATACTTCGAAAAAGATTGTCCACTTTGTACACGAAGTGCATCTAGTTTGTTTGCACATAAAATTTCTTCGCGTTTCAAATGCCAAAACACATAACTAGCCACCCTAACTATTACAGAGATTCCCTCCTGGGTGTGAAACACAGAAGAAAGTGATGATAGTGAAGCTGATCACATCCCAGATCTTTGGGTATGAAACTTTTTCTTCGCGTGTGTCCCTTTGCGCCGTAGCCATGGAAAATCTTCATCATTTAATTGGATGCTCGGGTCAATATTCACCGTGAATGGAGCAATTTCATCAAACTTTTCATAATCTCCTGACATGTCTGTCTTGTCATCCACTCCCATGATGTTTCTCTTCCCAGAAAGAACTATGTGCCGCTTTGGCTCATCATACAATGCATTCGCTTCCTTATCTTTTCTTTTTCTCGGCTTGGTAGACATGTCCTTCACATAGAAAACCTGTGCCACATCATTGGCTAGGATGAATGGTTCGTCTGCATACGCAAGATTGTTGAGATCCACTGTTGTCATTCCGTACTGCGGGTCTTCCGTTACCCTGCCTCGTGTCATATTGACCCATTTGCACCGAAACAAAGGGACCTTCAAACCACGTCGATAGTCAAGTTCCCATATGTCCTGTATATAACCATAATATGTTTCCTTTTCCGTCTTGGTTTCTGCATCAAAGTGGACATCACTGTTTTGGTTGGTGCTCTTCTTATCTTGGGCGATCGTGTAAAATGTATTACCATTTATCTTGTACCCTTTGAAAGTCATTATATTCGAAGATGGTAACTGAGACAGCAAGTACAGGTCATCTTCAATAGAGGCGTCATGCATGGTACGTGTCTGCAACCAGCTGGCGAAACTCCTGGTTTGTTCACGTGTAATCCAGTCATCAGACTGCTCCGGGTGTTTGGAGCGTAGCAAATTCTTGTGTTCATCCATATACGGAGCCACCAAGGCGGAATTCTGTAGAACTGTGTAGTGTGCTTCAGTGAGAGAATGTTTGTCCATACATATTATTTGTTCCCCTCCTAGCGTGCCTTTTCCATCCAGTCTGCCCTAATGCCGCGATTCAGGAACACCAATCGGCTTAAGGTCAGGAATAAAGTCAATACAAAACTAAATGACCTCCTCATTTTCATGGCCCTTGGAGATGCTTCCTTTTGGCCTAGCACGGTTATGAACATATTTCTTTAAGACTCCCATGAACCTCTCAAAGGGGAACATATTGTGTAGAAATACAGGACCCAAAACGTTAATCTCTTCGCATAGGTGAACTAGGACGTGCGTCATGATGTTGAAGAAGGATAGTGGGAACACCAACTCGAAATTAACAAGACATTGCACGAAATCATTCTCTAATCTTGGTATGATTTCTGGATCGATTACCTTCTGAGAGATTGCATTGAGGAATGCACATAGCTTCACAATGGCTAATCAGACGTTTTCCGGTAGAAGCCCCCTCGATGCACCCGGAAGTAGTTGCGTCATAATCACGTGGCAGTCATGAGACTTTAGGTTCTGGAACTTTTTCTCTGCCATGTTTATTATTCCCTTTATATTCGATGAGAAGCCAGACGGTACCTTAATACTAAGCAGACATTCAAAGAAGATTTCCTTCTCTTCTTTGGTAAGAGCGTAGCTTGCATGACCCTGATGTATGCCGTATTTTCCATGCATACGTTGCTGGTCCTCCCATGCCTCAGGTGTATCTTTTGTCTTCCCATACACACCCAAGAAGCCAAGCAGGGTCACACAAAGGTTCTTCGTCACGTGCATCACGTCGATTGCGGAGCGGACCTCTAGGTCTTTCCAATAGCGCAGGTCCCAAAATATAGATTTCTTCTTCCACATGGGTGCACGTCCATCCGCGTCATTCGAAATAGGTTGTCCACCAGCACCCTTTCCAAAGACCACCTTCAAATCCTTGACCATATCATGTACATCAGCACCAGTATGGTGGCGAGGCTTCATCCGGTGATCCGCCTCACCTTTGAAATGCTTGCCTTTCTTTCTTACGGGATGCCTGCTCGGAAGAAATCGACGATGTCCCAGGTACACATTCTCCTTACAATTAGCCAAATATATACTGTCGGTATCGTCCAAACAGTGTGTGCATGCGCGGTATCTCTTGCTTGTCTGTCTTGAAAGGTTACTAAGAGCAGACCAATCATTAATGGTCATGAACAGCAACGCCTTTAGGTAAAATTCTTCCCCATGTGCTCATCCCACGCACGTACACCTGTTCCATTCCACAGTTGTAAGAGTTCTTCAACTAATGGCCTTAGGTACACATCAATGTCGTTGCCGGGTTTCTTAGGGCCTTGGATGAGCACTGGCATCATAATGAACTTCCGCTTCATGCACAACCAAGGAGGAAGGTTATACAAACATAGAGTCACAGGCCAGGTGCTATGGTTGCTGCTCTACTCCCCGAAAGGATTAATGCCATCTGCGCTTAGACCAAACCATATGTTCCTTGCGTCATCTGCAAACTCCTTCCCGTACTTTCTTTTGATTTTTCTCCACTGCGACCCGTCAGTGGGTACTCTCAACTTTCCGTCTTTCTTACGGTCTTCTTTGTGCCATCGCATCGCCTTGGCATGCTCTACTATATACTAATGGCGCACCTGTTGGTGATGCGCCATTAGTGTGGAAGCACCAGGGAAAGGGCTATAGATAGGATTGATACTAATGGCGCACCAGGGAAGTAGTGCGCCACTACTATATACTAATGGCGCACATGTTGGTGATGCACCATTAGTGTGGAAGACACTAATGGCGCACCAGAAACAGGGTGCGCCACTAGTATTAATTTTTTCCATTTTTCCATACATACTAATGGTGCATCAGGTCAACAATGCGCCATTACTAGTTCTAACTAGTAATGGTGCACCAGGCAGAGAGTGCGCCATTACTGTAATTTTTTTCTTATTCTTTTTTTTGCAAAACTACTAATGGCGCACCGTTTCACAGTGCGCCATTACTAGTTTAAACTAGTAATGATGCACTATTACACGGTGCGCCATTAGTATATATATTTATATTTTTTACTTTTTTGCAAAACTTCTAATGGCGCACCACCTGCAGGTGCGCCATTAGTAACCAGGGTTACTAATGGCGCATTTCCTTGTGGTGCACCATTAGTAACCTAGGACCCCAACAAGATATTTTGGACAGTCCCACACCTACCCACTCACTTTCCCCACTTCATTCCCTCCACCTCCTTCTCCAAGCTTTCGGCTGCCTCCTCCTCCTCACCTCATTTCCACCATAGATTCATCAAAATTAAGTGGTGAAATTACCTTTTTTTGATAGGTAAGTAAGGGGAAAGCTATCTTCATGATGTAGATCTACTTTTTTTCTCCCTAGCTTGCTCCAACAACGTGCACATGCACTTTTTGTGGCCTAGCTAGATCTATGTATGTTTGTGGTGTTGCATGTGTTTGTGGTGTTGCATATATGTTTGTGTTTGAAGGTACCGGTATTTGAAATGCGATAGTTGCCAATATTTTGCCGGAATGTTTTGATTCATTTCCGTTTCGGCGAGAATTTTGGCACTATGCATTCTTTTTGGTCCTATTTTTAGGGAAGGTCATGCCAAATTTTTTCTTGGTTCTAAAATATCGTTTTGCTCTACCCCGCAGGCGACCATGGTCCGCACGATGACTGAAGGCATCGTGAATAGGTTTTTGAGCTCCGCAAAGGCCAAGATGCTTCAAAAGAATGAGACGGAGATAAGATGTATGTGTCAAAGATGCAAGCTGAAGAGCCTTATTGCGGACCCGGATTCCGGGCAGGTGCGGGACCACCTGCTCTTGCGTGGTTTCATGGATGGCTATCAGTGGCAAGGTGATGAAGATGACTATGAAGTCGTCCATGGCCGGGGCCGGCAAGAAATGAGGAAGGGCAACAAGACAAGTACCACCGCGGCGAGGGCGGGCGAGAAGACGAAGAATCTCCAGGACATGATCACGACGGTGATGCTGTACACAATCATCATGTAGAAGATGTTGTACATGATGATGAGGAAGATCAAGACGAAGGGCATGATCATGAAGATGAAGATGCCGGAGCAGACGACGATGGAGGCTGGGTGCAGGACCCTCATATTCAAGAGCTGCTTCTCAAGCAGACGGATAATGCAAGAGCTGCCGCCCGAGAGAAAGCCAAGCTGGATCAACTGGAGATAGACGCGGTTACTCCATTGTATGAAGGATGCAGGCCCGAGGATACCCGCCTGAAAGTAACACTCATGGCTCTAGAGATGAAGGTAAAACACAAAATGACCAACGCATGCTTCGACGAGAACATGTCATTTTGGCACAAACGTCTTCCCAAGGGGAACAAGTGCCCGACCAGTTTCGAGGAGGCGAAGAAAATCGTGTGTCCTCTGGATTTACCGCACATGAAATACCATGTGTGCATGAACAATTGTATCATTTATCGGGACGAGCACGTGGAGTCTACCATATGTTCGGTGTGCGGCGTCACTCGATACAAGAAGAGGAAGAAAGCTCCTCGAAAATCGGTGTGGTACTTTCTGATCACTCCTCGTCTGCAGCGGTATTTCGCGGACCCTAAGTTAGCAAAGCTCCTACGTTGGCACACGGATAGGGAGGAGAAGAAGCGGGAAGATGACGGAAATGATCCGGAGATAAATAAAAAAGACAAGATGCTGAGTCACCCTAAGGATGCGAGCCAGTGGCAAGCGTTGAACTTCGAATACCCAGAATTTGGGAAGGATCCAAGAAACATCGTGCTGGGCGCGAGCACCGATGGAGTCAATCCATTTGGCAGCCAGAGAAGCACACATAGCACCTGGCCTGTGTTTGTGTGGATGTACAACCTTCCCCCTGGTTGTGCATGAAGAGGAAGTACATTCACATGAGTATGCTAATTGAAGGGCCGAAACAACCATGGAACGACATCAATCTGTATCTGGGGCTGCTGAAGTAGGAGCTAGACACGCCGTGGAAAACGCCAGCCAATACGTGGGACGCCGCAGATAAAGAATATTTCCCTATGAGAGCCGCACTGCTCACGACGGTGCACGACTATCTCGGTTACGGATATCTCGCGGGGCGGGTAGTCCACGGATTTTCTGGATGCGTAAGGTGCATGGATGACACAACATATCGCCAGCTAGATAGAGATCCCGGGTCTTCGAAAACCGTGTTCATGGGACATCGAAGGTGGCTTCGCGACGATGACCCGTGGAGGAAACGCAAGGATTTGTTCGATGGTGAAACCGAACCCCGAAAACGCCCGTGTACGAGGAGTGGCGAGGAAATAGACGAGCTGTTGAAAAATTGGAAAGACTGCCCACTGCCGGGAAAGAAGCAAAAGGCACCAGAGCCGGGAAAGAAGCGAAAGGCGCCAGAGCCGCTGCTGAAGGTATGGAAAACGAGGTCTGTTTTGTGGGACTTGCCGTACTGGAAGATCCACCGTGTGCCTCACAGCCTTGATGTCATGCATATCACGAAGAACATGTGCGAGAGTCTGCTTGGTACCCTGCTCAACATGCCAGAGAGGACCAAAGATGGGCCGAAAACAAGGGCAGACTTGAAATCAATGGGCATCAGGCAGGAGCTTCACGCTAATGATGATGATGATGATGATGATGATGATGATGATGAGGCGAAGCAGGACACAGAAAGTTGTCGCAAAGGCAAAAAGGCCAAGAAGACCGGAAATGACTACCCTCCCGCGTGCTTCACTCTAAGTCAGGAGGAGATCGAGCAGTTTTTCCCCTGCCTCCTAGGAGTAAAACTTCCTTACGGTTATGCGGGGAAGATAAGCAGATACCTAGACCCAGCGAAGCAGAAGTTCAGCGGGATGAAGTCTCATGACTATCACGTGCTGATGACGCAGATACTTCCAGTTGCAATCCGTGGGATCATGGACGCGCACGTCCATGAAACGCTATTTGGCCTATGCAACTTTTTCGACGTCATCTCTTGGAAGTCGATTGGCGTGAGGCAACTCAGAAGGCTACAGGAAGAGATCGTGGTGATACTATGCGAGCTTGAGATGTACTTCCCACCCGCATTCTTCGACGTTATGGTGCATCTGCTGGTCCATATCATGGAGGATATCATCCAACTCGGGTCGACGTTCCTGCACAGCATGATGCCGTTGGAAAGGATGATGGTGTCATCAAAGGATACGTTCGCAACATGTCACGTCCAGAGGGAAGTATAGCCAGGGGCTTTCTGACCGAAGAGTGCATCTCCTACTACACGAATTATCTAGGCATCGAGAACCCCGTTGGTCTTCCCGTCAATAGGCACCTCAGCAGGCTCGCTGGATGGGGTCACCGTGAGGGTCGCGAGCGAAATGCATGTCGACTTCGAGGGTCGACTCGCCGACTTTGAAAGAGCAAACCTAGTCGCGCTACAACACATAGACGTGGTCGATCCTTGGGTGGTTGAGCACAAAACCTTTATTGAGAAGACGTACAATGACCGAGGCCAACAGAGGACGGACAGAGATATACTCAAAGAGCACAACTCATGTTTCACGCGTTGGTTCGAGCAGAAGCTTCTGTCGTACCCTTTACATGAGGATTCTTCCGCGGAAGAACAACTCATATTCGCCTTGTCACAGGGCGCCGAGCACAACCTGATGACCTATGAGGCGTACGATATCAACGGCTACACATTCTACACCGAGGACAAGGACATGAAGAGCGATGGTTATCAGAACTCCGGGGTAACGATGGAATCCTACACCGGCAACGACAAGGACAGATACTACCGAAGGATCGAAGAGATCTGGGAGCTGAGCTACGCTAGAGAGCAGGTCCCGATGTTCCGTGTTAGATGGGCCAAGAGCGTCCTAAAAGAAGACCGGTATTTCACCACCATGGTTATACCCGAAGCCAAATCCAAGACCACGGGTGCAAACGTCACCGCGAAAAATGAGCCATGGGTACTGGCTTCACAAGTGGACCAATGCTTCTTCATTACCGATCCGTCAAAGCCCGGTCATGTTGTCGTGAGGAGAGGCAAAAGGAAGATCATCAGAATGGATGGAGTAGCCAATGAGCAAGACTTCGACAAGTACGGCGACCCGAAGATCGAACATGACGACGACGATGAAGTAGCAGCATACACCACAAGAAGAAGCAGGACCACCCTACCTAAAGGACGTCCGTTCCACAGAAGAACTCCATTTGCGAAAAAGAAGGGCAAGAAGATTGTGAACAGATAGATAGCTAAGATCGATTGTATTTAAATTGTAGCCTTCATTTTCAGTCACTTTTTGATATCATGAATATTTCATGGGCACTTTTTGAATTCATGAATATTTTTTCAAATTTGATGATATTTTTTCATATTCAATATTTTTCCCCCGCTCCACCGCCGCCGCCGACCCCCCGCACCCTCCCCCACTCCACCGCCGCCGCCGACCCACCGCACCCTCCCCCGCTTCACCGCTGCCGCCG
>NC_041380.1:66995135-66995683 GCF_002162155.2 Triticum dicoccoides | reverse complement strand
CCGCCGACACCCCGCACCTTCCCCCGGCCCGCTCCACCGCCGCCGCCGACACCCGCACCCTCCCCCACTTTTTGAAGATATTTTCAAAAAAATTTGATGATATTTGATGATATCTTCTGTTCTAGTCCTCATGAAAATAACAAATTTGATAAAAAACAAATTATTAGATGCAACAAGAAATAATGAAAAAATGTTACTAATGGCGCACCAGAGGAGGGTGCGCCATTGCTGTCAGAAAAAAAATTAGTAATGGCGCACCAGAGGAGGGTGCGCCATTGCTATCAGAAAAAAAATACTAATGGCGCACCAGAGGGTGGTGCGCCATTGCTATAGTGTCTAGCTGGATACCCCTTCGCCCGATCCCCCCTTCCCTCTCCCTCGCGAGATCCCCCTTCCCTCCCCCGTCGCCACACCCGCTCCGACTAACCCCGGCCCGCTCCAACGACCCCCACGCCCGCTGCACACCCGCTCCGGCTCCCCCGCGCCCGCTCCGACGACCCCTGCGCCCGCTCCACACCCGCTCCGGCTCCCCTCGCAGCCATCCCCAA
>NC_041380.1:66978645-66994690 GCF_002162155.2 Triticum dicoccoides | reverse complement strand
GGAGGACGGTGCTTTCCTGCCGTGGCTGTGGAGCAAGGCCGGGTCCGCCATCTCGTCGGCGCTGCGCATCGGGACCTCGCCGCTGGGAAGGTCTGTTCTTGGCTACTGTCGATTTGCTACATAGAGCAGAGCAGAGCAGAGTAGTAACAATGTCCTTGTTCGTGTCGTAGCCGATCCAGGAGGCGGACTGCATCGGATCCACCATCGCCGAGGAGCCGCACAGCACCGGATCCACCTCGTCCTCTTCCTCGGGTCGCCGTCGTCTTCCTCAACTCCGGTCTTCGCTCCACCTCTGCTCCGTTGTTCAGTACACTAATCCTATTGTCTTTGACTACTTGATTTAACTTGTTGTACTTCCCACTACAAGTTGATTTACTGAATATGCTACTCTAGTTCCCGGAGCTGGGTTTCTATTTGTGTGTTTGGTATACAGTTTCTAGTTTGTGCATCACTATAAGAGGAGTGCATTTTTCTAGGTTCTCTCACAATCTCCATATGTTAGTTTGTTATCTTTTATACTTACAGTACAACAGGTTAACAGTTTGAAAGCCAGACAGTGAGGTTTTCTAGTGTATGGTCCTAACACACAACAATTTTATTAGTTGAGGTTCACACTAGAAAAACTTGTGCCAGCTAAGAAAAAAATAGAGTTCTACATTAACTTGTCTGCCAGCTGGAACAAGAAGCCTGAACTAGTTTTCCTTAGCTTGTCTGCCAGCTGGAGTTATCATAAATATATTTCCAAGGTTTTTTTCATTTCACTGTAGAGTCTTTGCTTCTGGACTCAATGTACATTCATCAGTCATAAGAGATAAAATGCTAGTAAGTCAAGGGCACCAGAATTTGATCATGCCTCTTTTGAGAAGTATGTCTATTGATTCAAAATTGCCATGGCAAAAATATGTTTCAGAAAATGACATAGACTATAATTTCCTGGCATGATCCATAGAATAAAAATGTAGAATAAAAAATGCCATGATCCATACACTATAATTTTTTGTTGGGTGACATATTATATCTAGAACGGAAGCTCACGTAAGTTGAGCTGATTTTTGTCCATATGAAAGCAGAGGACCATATGGTCTGTGGCTGGGTTTTGTCTCCGACCATTGTGTCGTGATGATTTTGCAGGTACCCCGAGAGGCCCTTGAGTTTGCCGGAATGTCGATTAACTTCTGTTCCGGCAAATTCGGGTACTCCATATGTCCTATTTTCAGCAAAGGTCATGCTGAAATTTTCCGTGAATTTTAGCATGACTTTGCTAAAAATCGGACATATGAGGTACTTGCTACTAATGCATGGGCCGGGGTATCTTAGTACTTAGTTAAGTAGGATCAACTGCCCCTTTATTCTTGCTGCATTAAACCATAGGTGGCAATAGAGCCAAGTGATTAGTGCCAAGTGATTAGGCCCAACCTAGGGTGCCTCGACATCGATAAACCCTAAATGATGAAAACTTAACTTGGCTGCCCCGGATGCCTCGGTGTCGATGAGAACCTAAATGATGTACACTTAGGCTTTTAGGGTGCCTCGGCGTCGACAAACCCTAAATGATGAAAGCTTAGGCTTTTAGGGTGCCTCGGTGTCGACAAACCCTAAATGATGAGACCATGATCTTGTTCCTTGACAATAACCAACTTTTTGACCAAACATTTTTCCTATTTAGAGCGAAACATGGCCCACAATGATGAGGCCGGAGGTTCGGGCGGCAAGAAATTCTGGGAGCTATCCCAGGAGATGGAGGAACAACCTCACCGCTATGAGGACGCCGCGGAAGACACCGATCCTGATTACACAACCCCTAGTGGCGTCGGGGATGACACCACTGATGGTGCCGCCGAGGATGCCACCACTGATGATGGCGGCGCACACACAGATGGCAGCCAACCGAAGAAGCAAAGGAAGGACCGGCGCCCGAATGCGCTCCGCACCCTCAAGGAGGAATTCACTCAAGTGGACTCCGACGGGAATCCAACGGAGCCCAAACATATAGTCAAGGGGTACTCGCTTCAGCCCGGGTGCATTCTCCGGAGCACCGTCTCGATCAACACCGAGAACCTTAGGCATAAGGACCGAGGGAATTTGCGCAACCTCCTCTTCATGAAGCTGCACGAATGATACAAGTTCCCCGCCGAATTTGAAAACACGCGCCTCTCAGGGAATAAAGTGAACAGTGCCGCCCTCACGAAGATGAGCATGGCCCTGTCTACTTGGAAAAGCGCGGTGAAGAGAATGCTTGATAAAGGTGATAGTTATGAGAAGATCAAGGCGAAATATCCTTTGATGAGCGAAGATGAGTATAAGGAGTTCAAGATCAAGTGCGAGAGCAGTGCAACCTCCGAATCAAGTCAGTGGGGGAAAGAAATGCGGGAGTTGAACTTAGGGGAACACAAACTCGGTCCCGGCGGTTACAGAGTGGCGGAGCCTATATGGGACAAGGAGGACGCGGAGCGTGCCGAGCAAGGCCTACCACCCCGCTTCGAGAAATACAGCGGTGACAAGCAGACCAGGAACTATGTCAGGGCCCGGTACAAGGAGGACCCGATAAGAAAGGAGCTTACCACGGATCCGAAGACCAGGGCGCTTGAGCTTCTTCTGGTAAGGAATACACCCCCGCGTAATTAGCTCCATATGGTTGCACTCTAATTAATCCCCAATATTTCTAAATGGTTCACGTTCCTTTCGTAGGACACTGAAAGCAGTAGTGCGGGGTCGTCTAAGAGCTCCCCTTTCGACACCCCTTTAAATAGGGCGTTGAACATAATGAAAAACAAGGATAAGATCACTAAGCCGACATCAGTTGGTCGTGTGGCCGGCAAAGGCTTGTCCACAAAATGGGGGTCGTACTATACCACTGGTGTGCGGAAGGAGAAAAAGACCAGCTCGAAAAGCCAGACGCGCGAGGTTGAAGAACTCAAGGCACAAGTGGCGCGGATTCTGGAGCTTGTCCAAGAGCAAGTGCAACAACAACTTGGAACGACGCTCAACGCCATGGTGCCTACATTGATTCATGGGCTGACGACGTGGATTGCGGGCGGCCAACAGGGGCCTCCCCCGATTCCCAGCTTCACGGCCAACAACTCGCACAGCACGCAGGCGGCGCCATTGGTGTCTCCGGCGGCGCCATTGGTGTCTCCGGTGGCGCCATTGGTGTCTCCGGCGGCGGCGCCATTGGTGTCTCCGGCGGAGGCAGTATTCATGTCTCCGGCGCCGGCACGGGCATTGGAGCTTAATGCACCCGGGTGTACGCCGACCGGCACCTCGCCAGCAAGCGCCCCCTCCGTCAGTTGCACGCCCGCCATTGGCGGTGCCTCGACATTAGTCGAGCTCGATGGCATCACGGTAACCAAGCCTCTCGGCCGATGACTTCATCTCCTTGCCTTTGACTGGGCATCCCTGACGCCCTGTACATGTTTTCGCAGGGCACCGCCGACGTTCCTTGCACTCTTCTGCATTTCATGGGCGCCGAGTTGGTCGATGTCGCTAAGGGCAGAATCGTTCAACCGGGCAACCCCATGTTCCACGGTAATCCGATGCCACCCATAATGTATAGGGTTGAAGTGGTTCGGGTGCTGCCAGGCTGCGACGAGCTATTACCTCCGATTCGACCCGCTGGGGCCGACGAAGAAGATGAGATGACCCTCAGCACCTGCGTAAACTGGCCCCTGCTTTGGCCGAAGAGCCAGATTTGTTTGGGGGCAGGGGACACCACCCCACAGACAAGACCGCTAGTCGTGCCGGCGCCAAGCCATGGCAAGAATGACGCAACACTATCGGACCTGCCGGACATCCCTATGGCACAGGATCCGGACAGCCCTATGGCACAGGATCCGGACGGCATTGACAAAGACGACGGTACATTTACCAAAGTTGATAAGTACTTTGCCGAACATGGGTACGCTGACGAGTTCTGTGGGCCTCTTTCTCAAGAACCCAACCAAGACGACCGCGATCTAGCTGGTACGGCGGAGAAATCCAATTGCAACAGGCGTCGTCTGGCGTTCAGTTCTCAGGACACGCCTCCAGCTCCCGCCTTCACCGAGCCTCAGATAGCTGAGGTGCGAAATATTATCAGCCCCAACACGCTCAAGAAGGCAGTCTGTGAGCAGAACTCGGTCCCATTACAGGAGATCAAGAAGAAGGGACGGAAACGAAAGACTAACAAGGGCGCCGGTGCGAGCCAGCCGGCGCCGAGTTCGATCCGTGCTCAGGACAGGCCACCTTCACCTAAGGATATCTCGAGGAGGGTGCATGTGGCGGGTAGGGCGATGCTACCGCCAAATATGCTGAATGCCGCAACCGGTGCTATGCGGAGTCTGCACGACAGTGTTCTTTCTTTGGAGAAGCGGCGTCTCAGAGAGAAGGATGTGGCATACCCGGTTTTCATGGCCAAGGTGCCAGAGGGCAAGGGCTTTGTGGATGGCGACATCGGGGGTACGATCGTCATGCGGTTTGATGACATCTTTGCTATGTTTAACCTTCATCCGCTGCACTACACCTTCGTTCGGTGTTTTCGCTGAGTATGGAGATGCGGAGCATTAGAGACAAGACCCCGGACATCGTGATAGTCGACCCCTTCTACATGCGTGCCAAGCACTTGAGCAGCGCTAGGGACTGCCAAGTTGCGAGTTCACACCTCGAAGGCGTAATTCTGGCAAACCCAGATAAGGATAACTTCCTTGTGGCTTACTTTCCTGAGTAAGTCATCCCTTAACCGCCCCGTAACATATGATTTCTTAGATTTCGATCGTTCTTTTTTTTCTAACATTCTGTGTTCTGTGCAGTGACACACATTGCATACTCATCCTCTTAAGCCCGAAATATTCCATGGCCACGTATTTCGACCCGAACCGTAACTCCAACATAGACTACACAAATGTCAAGAAAGTTCTTGATGATGTTCTCCCCGGCTACACCAAATCTGGAGGCACCTTCACCAGGGCAGTTTGTAAGTACGGCAAGCACATGTTCTCACACAATACGAAGTTCTGCTGCGTCAAGCAGCCGCCTGGCGGTCAGAAGGATGCCTACTACACCCTCCATCACATGCGGGCGATCGTAAGGGACCATCATCAACTTCTGCTACCAGATAATCTCAAAGATTGGGCCGCGAGCTTGTCGGCAGTCCAGGACGCGGACCTCAAACAAGAATTCTTTCGCATCCAGTCGGAGTTTGCGGACATCATCCATCAAGATGTCCTTCATACCTTGGGGCAGTTCTTCCTCAGATATCAACCGTCCAACAGTGAGATAGATGAAATGCTACAAATGCAGGGTGACAACGACCGCGATTTCATGACCATCACGACAGACAGCGGCTTCATCCACGTTCCTGTCCGATGAGTCAAGTCGAAAGTAGTGATGTGTAGTTCTGAAACATTGATTGGCTCATGTTGTAATTATACTTTAATGAATTCGTATGTCTCTTTGGTTTGGACAGTCGTTCAACTTAGATGTAATCGATGTTATTTATTAGTAGGACCATGAATCATGCTATTAATGTCTTGCTTTTCTCTTCCGATCCTTTTGTTGCATACTTACATATTGCTTATGTATTGTATGTTGTTTGGCTTGTGCATAGAGATGCCGTCGTATGTCGTGTACAAGGGTAAGGTTCCCGGAGTCTACGACGACTGGGAGGAGTGTCGGAGACAGGTTCACCGTTTCAGCGGTAATAGTTACAGAGGGTACACCACTAGGGCGGAGGCCGAATCTAGATACACCCGCTATCTAGAGGGAGAGAGGAGGGAGCGTTGGAGGAACCGGATGAAGACCAGTTTGATCGCGATGATGCTCATCGTGATGACCACAACTCTCTTCTATGTGATGGTAGTTTAGATGATCGATATCGACTTGTAATGTGAAGACAAACTCGATACTCGCGGTCTTGAGACTTGTAATGTTTTATCTTTGTTCGGTCTTTTGAATTTGGAGACTAATATGATGAATTGTATTCGGAGACTAATCTTCTATTGTATTCGATGAATCTGATGTTGCTGTGTGCTACTGTCTATATTCTGTCTAATAATATATTTTATATTCTGTCTAATAATATATTTTGTAACCTGCGCAAAAATCAGAAAAGGAAAAAAACCAAATATTCATACTAATGGCGCATCACCACCAGGTGCGCCATTAGTATGCCAAAGGATACTAATGGCGCATCAACAGAGAATGCGCCATTAGTATGACAAAGCCATGGTTACGTATGGCCCCCCGGGAGGCACACTAATGGCGCATGTTGTTACATACTAATGGCACACTAGTTGGTGCGCCATTAGTATACCAGATACTAATGGCGCACCTGTGGTGCGCCATTAGTAAGATATACTAGTGGCGTGCTACTAATGGCGCACTGGTAATGCGCCATTAGTAGGCAAAACCAGTGCGCCATTAGTAGGCCTTTTCCTAGTAGTGCCTCGATGCACCCGGATGCAGTTGCGTCATAATCACGTGGCAGTCATGAGACTTTAGGTTCTGGAACTTTTTCTCTGCCATGTTTATTATTCCCTTTATATTCAACGAGAAGCCAGACGGTACCTTAATACTAAGCAGACATTCAAAGAAGATTTCCTTCTCTTCTTTGGTAAGAGCGTAGCTTGCATGACCCTGATGTATGCCTTCTTTTCCATGCATACGTTGCTGGTCCTCCCGTGCCTCAGGTGTATCTTTTGTCTTCCCATACACACCCAAGAAGCCAAGCAGGGTCACACAAAGATTCTTCGTCACGTGCATCACGTCGATTGCGGAGCGGACCTCTAGGTCTTTCCAATAGGGCAGGTCCCAAAATATAGATTTCTTCTTCCACATGGGTGCGCGTCCGTCCGCGTCATTCGGAATAGGTTGTCCACCAGGACCCTTTCAAAAGACCACCTTCAAATCCTTGACCATATCATGTACATCAGCACCAGTATGGTGGCGAGGCTTCGTCCGGTGATCCGCCTCACCTTTGAAATGCTTGCCTTTCTTTCTTACGGGATGCCTGCTCGGAAGAAATCGACGATGTCCCAGGTACACATTCTCCTTACAATTAGCGAAATAAATATTGTCGGTATCGTCCAAAAAGTGTGCGCATGCGCGGTATCTCTTGCTTGTCTGTCCTGAAAGGTTACTGAGAGCAGACCAATCATTGATGGTCATGAACAGCAACGCCTTTAGGTCAAATTCTTCCCCATGTGCTCATCCCACGCACGTACACCTGTTCCATTCCACAGTTGTAAGAGTTCTTCAACTAATGGCCTTAGGTACACATCAATGTCGATGCCGGGTTTCTTAGGGCCTTGGATGAGCACTAGCATCATAATGAACTTCCGCTTCATGCACAATCAAGGAGGAAGGTTATACAAACATAGAGTCACAGGCCAGGTGCTATGGTTGCTGCTCTGCTCCCCAAAAGGATTAATGCCATCTGCTCTTAGACCAAACCATACGTTCCTTGCGTCATCTGCAAACTCCTTCCCGTACTTTCTTTTGATTTTTCTCCACTACGACCCGTCAGCGGGTACTCTCAACTTTCCGTCTTTCTTATGGTCTTCTTTGTGCCATCGCATCGCCTTGACATGCTCTTTGTTTTGGAACAAACGTTTCAACCGTGGTATTATAGGAGCATACCACATCACCTTGGCAGGAATCTTCTTCCCGGGGCGCTCGCCCTCGACATCACCAGGGTCATCGCGGCTGATCTTATAGCGCAATGCACCGCATACCGGGCAAGCGTTCAAATCCTCGTACTCACCGCGGT
The DNA here is from genome assembly GCF_002162155.2 of Triticum dicoccoides. NCBI lineage: Eukaryota > Viridiplantae > Streptophyta > Magnoliopsida > Poales > Poaceae > Triticum > Triticum dicoccoides. The sequence goes on along the minus strand of NC_041380.1, from coordinate 66,986,949 downwards.
AGAGGATGCAATCATTAGGACATGCATGTATCTTCTGCACCTCTAACCCTAGAGGGCAGACATCCTTCTTTGCTTCGTACGTACTCTTGGGCAATTCGTTGTCCTTTGGAAGCATATTCTTTATCATTACCAGCAACTTTCCAAATCCCTTGTCAGATACACCATTCTCTGCCTTCCATTGTAGCAATTCCATTGTGGTGCCCAGCTTTTTTTTCTCAGCTACGCAATTCGGGTACAACAATTTTTTGTGATCCTCTAACATGCGCTGCAACTTCTTCTTCTCCAAATCACTTGCATAGTTTCTCTTTCCATCGGCAATGGCCCGACCCAGATCATCAACGGGCTCATCCGATGCCTCTTCTTCAGCTTCTTCCCGCATTGCCGGCTCAGCTTCTTCCCGCATTACCGGCTCAGCTTCTTCCCTCATTGTTGTATCATCGTATCCAGGGAACCCATGGCCAGGATAGCTGTCGTCGTCCTCTTCTTCTTCATTGTCTTCCATCATAACCCCTCTTTCTCCGTGCTTGGTCCAAACATTATAGTGGGGCATGAAACCGGACTCAAACAGGTGGACGTGAATGGTTCTTGATGTAGAGTAATTGTGACCATTCTTACAGTCAGCACATGGACAAGGCATAAAACCATCCGCCCGCTTGTTTGCCTCAGCCGCAAGCAGAAAAGTATGCACGCCATTAATGAACTCGGGAGAGCATCGGTCATCGTACATCCATTGCTGTCTCATCTTCAATACACATCACCGAAAACACCAAATTAATACAATACATAAAGTTCATACAACACTTAAATGCAACAAACAAATAACTCTCTAGCTAAAGAATTTAAATGCGATCAAGATCGCAACTAAGGTAACAATTGATCCAACAGCATAATGATACCAAGCCTCACTATGAATGGCATATTTTCTAATCTTTCTAATCTTCAAGCGCATTTTCTCCATCTTAATCTTGTGATCATCGATGACATCGGCAACATGCAACTCCAATTCCATCTTCTCCCCCTCAATTCTTTTCAATTTTTCTTTCAAATCCTCGTTTTCTCTTTCAACTAAATTTAACCTCTCGACAATAGGGTCGGTTGGAATTTCCGGTTCAACTACCTCCTACATACAAATATCTATGTCAGCTTGATGGGCATCATTTGTCATAAACACGAAATGCAACAAATAGTTTTAAAAGAGAATATACCACATCCGAATCATAACAAGGGCGAGGGCCGACAGGGACGGATATCAAAACCATGGCACTATGTATAACAAACAACGTACGGGTAAGATAATTATATGAGTAACTATATATCCAAATCACACAAACATCAATTTTTTATATAAAATTTCATGAACAAGAGGCTCACCACAAGGTGGTGCCGGCGACGGGACAGTGCGGGCGACCGACGCTGGTTACGACGGAGATTTAGAAGGCACTAAGTAAACCACACCTACATATGCAAACTAAGTGTTATTTTGACCTCAATTTGCATATAAATCCAATACTACCACATATAATTCCTCCCAAATTACTAAAACCCACAATTAATCACTATATAAACCAATGCAAGAGCTAATCTAGCAATGAGAGATGAAAGGACAAAGTTGCTAACCTTTGTGATCATTTGAATAGATGGGGGCCTACAAATCTTGACAAATTTGGGGCAAATTTTTATATGAACTCGAGAGGAAGAAGGGAAGAACAGAGGAGAGGGAGAGGGGAAAGGGGGAAGAACAGAGTGCTGGTGGACGAAGGGTTTATATAGGACGACCTTTAGTACCGGTTCGTGGCACGAACCGGTACTAAAGGTGCTGGAGGGGCCCCACTTTGACAACATCCTGCCACTACTCTCATTAGTACCGGTTCGTGGCACGAACCGGTGCTAAAGGTTCTCCATGAACCGGTACTAAAGAGCTCCTCCCACCTAGTCGTTGGAACCGGCACTAATGTACACATTAGTGCCGGCTCAAATTCAAACCGGCACTAATGTGCTTCACATTTGACACTTTTTCTACTAGTGCTAGTTACCCGTGCGCGGACAACTAGGGAATGCACACAAAGAAACAATTGGAGAAAATAGGTCATTCATGTCACAAATAATTTCTCCCTTGTGAAAAATTTAATTGGACCTAAAGGTAAAGAGAGATTACTTGAGCACACGGAGGTGGGAAAATGACGGCCCCGAAAAAGCTTCCTAGGTAGATAACATCGCTCTTCCATGGTCAACCACACATTTAGTGAGCTAAGAAATGCTTGAGAACACTAGGTGGGGATGCCAGGACATTATTTTCCTCATCTTTGTGCCAGGGAGCTCACAAGGGCACACACATGGGAACCGTGTTGGGGTCGCGATGTCAAGGAAGGGTGGAGACCACCCACACATGTATGCTGCCAAAGCTGTCATGCAACAGCCAGTTTGTTGGGTCAACAGTGAGGCAAAATATGTGTGTGCACTGCAACAACTGGCATGCTTGAGCTACGACGTCGAGATAGGGAGTAGGGACAAAGAAGGCACTTGTGTTGCAACTAGCAAGCTGGAGCTATCGGTCCAGGGATTGTGGCACATGCAGGCCCATGTACTAAAACAGTTGGCGTCCTCAAGTCATGTCATCAGGCTACGCATTTGGGCCACACAAGCGCATGCGCTTCGGTGTGCTGTCGGGCCAAGGGTGGGGCCTAGACAAGCATGTCTTCTATAACAACTAGTGTTCTGGAGCTGCCTTGTCAGTCTAGGGTGAGGCCTGATAGACATGGGATTTTCTTCAGTTGTTGATCCCTGGAAATTTTGAAATCCCATAAGTTCGTATTTTTTAAAAAAATCAATTTTCATAAGTGCAAATTTAGAAAGTGAAATGTTCAAGAGGTTCGATTTTTTAAAGTTGAAATTTCATAAGTTTCAAATTATAAAACCTGCGATAAGATTTTCTTGAAGTCAGTAAAGCAATTTTCAAAATTGCCAAAATTGAGAACTTCTCTGAAACGGAAAGCGCCTAAAACAACCTCTCACAACCACCTTTGATTTCTTAAAAATGTATCAGTAGACAAACTATGATTATGAATTTTTTTGTTTAATGAAAAGGTAATGGGCCATGTCAGTTAAGTTTCATCCCTTTGCTTTATGAACTTTTAAAATGGCTTGTTCCTGGTTGGAAATTTGAACTTCCATTTGTAGGAAGTGAAATACGTTAGCTAGTATTTTGTGAACAACAATCTCTATTAGTGTAGCCTGGTCTACATTTTTCGAAGTTGTAGACTTTTTATCTTCTCTAATACTAGGATTTGACTAAACTATGCTAGCCAAAGTGCAGTTCTTTAGTGTAACTCAGATGTCGACAAACAAAGTAATTATGTGTCAAGTTTTGTATCTATCCTTAAGCAAGCATCATACAGTTTATTTAGTTTTCTGAAGATCTCTTATTTGAGTTTAGATGTGTTGTTGCAAGTACTTATTTCTCTATTGTTGCTAGAATTTGCAAGATATATTAGGTTTTTTGGGTACAACTAAATACAATTTAGGATCATGCATGAAATGAGGGATGAAAGGGTAATGCTTCAATGATCTAGCGGCGTAGCATTACTCAGTAATAACCCTTGACTTACCATGTCTAATCATCAATCCTATTATGATTGTCGTAATGATGTGTCAATTCTACCATGCTTGAAGCTCTTCTTGTTAATATTTATTCATGGATTTTGTTGGACACACAAGTGTGTCCTTCTATGAAATGGAAAGTTGAAGCCACCATAACCATGGCCTTGGGACTACTCCTCGAAGGAGACATTATCTCACCTTGGGGGATTCCTAGTAGCAGGTGAGAAGAGCACAAGGACATTTGACATTCTGGAGAGGAAGTATGTATGTGCATGTAACAAGGCCGAACACCTCCATGTAAAGATTGTGATCGGGAGCTGTGACCCATATGTGGAGATTATGCTTGGAAATTATAGGTGCGCCACCCATCAATTTGAGAAGAACACTAACCCTGAATGTACCCAGGTACTTGCCTTCCCAAATGAATGCATCCAATCCCACTATATCGCGATCATTGTTAAAGACAAAGACTTTGTTAAGGATGATTTCATTGGGCGAGTTATGTTTGACCTCAATGAAGTTCCAAAGAGACGAGCGAGGCAAACCCATTATAGTCGCACCGTTTAATTCAAGTTCCATGTAGATTCTTTTTCAGGGTGTTTCTATACTGACTACATATGATTTGTATAATAGATATTTAGTGCTAGTCATTTTTTTCTTTTCAAAAAATGTGAATTACATAAATGTACAACAATAACTTGATGTGTCATTGCTGCCATACTTGAAGCTCTGCTGGGTAATACCTTGTCAGGGATTTTCTTGTAGGCACAAGTGTGTCCTTCTATGAACTAACAAGATGCAGCCACCGTAGCCCCGACCTAGATACTACTCCTTGAAAGAGGCATTATTCCACGTTGGGGGTTTTATGGCAGAAGGTGAAAAAGAGCACAAGCACATACGACCTTATGGAGAAGATGTCATAACTCTAGGTGCGTGTTGTCAAGGCCAAAGGCCTCCATGCAAAAGATGTGACTGGGAGCTGTGACCCATATGCGGAGAATAAGTTAGATGTTACAAGTGCACCACCCATCGCTTTAAGAAGAACACTAACCCCAAGTGTAACCATGTATTTGCCTTCCCAAAAGAACGCATCCAATCCTACTATATCATAGTCATTGTTAAAGATGATTTCATTGGGTGAGTTGTGTTTGACCTGAATGAAGTTTCGAAGAGAGGAGCAAGGCAAACCCACTATAGTCGTGTCATTTAATTCAAGTCCCCAAATAGATTTTTGAGGGCATTTCGATACTAAGATACATATGAAAGTGTATTACACATATGCAATGCTATCCTTTTTTTGCTTGACATAATGTGAAGTACATAATTGTACAACCCTATCATGGCTATTTCCTAAATATTTTTTCCATGCGATGATATTCTCGGAGTGATATATTTCTTATACCAGACCTAAAAGTTTTGGATCTCGATTCATTCATTTAACTTTACCATACTATATGATAAATCCTGCAATTATACCAGAGATTTGAAAATGGCAGCTTACTACAAGCATTGCAAATACACGAAATAAAAAAAGCATTCTATTTCAATGCTATAGCGTCTGTATAGCATATCTAGAAGGTCTGGATCATGTTTTAGCTAATTTCCTCACTACAGCGCTATTCACATATAACACACTATTTCAACACTAAACTAAATAATATTGTAGTGTTTTCTGTGTATCACATAGCAGCCCATCAAGCATTGCCGCATTAGGCCAATTCGTCTCACTCTTAGATATGCAACACATACAAAAGCCATACAACAATGCATACAACCAAACATAGCCAAATTCTCACCAGTTTTCCACTAGCTCATGACTGAGGGCAGCGTCGGCGTCTCTTGACTGGCATTGGCGGAGTCGTGACTCGTGAGAGACGGTTGCGGAGGTGGTTTGTGAGTGGAAGTGGCTTCTCTTCATCCCATCTCCAATGGAGGGGTCGGCTATGCCTCCATCTCTAGCAAGTAAGAGTCGATGTCAGCCATGTCGACGGTGCCAGCAAATCAACCACCACATTAGAGCAACCTCTCTTCATCCTATCTCCAAGTAGCGGTGTCAGCCTTATTCTATTTCCTCCCAAAGTCTTTATCCTCGCAAATTATGCAAGCTTTAAATTTGTGATATATTTTAAAAAATTATCCAAAAGGCTATTTCCAAATATAGCACACTATTAGCATGTTATAACTTTAATAGCATCTGGAGAAGGGCGGTGCTGAATTTTATAGTTGTGCTATTTTTTACATTGGTCTAATGTAGTGGATAGTGACTCATTCGCATTTTATAAGGCATGTGCCGTGGGGTGATGGACATAGCATGCTGCATGTGCGGTCTCCCCCATATTAACCGTGCACATTTTCAAGAATGGTATCGTGTTGTATGATCAATCATTAGCACACCACTAAGGGTCTCACATGAGAATAGCAAGCTCAGCACATGATTTACTATGTTCATAACGCTCTAAAATAAAATAAAACATAAAGGGGACAAATGAATGATATTTCCTTACTGAAAACCCGATTATACAACTTTGGGATGAAAACATATTATCTATTTACTCGTGCGCGGACTACTGGGGAATGCGCACAAAGAAACAATTAGATAAAATAGGTAATTCATGTGACAAATACTTTCTCCTTTGTCAAAAATTTAATTGAACCTAAAGGTAAAGAGAGATAACTTGAGCACACGGAGGAGGGAAAATGACGGCCAGGAAGAAGCATCCTAAGTAGATAATGAAGTCGCTCTTCCATGGTCCACCACACATGTAGTGAGTGAAGACACGCTTGAGAACACTAGGTGGGAATGCCAAGACATTATTTTCGTCATCGGTTGTGCCAGAGAGCTCACAGGGAGCCGTGTTGGGGCGCGATGTAAGAGAAGGGGTGGAGACCACCCACACACGTATGGTGCCAAAGCTGGCATGCAAGAGCCGCATTGGCAGGTCAAGGGTGAGGCCAAATATGCGCGTGCACTACAATAGCTGGCATGCTTGAGCTACGACATTGACACAAGGAGTGTGGATGAAGAAGGCACTTGTGTTGCAACTAGCAAGCTGGAGATACCAGTCCAGGGGATAGGCCTCATGCAGGAACATGCTCTAGAATAGTTGCCGTGCTGGAGTCATGTTGTCAGGCTACGCGTTTGGGCCACACAGGCGCGTGCACTTGAATAGTTGGCACGCTGTCGGGCCAAGGGTGGGGCCCACACAGGCACATCTGCTAAAATAACTCAATTTTCATAAGTGCAAATTTAGAAAGTGAAATTTTCAAGAGGTCTGATTTTTTTAAAGTTGGAATTTCATAAGTTTTAAATTATAAAACTTGCCGTAAGATTTTCTTAACATCAATAAAGAAATTTTTTAAATTGCCAAAATTGAGAGGTTTTCCAAAACAGAAAGCACCTAAAACAACCTCTAACAACCACCTTTTATTGTTAAAAAGGTATCAGTAGACAAAATTTTATTATGAATGTTTTATTTAATTAAAACGTAATGCACCATGTCAGTTATATTTTATCCCTCTGCTTCATGAACTTCTAAAATTTCTTGTTCCTAGTAGGAAATTTGAACTTCCATTTTTAGGAACTGCAATATGTTAGCTATTACTTTGTGAACAACAATATCTATTGGCATAGCCTGCTCTACATTTTTCGAAGTTGTACACTTTTTATCTTCTCTAGTACTAGGATCAAACTAAACTATGCTAGCCAAAGTGAAGTTCTTTAGTGTAACTAGGATGTCGAACAAAAAGTATTTTTGTGTGTTTTATATCTATCCTTAAACATGCGTTATACAGTTTATTTAGTTTCCTGAAAAATTCTCATTTGAGTTTAAATATATTGTTGCAAATACCTATTTCTCTATTGTTACTAGAATTTGCAAGATATCTTAAGGTTTTTTAGGTTATAAATAAACTAGCGGTGTGACCCGCGCATTTGCGCGGCTAGATTTGTATGTTGTTGTTTATGTTTTCGTAGTTATTAGATTTTTAATACCTTTGGCAAACATTTACAATTTGAGAGAAAAATGGTTTGCACCCTTGGAAACTTGCACCATACAAATTATAGTAAGTTCTGAATTGTGCTACATTAGCATTGATTATCGCTCAATATATTAAAATGATTGAGAAGGCATGTATATGTTGTGAGAAGTTGCAAGAATGCCATGGAAGGCAAATTCCACGAAATCATGCTAGGGATGAATGTGACGCCCGGATAATCAAGCTACAGTAGTCCTCTACTAATGTTGACACATCACCTCTGTCACTGTAATTAATCTCGGGTTGATTCGAAACCGTTTTGAATTTAAATCCTAAATCAATCAAACGACAAAACTTTTCAAAATATTAAACTAAAATGTTCGGGCTGTGCCAAAAATGGCATAGGTAATTATAGTACAGAAAACACATTTTTATAAAATGCCTAAATACTTTTAAATGAAATAAAACAGAAAAGGAAATAAACAAAAAGAAAAGGTAAAAAAAAGAGCAAACCCCACCCCACTGGGCCTCGGCCCAGCAGGCCATCGGGCCCCCAGGCCGGCCCACTCGCCCCCTGCATAACCCCCCCGCTCCCCACTCGGCCGAACCCTAGCCGCCACCCACTCACCCCCCCACTCGCTCCCTCCCGCACGCCTCTCTCCCCTTCCCCGTCTGGCGGGGCAGAGGGCCCCGACCCCCCCCCCCTCTCACCAACGCCGTTGCCCGCCACCA
>NC_041380.1:66977026-66977809 GCF_002162155.2 Triticum dicoccoides | reverse complement strand
CCGGCGCCGTCCGCTGCCGCCCAGCCCCCTGCTGCCCGTTCCCGCCGCTCGCCGGAGCTGGCCGGCCCTTTTCCCCCTACTCCGCCGGATTCTGGCGCCCCGCCTCGCCCCTGGTGGCCTCGCGTGCGGGTGCCCCTTCGCCCGCACCGCCCGATCCGCTAAGTCCTAGTGGCCCTATGACAACGGGGGCCCACACCCTAGAACGGTTAAAAAAAAGAGAATTAAAAATAAAATTATTAAATAAAAATAAAAATGATTTAATAAAATTAATTATTAATTAATTAATTAATTAAGTAATTAGTTAAGTTAATTAATCCTGATTAGATTAACCTAATCACTAATTAAATTAGCTAATCTGTAATTAAACTAAACAGAGAATGACAGGTGGGTCCCACTGGACCCACATGTCAGGTTGACCAAGTCAACTCTATTGACTGCTGATGTCAGCATGACATCATGCTTATGTCATTAATCTATTTTTTGAATTAATTAAATAATTAAATAAATTCCAGAAAATTCATAAAATCTTTAGAAAATCATATCTTTTAATCCGTAACTCGGATTAAAATATTTTCAACACGAAAGTTGCTCAGAACGACGTGACGGATCCGGATGCGCAGTCCGTTCGTCCGCCACGCACCCCTAACCTATCGAACCCGCAAGTTTCTCCCTCCGGCTCCTCTGCCCGAAAACGCGAAACACCGGGAATACTTTCCCGGATGTTTCCCCCATTCGTCGGTATCACCTACTACCGCGATTGGGCAAAAAAAAGAGCAAACCCCC
>NC_041380.1:66971684-66976642 GCF_002162155.2 Triticum dicoccoides | reverse complement strand
CGCACGCCTCTCTCCCCTTCCCCGTCTGGATCGAGGCAGAGGGCCCCGACCCGCCCCCTCTCACCAACGCCGTTGCCCGCCACCAGCCGGCGCCGGCGCCGCCCCTCCCGGACTCCTTCACGCCCCTTCTCTCCCTCGCACGATGCCCGCCCCGACGCCGTGCTCCTCTGTCCCCTCTGCCTCCTCTCGATTTGGATCGAGGGGATCCGCCCCGACTCCACCGCCGCACATCGCCGGAGCTGGCCGCCGACCTCGACCTCGCCGTGGCCTCCTTGTCCCCTCCCCGACTCGCCGGACCGATTCGCCGCCGCCCGGAGCTCCACGCGCCACCTCCTCCTCGCCGGTCCTCCCCGACCGTCCCCGAGCCCTCTGCCTAGACCCTACGCGCCCCCCCACCGTGAGCAAGTTGGTATCACAGCCGACTGCCTGTAGGAATCCCCCTTTCCAACTCCTTGGCCGAAGTTGAGTCTAGTCAATGAAAATTGTTTTACTAACTTGGTTGTGCGGCCCATGGGCCCACGTCGCCAATTGGGTGGTATTAGGATCTTTTTACTCCTCGATCTTTACTCCGGGATTCTGAACTCTCTTCTATTCGGGTTAAACGATTTTTACTAAAATCTAACTTTAGGTTCTCGAAAATACTTTCTCCCGGAGAGCCCCTTCAGTCCAGATGATCGCCGGCTCCACCAGAAGATTTCGAAGATACTCTCCAATATTCTCTCGAGACCTTGTGCCCGTTGCTTTTGCAATTCCCTTCCACCGAAATATCCCTATGGATAAATACTTACACCCGTCGTCCTTACTTTATACCCAGTCGATCTTGTTATTACAAGATACCTCGAAATTTTCTCTAATGTTTCGAGAATACTTTGTGCCTACTGCCTTGCAGTTCTTTGCTATATGAATACCACCACGGATAATTTCTCGCACTTACCGGGTATCCACTCATCCCCAGTTGTTTCATGTATGTCACCAATCCTCGAAATATCATTCGATCTTCCGAAAATCTTGAGCATCCTGTTGCTCTTGAAATTCTTGATTGCTTGCATTATGGTTAGTCCTATAAGTCTAGTAATCTTGTTGACACCCATTGTCATTGTCATTTTGAGTCCGTTGATTCGATTTGTTGTGAATGCTCGCAATCCTCAAACAGATCCTAGAATTCATCCTTCCGGCTCAGACGTCATTTTAATCATGAGCTGGTTCTCGCCAATTAAATTGTCGTCGATTTTGCCCCTAAGTCTATTGAACTTATCCATCCTTGATCAGAGCGTCTGCTTCTGATTCTTCGCTTTGTAAATCATAACTCCTTAGCAATTGAGCTCTAAGTTATTCAGTTGTTTCGATAATCCAATGTCTTTGCCTTGCTTCTTCCTCTGGTTGTGTGTCGATACTCAACCCAGATCCTTTGCTGGATTTTATCCGACAATGTCCTTCATATTCAATAACCTTGAGCCTTTCCTAGGACATATACCGCCTTTGGTAAATTGTATCCTCTACTTTGCCAACCATGCTCTGCTATCGAGCTTGTGTTATTTACTCCTGAAGTTTGTGGTATATGTTCCTAAGAGGCCCTGATGGGTTGGACATATGCCTTTCTTTAAACTGTGTGAACCCGGAAACCACTACGGGTCATACTCTACTAGTGTTATGTCAGATAAAATTTCAACACACAATTTCGTTGAAGGCAAGAAGTGAATGAAAGGTTATGCATTAAAGAAGTGGGAGTCGACCTTGAACTTTGTGTTCATGCCCATGGACACGATGTAGATCCTGTCATAGAAGCTTCTTGTAATAATAACTATTTCCTTGATATGAAATCATCTGGTATTTATGTATTGATCATTTGCAGTCGTGGTCCCGACCACATTTTCTCCTTGATTCAATTTCTCGGACAAGTTAAAGTGCTTGCCTTTTGCAGATCAATACGCTTGCCCAACCTCTATTTTGATCTTCCTCGATTATTAACCTTTGGTATCTCGAGAACTATGTTGCTTCCTGCAAGTCTTCATCTAGTATTGCTTCTCACCGATCTCGGATCCCCCCCCAGGGTCTGAGTTATTAGTCACTCGAGAACACCGATAACTGAATCGAGTCCGCACTGCGATTCAACAACTCTTAGTAATCTTCATCGCTTACGAGTTTGTACTCGATCATGTCATTCCCAGCTGATTGACTACATCATCATCGCCAGGTTGACTGCTTGACCATTTTACCTATGTCCTTCATCTTTGGGGCACAATCCCGACAGTGCTCTAAGCTTACATCGAACTTTCACCATCATATTGTTTGTCTTGAGAGATAACTTTTAAATTTTGGGATGACATCTTATCTACGGTTATAATAGCCTTTTGCTTCACCATTCCCTTGGCTTGATGCCGTCGCCGAGCGATTGCATCTTCATGGAGCCTCTCGACAAAATTTGTCGTGATCATCATCAACATTTAACTCCTTCCAGGATATCAATCAAATTCATGATGGGAAATACCATCCTTGCCCCTCGATGATCGTGTTATCATCGACCACATCCTTGTCTTCCCTCAACACAAACGTGTTCATGTTTTGGATTGAATCTTGAGTTCCTTGCTACCCAGCATTTGTTCTTCTTCACCTTGAAGTAATACCATCTTTTATGTCAAGAAGGTTGTGAGAATTGCTCCGCCTCTTAAAATCTCTTGGTATGGTGATACTTCTCACCATCATCATTCTTTCTTGGTCTCAATGTTGATTCTAACCGGAATACTAGCAAGTGAACGGTGCTGCTTGGATTCTGTACTCCTAGCAACCCTATTGCTTTGAAGTTAATGGCCGACAGCTCATCCTCAGGCTATTGGTTATTGATTCACCATTCTGAAATTGGTCGTGCAACCCAACCCATATTTCGGGTGCACTTTTCAACCAATGTTTAATTGTGTATGTGTTCCTCAAGCATACCCCATTATATTATTTGATCTGACAGCTGTTATCTCCTTGTTCACATAATTGTGGAAATCCCTTTTTGGAAATCTCGATGAATTGTCGCTGAGTTCATCAGCCACCTCCTCACCCTCTCCTTGGTTTAATGATGAGCTTTTGTTTCGGAACTCACTTCCGTAGTAAATTTCCCGAGAATCTTGCAATGTCATCTCGTCAATTTGTGTCTCACCTTTTCTTCTCAGGCACTCTAAGTCTGAGGTATCCTGACACCAATCAGATCTGAATCTCGGTCAGATATGATGGTTGGAACATATTTTCAAGAATTATAACATTGATCCTCATATGACCCGGTAAGGTGATGTCATGCCTGGCACACTTGACCAGAGGACCTAGTGTTATAGTTTCCTCTTCAGCAAGGTTATCCATTCTTCCATGAGGAAATTGTAAAACTTATTCTACAAGTTGTTCTTGATGGATCCTTCGTGCATCCAAACTTCGAACCTTAATTGTTGACCATGTCAATGCTATCTCGAAGCATGTCTGTGGTAGTCCGATTTTCAAAAAATGCATTTGAAGCACAATGCTAAATTTTCTTTATCATTTATCCTTACACCGTTGCATGGGTAATATCTTGAGATTCCTTCCCCCTTACCTAAATGGTTTTCTACCTTCTATCCTGTCATGGATATCATGCTCATCTTGTCCCTGGGAAGGATATACCCTTGAAATATGTGTTTAAACACATTTTCCTTTCCATTGTCCTATTTAATCTGATGACCACCTTTTCCTTTCCATTGGTTTGTTTAAACCCTTTCTATGGTCTATACGAACTAAGCAGTGATAGTTCCATGCTTAGGTAAGCACCTCATTGAACCACTCTTTTAGTAAGACCCTGTTACCATTGTTGATGACATTTCGGTAACCACCGATGGACGAGAACCTTGCCTATTGGTAGGCCTCGTTCAACGAGCGGGAAAATGGTTCTCTTCGTCCCTCGCCCTTGGTATCGATGTTATTGCCGACATAACTGACAGGCTACCCTCTGACATGCCTTGCTAATGTGACCGTGCAAGATGTTAGCCCCTTTCTACTTTGATACACATAGTGGGCCCATAACCCACAGTTCCACAGGATCGAAACCTGACTCTCCTATACACCCTGTTGCCAAAGTTATTCCTAGAGCATTGACTGCGTGTGTAGTTCACGGGCCACCTTCCTAGTGATCAATTCTGGTATCGGACACAATACTTATTCCCGTTGCTCTGAACCCCATTCACACTCTGTTTCAGGCAATGAACGATTGCCTATCCGCTTGAAACTTCTTATTGCACCGTCTTACTTTGCTCTCGATGTGTTTCATTTGTTTGACTCGAGAGATACTCCTGTGTTCATTCTTGGGATAACCCCCTAATTGATTTCCTTTATAACATTCTATCGTTGTAGAGCTACCTCCTTATCCTTTTCGTAAGTACGATGGAGTTCCCAAAAAAAGGGATGACGGCGTCATCATGATGACCTCAAGCTGAAGTATGAAGACATCAGCGTTATGGATCTACCTCTTCGAGAAGAGAAACTAAGACCAAGAAGACTCGTTAGAATTTCGTGTCCAGATCCCTTCCCCCTTACCCCCCTCTTAAATCTCGGGACGAGATTTCTTGTAGTGGAGGAGAATTGTGACGCCCGGATAATCAAGCTACAGTAGTCCTCTACTAATGTTGACACATCACCTCTGTCACTGTAATTAATCTCGGGTTGATTCGAAACCGTTTTGAATTTAAATCCTAAATCAATCAAACGACAAAACTTTTCAAAATATTAAACTAAAATGTTCGGGCTGTGCCAAAAATGGCATAGGTAATTATAGTACAGAAAACACATTTTTATAAAATGCCTAAATACTTTTAAATGAAATAAAACAGGAAAGGAAATAAACAAAAAGAAAAGGTAAAAAAAAAAGACAACCCCCCCCACTGGGCCTCGGCCCAGCAGGCCATCGGGCCCCCAGGCCGGCCCACTCGCCCCCTGCATAACCCCCCCGCTCC
>NC_041380.1:66962311-66970887 GCF_002162155.2 Triticum dicoccoides | reverse complement strand
TCCATGGCCGCGCCCCCTGCGCCCCGTGCGCCCACGCCGGCGCCGTCCGCTGCCGCCGAGCCCCCTGCTGCCCGTTCCCGCCGCTCGCCGGAGCTGGCCGGCCCTTTTCCCCCTACTCCGCCGGATTCTGGCGCCCCGCCTCGCCCCTGGTGGCCTCGCGTGCGGGTGCCCCTTCGCCCGCACCGCCCGATCCGCTAAGTCCTAGTGGCCCTATGACAACGGGGGCCCACACCCCAGAACGGTTAAAAAAAGAGAATTAAAAATAAAATTATTAAATAAAAATAAAAATGATTTAATAAAATTAATTATTAATTAATTAATTAATTAAGTTAATTAATCCTGATTAGATTAACCTAATCACTAATTAAATTAGCTAATCTGTAATTAAACTAAACAGAGAATGACAGGTGGGTCCCACTGGACCCACATGTCAGGTTGACCAAGTCAACTCTGTTGACTGCTAATGTCAGCATGACATCATGCTGATGTCATTAATCTGTTTTCCGAATTAATTAAATAATTAAATAAATTCCAGAAAATTCATAAAATCTTTAGAAAATCATATCTTTTAATCCGTAACTCGGATTAAAATATTTTCAACACGAAAGTTGCTCAGAACGACGTGACGAATCCGGATGCGCAGTCTGTTCGTCCGCCACGCACCCCTAACCTATTGAACCCACAACTTTCCCCCTCCGGCTCCTCTGCCCAAAAACGCGAAACACCGGGAATACTTTCCCGGATGTTTCCCCCCTTCGTCGGTATCACCTACTACCGCGATTGGGCACACCTAGCATCGTTACTTGTCATGTCATGCATCGATATGCATTTGTTTGCATTGTATTCATTGTTTCTTCTCCCTCTTCTCTCCGGTAGACTACAAGACCGACGCTGCTGCTGCCCAGTTCGACTACGGAGTTGACGACCCCTCCTTCTTGCCAGAGCAACCAGGCAAGCCCCCCTTTTGATCACCAGATATTGCCTATTCTACTCTATACTGCTTGCATTAGAGTAGTGTAGCATGTTACTGCTTTCCGTTAATCCTATTCTGATGCATAGCCTGTCATTGCTGCTACAGTCATTGATACCTTACCCGCAATCCTAAATGCTTAGTATAGGATGCTAGTGTTCCATCAGTGGCCCTACACTCTTGTCCGTCTGCCTTGCTATACTACTGGGCTGTGATCACTTCGGGAGGTGATCACGGGCATATACTATATACTTTACACAGTTACATTACCTGTGATACTGTTTGGAGATGGGGGCTGAAGGGGCAGGTGGATCCATCCAGGTAGTGGTGGGCCTGAGTTCCCGACGGCCCCCGACTGTTACTTTGTGGCGGAGCGACAGGGCAGGTTGAGACCACCTAGGAGACAGGTGGGCCTGGCCTTGTTCGGCATTCGCGGATACTTAACACGCTTAACGAGATCTTGGTATTTGATCTGAGTCTGGCTACTGGCCTATACGCACTAACCATCTACGCGGGAGTAGTTATGGGTATCCCGGCGTCGTGGTATCAGCCGAAGCACTTCAGACGTCAGCGACGGAGCGGCGCGCGCCGGATTGGAACGTAAGCCTGCTCTTGTATTAAGGGGGCTAGTTCTGCTTCCGGCCGCCCTCGCAACGTGCAGGTGTGCTATGGGCGATGGGCCCAGACCCCTGTGCGCTTAGGTTTAGACCGGCGTGCTGGCCTCTCTGTTTTGCCTAGGTGGGGCTGCGACGTGTCGATCTTCCGAGGCCGGGCATGACCCAGGAAAGTGTGTCCGGCCAAATGGGATCGAGCGTGTTGGGCTATGTGGTGCACCCCTGCAGGGAAGTTAATCTATTCGAATAGCCGTGATCTTCGGTAACAGGACGACTTGGAGTTGTACCTTGACCTTATGACAACTAGAACCGGATACCTAATAAAACACACCCTTCCAAGTTCCACAGACAACCCGGTGATCGCTTTTCCACAGGGCGACGAGGGGAGGATCGCCGGGTAGGATTATGCTATGCGATGCGACTGGAGATGCTACTTGGAGATGCTACTTGGAGATGCTACTTGGAGGACTTCAATCTACTCTCTCCTACATGCTACAAGACGGAGGCTGCCAGAAGCGTAGTCTTCGACAGGATTAGCTATCCCCCTCTTATTCTGGCATTCTGCAGTTCAGTCCACTGATATGGCCTCCTTACACATATACCCATGCATATGTAGTGTAGTTTCTTGCTTGCGAGTACTTTGGATGAGTACTCACGGTTGCTTTCTCCCCCCCTTTTCCCCCTTTCCTTTCTTTTTGGTTGTCGCAACCAGATGCTGGAGTCCAGGAGCCAGACGCCACCTTCGACGACGACTCCTACTACGCTGGAGGTGCCTACTACTACGTGCAGCCCGCTGATGACGACCAAGAGTAGTTAGGAGGATCCCAGGCAGGAGGCCTGCGCCTCTTTCGATCTGTATCCCAGTTTGTGCTAGCCTTCTTAAGGCAAACTTGTTTAACTTATGTCTGTACCCAGATATTGTTGCTTCCGCTGACTCGTCTATGATCGAGCACTTGTATTCGAGCCCTCGAGGCCCCTGGCTTGTATTATGATGCTTGTATGACTTATTTATGTTTTTAGAGTTGGGTTGTGATATCTTCCCGTGAGTCCCTGATCTTGATCGTACACATTTGCGTGCATGATTAGTGTACGATTGAATCGGGACGTCACAATGAACCTTTCTCTTAAATGGTTAATTTGTTCTGATTCTGGTGCTATCTGATTCAATGGTAGCACTGTGTTCTATATTGGACATCACGCTTCTCAAGTCAGAGTTTGGTAATTTAGTCAAGGAGATTAAGAATTTTATAGCAGTTAGGGAGATTAAGCCTCTTAAGGTTTTAAGAGATCAAAATCGGGTGCTTAAAAAAGATGAAAATAGGGTCCACACACTGTCTAGCCAATTATGCTCGCACGGTCCGTAGCACGGCTTATTGGATGCAGTGTCGACCAGGTTATATCTCTGAGCTTATATTGACTGAATGTAATGCTTGTAACATTCAATAGAACCACCAGATTACCCAAAAAAGAGAAAGCATGTATATGTTGTAAAAAAAGGTCTAACTTCAGTAAAATCCTTTCATTAGCCGTATTAGTTTGTTTGTAAGGATCATGAGATACTAATATAAAGGACGGTAATGTGGACTTACCTCATTATATGGGTACTCTTGAAGTGTCTCCCTAGCCGATCATTTTTATGTCCCTTTCAATGATTATAATAATACATGTCTAGCAAATTTATATTTTGGTTTTGTACTTTCTAAATTTAATCATAGTATGAATTAACCGAAACCATGTATCTAGAACTTATAGATGAAATACCCATAGTACTGAACACTGCAATATTCGGTTAGGATACATATGTTCTTCCATATTAATTCAGGTGCATATGACGGGGTATAGTATATTTTCTTAGTGCAATAACTTTGTTTTTCTTTTCTCCGGTGACACTTCTAGAATACTATGAGCTATCGTGATGTTACATTTTTTCTCACAGGGTAGAAAGAGTTGCATTTTGTAGTCTTCTAGATTTACTCAACCCACATCGCTATATTATATAATCAAATAATCGTCTATACCTTATAACTGAAATAGTGACCGAATTTGCACTGATATATCCGTCTCATTATTCATTTGCTTTTAAAATTAGTCCACCTGCATGTAATTTTTTTTAATTCGTATGCATATGATCGATCATGGTGAGAAGTTTATGCATAGGAAATATATTATCTATATAGAAGTTTGTTTGCTTTAACTAACTACTCCCTTAGTATAGAAATATAAGAGTGTTTAGATCACTAGTTTAGTGATTTATATTTGGGTTTGCTTGCACGACATGTTCTTTTTTCTATTTTTATCTTTTGTAGGTTTAAATGCGTGGCGCCGGTAGTATGGTTGTCTTGTGTACATACTCCTTGATTTGTAGGATATTTTTCTTAACATTTTGGAGGACTGTTTCGTTTAAGGATTTTTCGCTGTACAAATTTACTTTTCATGGGACTCAAATATCTTAGAAAGAACATTTTCTTTTGTTGTGGTGAAATCAAATAACACTAGATACAAATTTTAATCACAAAGAATTTGAGGTAATATGGCATGCCACAATTCTGTGCATGTTGTTTTTTATAATTTATAAAAGTGTGCCGTTATAATTTTATTACTCTTGAGAGTCAAAATACCATAATCATTTCTATATAGACTCAACTCAATCTGAGTAATATGCAAAGGAAAAAGGAAACTCTACCGACCGAATGTTCTCTCGGGAACTTTTGGCGCCACGTAATGTCCACCGCTCGATTATGCGAGCGGCAACAAACCTGCACGCCAAATGAAAACGGACTGCAATGCACTTGAGGTGTCGCGATAAACTTAGTCGGGCTGTGATACTAGATCCCAAATAGAAAACTCAATTTGACCTCATGAAAATCGCATTCATACTGTGCTATTTTCGCATGGATGTTTTTTTTTTCTAAATGTTAAGGCATGATTCTCATACACCTATTTACTATTGACACCCAATCCGATTTGTATGAGGAAAAACAATCATTTTAAAAAATGAGAACCCTTCATTAGCACGTAATCCCTCCAGTCCTTTTTACTCTGCATATTAGGTTTGTCCAAAGTCAATCTCATCCAACTTTGACCAAATTTATATAAAAAATTATAGGCATTCACATAACAACACAAATATCATTAGATCCATCTTGAAATATATTTTCATATTTTCATATTATATTTATTAGATATTATAGATGCTAATAATTTCTAATATAAATTTAGTCAAACTTAGCAAAGTTTGACTTTTGACAAATCCAATATGCAGAGTAAAAAAGACCGGAGGGAGTACGTGTAGACATGGATTTTTTTTTCAGAAACGTGTAGACATGGATGCGGTGCCTCCTAGCCAGACTCTATCCTGGCCTGTTTTTTTTTTTCTCTCGTGAGCTGCTGCGATGGGCTGTTGGCCCACGGCAATGGTGTGCCTCATATAGCTTTTCCTGTCCAAATCGGTATGTCCTATATCGATACATCCGTCTTTGTTTGTCCGCACAAGTATATTTATCGCGCATCTATTTTTATATCTCAGCCATTAATTGTGCGGCTAGGTTTGGTATATTTTATATTTTTTATAATTGATATGTGTTTGCTATTTTTCTTACTCATATGGACATGTATTTTTTTTGTTCTTTGACACTGCTCAAAAGTTTATAATTATTGTTAGTTGAACACTTTCATATGCATTTTGCTCTTCATACTATTCTTTGTGTTTCAGTTGAGCGCCTCCATGTGCATTTTTCCTCTTCATACTATTCTTTGTGTTTCAGTTATCTCTGTCTATTATTTTAGTTTGCCAAAAATTCATTTTGTGTGAATGCCCAACATTTCTTTCTTTGTTTTTTACTACATGTTCCTAATCCATCATGGAATACTGAATTATGTATCTCTTTTTTTTGAGAAAATTCTGGAGCTAATTCCCCACAATATATTCTGTACCTAATATACCCAATTGAGTAAGAAATGAAATGAAACCATAGGAGTGAATATATGAAATAGAAAAATCTAATAAATATTAGTTTTCACTTCATATGTACTCCGTTCCTAAATATAAGTCTTTGTAGAGATTTCACTATAGATTATATACGGAGCAAAATGAACGAATCTACCTCTAAAATGTATTTGTATACATTCGTATATGGTCCATAGTGAAATCTTTATAAAAACTTTATATTTAAAAACGGAGTGATATATTATAGTACTCTATAAGTTACAGCCAGCTGACCATGGGTCAACGACTCAGCGTGCTACCCTTCCCAGCCAAAAAAAGAAAACACAAATTCTCATTCTCCTCCGGTTCCTTTTTGAGAGAATTTCTTATTTAATATTGTCTTAAAACTTTTTGCGCTATTTAACACTGCAAATTTTTTTCCCTATCTAACAATGCGTCTAAATTTTATGCCCTTTATGACACTTTTGTCCATTTTAAGCATTATAACTGTGTCAAATGACACCTGAAAAGATGTTTTTGCCCTTCATGTGATATGTGATCAAAATTTTGATAAATGTTAATATTGTATGTCTGTATGTATCCAACCGGCTCGGTTTGGTAGCTGTGTCAGCCAACTTTCAAAAAAAAATCAATCAACCGCTTATGCTAGCTCTGGTGTACGTGCATCTACAAGTGCTCTGAGTTGCATGGTGTAACTTTGCTTGTATTAATCACATCTGTGAAGTGACATATACATACCGGTACAACGAGTGGAGCAGCTCGCTACCGAATCTAAATAGAAAGACTGTCGAGTAGGCGGAGGCATGCGGAGCGCGGCGCCGTTGCACTTGCACCCTGCATGCGCGCGTATTGACCGAGTCCACGAGCTGGTCCTTGTGTATGAAGTGGAATCCGGTTGAGTCCATTTTGATCAGGCGTGTCTTACTGTCTGGCAAAGACGTGCGCGACGCCTTGCCCAGGTTGCCTCTTGCCAGGACGTGCGGCCGAGGAGCTCGACCACAGGGACGGGGCGTGTACTGTAGTCGACAGCTCATTGACGTATTCCAGATGACCGGTTCATATTATACGAGGGGCAAAACTATCTTTTTTACATGCAATTTAATAATGTTAGATGAAAAAATAGACAAAAGTGTCATGAAAGGCATAAAATTTAGACACCATGTTAAATAGGAAAGAAAAAGTTTTCCAGTGTGAAATAGGGAAACACATTTTAAAATAGCGTCAAATAAGGAATTTTCTCTTCCTTTTTCACCGTTCCTTGCCTGATCCATAGATTCATCCACATTCGTTGCTAGATCCTGCCAAGGGAGGAGGACGGGGTGAGAAGGGGGATTTGCGGCGGAGTGCGGTGGCTGCATGCTCTTGGCGACGGCAGGTCCTCCAGCTTGACCACACGTGCTTGCTGCTCGCCGCCGCCATCAATTGGATGGCCGTGGAGTTGGGCCCCTTTGAACCTGAGCGGTTCCTCTCCTCCAGGTAATATCTCCTCTTCCCAATGCTTCTCCTCCCTTCCCAGATGCTTGGTCTTGTAGGCTCCAGCAATGGCACGGATTTTGGTTTTTTTATGTAGATTTTCTATGGCTATGAGAAGTTTGTTCGTCCATGTGAAAGTGAGTGGCTGGACCAAATCCATCCACTGGCCTGCCCGTGCATCACTAAAGCTGGGAAGGAGATGCTCTTGAGGCCAGATCGGACCGAGGCTGGGGCACGCGTTCCAGCCTCAGATTCTGCGCCCCTAGCATCGAGGTCTGTGAGGCAAAGCGGTCGCATGGGAGGCCACTGGAAAATATGATAAATCCGTTTTGTTGAGTGGCGCTGCTCTCCTGTTTGTGCCACTGGGCCGAGAACTGTGCCGTCGGGTTCGACAGCCATGTTCTTCATAGTGTTCCTCGTCGTCTATAGCAGAGTAGTAGGGATGGGTATGACTGCCTTACTACTCTCCCAACATCCTTTGCATTCTTCTTTTTTTGCGCACAGTATATATATGTACTTTATAAAAGCTTGTTTGCTTAGTTGATCCGTTAAATTTATTCAGAGATAAGGTTGAGTTACTTAGTTCTTCTGTTTTATTATAATTCAGACAATAAGCTAGTACATTCTGACTATTTCTAGGATACAAATTGTAGAATTATTTATCTTGCCATTGATGTGCCTTGCGTTGCTTTAGGGAATTGAGCTTATACTTTTTTTTAGTTAACATTCTGCCGAACTTTGGTTACTGTCTCTTCAACACATCCATATTAATTATATGAAGTTTCGTATAGCAAAAAAG
The DNA here is from genome assembly GCF_002162155.2 of Triticum dicoccoides. Classification (NCBI taxonomy): domain Eukaryota; kingdom Viridiplantae; phylum Streptophyta; class Magnoliopsida; order Poales; family Poaceae; genus Triticum; species Triticum dicoccoides. Next base: position 66,963,085 of record NC_041380.1, on the reverse strand, counting down.
TGTTCAATATTTCATTGTCATGTAGAGACACTAGTAGAAAAAGGGTCATTTGTCCCGATTCGTAAGACCCATCTGTCCCGGTTTAGGAACTGGGACTAAAGGGTCGTTACAAAATCCCTTGGCCTTTAGTCCCGGTTCTTATACGAACCGGGATAGATGGGCCTCCACGTGGCCGCTGCGGCGAGCCCAGGCAGGAGAGCCTTCGGTTTCGGTTGGTGGCACCAACCGGGACCAAAAGGCATCCACGCGTCAGCTTTTCAAGGCCTAGGATTTTTGTTTTTTTCTGAAAGGGGGAGGGGGGATTTGGGGTTTTTATGTGGTTAATTAAGGTGTTTCACATATTGTGTTAGGTAGATAATTAATTAATAAAGAGAAGTGTCCTCTCTTATCTCCGTGCTTGGTCCATGCTACGTACTATACGTATAGAGAGGTCCTCGACACGCTAACTAGTAAGAAAATGAAGAAAACCATTAAGTATAGAAGTTTGTCATGCATACCGAGAGAAGTGATATCGACCTCTCCTTCTCCGAGAGATTGCGCGAACAATAAGTTTTCGTATATCTATCCGACGCTACTGGCTACATGTATACAATAAGATCTCTTACAATATAATCTCCCCTAATTATATAAGAACTCAGCTTCAACATGGTATTCTCCGGCTTTATTGATGACTTGGTCAACAAAGAATCCTGCCAATTCCTCTTGAATTACTTTCATGCGATCTTCTAGTAGGAGTTCATTTCGCATCTGCCACGTCTAAGTTGAAGAAGGGGT